>NC_137825.1:7195321-7247821 GCF_963921795.1 Nannobrachium achirus | reverse complement strand
AGCGTTGCCGCGCAGAGAAAATGTTCTCCCCACCGGTGGAAATGGATAGTCTGCGCCACGTGGCAGCGCGCCACATCCAGTTGGTGTTACCGCGTGGCACTTCACGGCCGAACAACACCAGAAAATGTGCGCACACGCGTGCGCTGTCCGTAAAGCCCTTGGCTACACCAAGGAGGGAGTATTTGCGCGGGAGACCTGAGGAGTCTGTGTACAAAACACATACGCGTGTGTACAAAATAGAACAGCATGCGTATCCGGGGCTCGCGCTATCCGTGAGCCTGGTGTAGCCGGTATCATGATATGGCCGGGCTACACCAGAAAATGCGCACGCATGCGTGCGCTGTCTGTGCGTGTCTGAAAAGCCCCTGGCTACACCAAGGAGGGGTATGTGCGGGAGACCATGTAAAAAATAGAACCGATCCTATTTTTAGGGAATGCGTATCCGTTGTTCGTGCTATCCGTGTGCCTGGTGTAGCAGGCTGAATTGATATATCTGGATCTTTCCAAAACACGCATACGCGCGCACGACCTGCATACGCACTAACGCGCGTAAAAAGCCTTGGTGTAGCCCAGCCGATATATATTGGATCTTGCCAAATGCGTTGTGCCCATGCAGTAAATGCTATGCACTGACACGAGTGAAAAGCCTTGGTGTAGTCCGGCCGTCAGACAGACAGACAGACCAACAGACAGACAGTTAGACAGGCAGACAGAAAGACAGACAGACAGACAGACAGACAGACAGACAGACAGACAGACTAAAAAAATATTCTTTCTTAAAGTAAAACAAAACCTACCAGTGTGTTTTGGAAGTCCAGTTGATTGTTTCTGAGCGTCTGCCCTCCTTTGTTCTGCTCTTCTTCTGATAGATCTCTCTATCTCCTTCAGTTCCTCTGAGACGTGTTCTTCTGTCTCATAGTGACCATTACTAGTCACCATCTGATCTACCTTCTGCAGCAGCTCTGTGACCTGACTACCATCTCCTCTGTCACTGATGTTAAGAACATGGAAGCGGCCTTCACATTTCTCAGTGAGATATCTTAATTCAGGGTCAGATCTAATGAGATCAGGTCTCATTTTGCTTTTATCAGCTACAGTGAACACCACAATAGTGTGTTTCCACGCTCTGTCACTGAGGAGAAATCTCACATGCTCCTCTGCTGACATCCCTGTTCCTACATATGAGTCCAGTCTCACCACTAGGGCAAAGACATGGGGACCTGGAGGACACAGATTCACACTCTGTTGGATTTTTAACTGAGTCAGTTTTGGGGTCAGATCTAGGGGAAGAAAAGACTCCCATCCTGGAGTGTCCACTACACTGACCTGTCTCCCTGACACTAACTCTTGTCTCATGACACTCTTAGATGTTATTCCGATTGTGTCAAAAACATCTCTGCCTAAGATGATGTTTCCTACTGAACTCTTTCCACTGGGTCCATCATCACCTCTTCCCCCGATCAGAACAATTCTCAGTTCTGACGGGTTGCTGTTCTTCCCTGGTTGGAAAAATAAACATAATATTCATAAAGATCACAGATGTGACTAAAGCAGTATCAGTTTGTTGGTTTCATGTGTTTTAATAGAACTCACCTCTGATGGAAGCTGAGGTTCCACTGGACATCCTGTCTACAGCTGTTGTTTGAACGGTAAAACAGTAACATTACAGTAAGTCACAATAATCTGTTATTAACTGTTTTGTTGTCATTATGCTACTGTTATACAACACATTTGACAACATAATAAACAATGATGGACATGGTATTCCTGTGTCAGATTCTCCTGGTGCCTGATCACTTTTGTAAAACATATTCCGGAATATTTCAAACAATATCAATCGATATAGAAACTATCAGTTCTACAAGCTCAAATGCTATGCGTTGTGAGCTTGAAGATAGATATGTTGTGATAGAACTGTACAAAGACATCATAGATGTGATTATTATTTTTATACCACATCAGATTAATTGATGGAGTATGTTTGAAATGGCATAGGCAATAGTATGACATTTAGAACTGTGATTAAACTATTCATAAATATTTTTAGAGAGCATCTTATACCATATTCTCATGAGAATGTGCTCTGTTGTCTCATTGCTGTGGGTGTTCTCATGGAGTCATTCAGATTAAAGTTGTCTCATTGTGGGTGTTATCATGGAGTCATTCAGATTAAAGTTGTCTCATTGTGGGTGTTATCATGGAGTCATTCAGATTAAAGTTGTCTCATTACTGTGGGTGTTATCATGGAGTCATTCAGATTAAAGTTGTCTCATTACTGTGGGTGTTCTCATGGAGTCATTCAGATTAAAGTTGTCTCATTGTGGGTGTTATCATGGAGTCATTCAGATTAAAGTTGTCTCATTACTGTGGGTGTTCTCATGGAGTCATTCAGATTAAAGTTGTCTCATTGTGGGTGTTATCATGGAGTCATTCAGATTAAAGTTGTCTCGTTGCTGTGGGTGTTATCATGGAGTCATTCAGATTAAAGTTGTCTCATTATTGTGGGTGTTATCATGGAGTCATTCAGATTAAAGTTGTCTCATTACTGTGGGTGTTATCATGGAGTCATTCAGATTAAAGTTGTCTCATTACTGTGGGTGTTATCATGGAGTCATTCAGATTAAAGTTGTCTCATTACTGTGGGTGTTATCATGGAGTCATTCAGATTAAAGTTGTCTCGTTGCTGTGGGTGTTATCATGGAGTCATTCAGATTAAAGTTGTCTCATTATTGTGGGTGTTATCATGGAGTCATTCAGATTAAGGTTGTCTCATTATTGTGGGTGTTATCATGGAGTCATTCAGATTAAAGTCTTCTCATTATTGTGGGTGTTATCATGGAGTCATTCAGATTAAAGTTGTCTCATTGTGGGTGTTATCATGGAGTCATTCAGATTAAAGTTGTCTCATTGTGGGTGTTATCATGTAGTCATTCAGATTAAAGTCTTCTCATTACTGTGGGTGTTATCATGGAGTCATTCAGATTAAAGTCTTCTCATTACTGTGGGTGTTATCATGGAGTCATTCAGATTAAAGTTGTCTCATTACTGTGGGTGTTATCATGGAGTCATTCAGATTAAAGTTGTCTCATTGCTGTGGGTGTTATCATGGAGTCATTCAGATTAAAGTTGTCTCATTGTGGGTGTTATCATGGAGTCATTCAGATTAAAGTTGTCTCATTACTGTGGGTGTTATCATGGAGTCATTCAGATTAAAGTTGTCTCATTACTGTGGGTGTTATCATGGAGTCATTCAGACTAAAGTTGTCTCATTACTGTGGGTGTTATCATGGAGTCATTCAGATTAAAGTTGTCTCATTACTGTGGGTGTTATCATGGAGTCATTCAGACTAAAGTTGTCTCATTACTGTGGGTGTTATGGAGTCATTCAGATTAAAGTTGTCTCATTACTGTGGGTGTTATCATGGAGTCATTCAGACTAAAGTTGTCTCATTATTGTGGGTGTTATCATGGAGTCATTCAGATTAAAGTTGTCTCATTACTGTGGGTGTTATGGAGTCATTCAGATTAAAGTTGTCTCATTACTGTGGGTGTTATCATGGAGTCATTCAGATTAAAGTTGTCTCATTACTGTGGGTGTTATCATGGAGTCATTCAGACTAAAGTTGTCTCATTACTGTGGGTGTTATCATGGAGTCATTCAGATTAAAGTTGTCTCATTGTGGGTGTTATCATGGAGTCATTCAGATTAAAGTTGTCTCATTGTGGGTGTTATCATGGAGTCATTCAGATTAAAGTTGTCTCATTGTGGGTGTTATCATGGAGTCATTCAGATTAAAGTCTTCTCATTACTGTGGGTGTTATCATGGAGTCATTCAGATTAAAGTCTTCTCATTACTGTGGGTGTTATCATGGAGTCATTCAGATTAAAGTTGTCTCATTGTGGGTGTTATCATGGAGTCATTCAGATTAAAGTCTTCTCATTACTGTGGGTGTTATCATGGAGTCATTCAGATTAAAGTTGTCTCATTGTGGGTGTTATCACGGAGTCATTCAGATTAAAGTTGTCTCATTGTGGGTGTCATCATGGAGTCATTCAGATTAAAGTTGTCTCATTGTGGGTGTTATCATGGAGTCATTCAGATTAAAGTTGTCTCATTGTGGGTGTTATCATGGAGTCATTCAGATTAAAGTCTTCTCATTACTGTGGGTGTTATCATGGAGTCATTCAGATTAAAGTCTTCTCATTACTGTGGGTGTTATCATGGAGTGATTCAGATTAAAGTTGTCTCATTACTGTGGGTGTTATCATGGAGTCATTCAGATTAAAGTTGTCTCATTACTGTGGGTGTTATCATGGAGTCATTCAGATTAAAGTTGTCTCATTACTGTGGGTGTTATCATGGAGTCATTCAGATTAAAGTTGTCTCATTACTGTGGGTGTTATCATGGAGTCATTCAGATTAAAGTTGTCTCATTACTGTGGGTGTTATCATGGAGTCATTCAGATTAAAGTTGTCTCATTGTGGGTGTTATCATGGAGTCATTCAGATTAAAGTCTTCTCATTACTGTGGGTGTTATCATGGAGTCATTCAGATTAAAGTTGTCTCATTGTGGGTGTTATCACGGAGTCATTCAGATTAAAGTTGTCTCATTGTGGGTGTCATCATGGAGTCATTCAGATTAAAGTTGTCTCATTGTGGGTGTTATCATGGAGTCATTCAGATTAAAGTTATCATGGAGTCATTCAGATTAAAGTTGTCTCATTGTGGGTGTTATCATGGAGTCATTCAGATTAAAGTTGTCTCATTGTGGGTGTCATCATGGAGTCATTCAGATTAAAGTTGTCTCATTGTGGGTGTTATCATGGAGTCATTCAGATTAAAGTTATCATGGAGTCATTCAGATTAAAGTTGTCTCATTGTGGGTGTTATCATGGAGTCATTCAGATTAAAGTTGTCTCATTGTGGGTGTTATCATGGAGTCATTCAGATTAAAGTTGTCTCATTGTGGGTGTTATCATGGAGTCATTCAGATTAAAGTTGTCTCATTGTGGGTGTTATCATGGAGTCATTCAGATTAAAGTTGTCTCATTGTGGGTGTCATCATGGAGTCATTCAGATTAAAGTTGTCTCATTGTGGGTGTTATCATGGAGTCATCAACACAGATCAAAGAGCAGGGCTTCAGGATAGATTCGTTTATTGGACCAACCTGAAGTGTTTTATCAGGGAAATGTCTCCTCCTAGTGGCTGAGTGTCAGTCAGATGAAGGAACTCTCTTACTGTGGACAGAATGACCAGTATACACTAGGGTTGCCCGATCCCGATCACGTGATCGGATCGGCCGCCGATATGGCCGTTTTTATAAGATCGGAGATCGGGAAAAAAAAAAATCGATTTTTTTTTTTTTTTTTTTTTCAAAATTTTTTTTTCTGGGAGTACTGAAAGTTACAGGTAAGGTGAATGCGATATGAAATGTAAGCTTACCATAATCACAGTAATCCTTAATCATTTTCAATCATATTCAAGGGCTTTTGGAGAAATGAGACAGACAGAGCACTGCAGAGGGAAGGTGATTGTGTCAGACTCTGTGTACAGCTGGCAGCTGATGCCAATAAGTAGTAATTGGCCCCTTGCTAATGGATCAAAGGAAGGCAATTATGTCTCTCTGCACTGTCAACTAGCTCAGTGGTTCTCAACCTGTGGGTCGGGACCCCCAGGGGGGTCCTCAAATTATTTTGGGGGGGTCCCCAGATGATTAACTTAATGTGCAACATTGTTTTCTCTCTCAACAGTAAACAAATCAACATAAAGTTTAAGTGTATAGAGGGTATCTGCACATTTCGAAAGTGAAAAATTAAGGACTTTTTAATACCTCTAAAATGACAAATTAAACATTGGCCAAATTGTCAAATATTAAAGCCAGAAATTGTGAAAATAGCCGATCTACATGCTCACAAGGCGTTGTGAGCATGTAGATCTGCTATTTTCACAATAGAACCGTGTTATACAAAATATACTTCCTCAACTCTTCAGGGTCGGGGGTCCCCAGTTAAAATATGATTATTTTGGGGGTCACGGCCTGAAAAGGTTGAGAACCACTGAACTAGCTGCTACTGCATACTTTTAAAGCAGACTGGTTAATTGGTTCTTAACTTATTTTGTTTCAACTTTAAAAATGGCCAATGTTTTACCAGTTTTTATATAGTTTGTTGATTATTTTTGATGCTGTAATGGTCTATTTTATTTTATTTTTTGAGGTATTAAACAGGTTTTAAAAGTCCTTAAATCGTGACTTCACTGCCAAATTTCAAAGGCCACACCAAAGGTCCGCTGCACAATGATTGAGAAACACTGCACTAGTAGGCCTATATCACTATACACTACTCATAAGCTTTGTTTTTAATTTGTTGATTCAGTGCTGCACTAAGTGATAGAATGAATAGAATTTTTTTTTCTTAATGCCTTGCCAAAAGATCGGATCGGGAAAGATCGGGATCGAATTGGAAGCAATAATATTTGATCGGTATCGGATCGGGGGCAAAAAAACCCTGATCGGGGCATCCCTAGTATACACATTAGCTGTTTCAACAACACGATGCTATTTCAATAAGTAAAGATAAGTTACACAAGGGGGAACTTAATTAAATCAAACGGTGGCTCCACATTTAATAATGTTGACGTTAAGCCAAACAGCATGATGGAATAATAAATACACAAGACACAAGGAGAGTCGTGCTTCCATTTTAAAATAAAGATGCAAATGACTGAAAACTATTTACCAGTAAGGCTCCCTAATCGGGAGATAAGCGACCGTAGGTCACTTATCTCCACAAATAGGGCAAAAATGTGTTTTGCCAAAATCTTCCTGATCCATGTTTATGACATGAGTGTAGACATACTGTGTAGTGATTTTCGTGATTTTAGGGCAAAATCTGTAGGAGCAGTGTCCAAAAATATGTTTTTAAAAATCGGCCTGGAGGTGGCGCTATATGGGAGAGATTCATGTTGATGGGATGAGTGTAGACATACTGTGTACCGATTTGCGTGATTTTAGGGCAAAAATTGTAGGAGCAGTGTCAAAAAATGTGTTTTGCAAGAATCGGCCTCATGGTGGCGCTAGAAGAGGGCCATGTGAGAAATGAGGGGTGGGGTCTCCGCGCCGGCAAGGCGGACGAATAGGTACCGGCCCCGGCTGTCCCGGTCGCTCCTAGCCGGAGTTACGGCATTTTATGTGAGCTGCAGTGTAGGGGGTCCTCCACTGGGGGCGCCACCACTTTTGCATCCGTTCTGGAGCAGCAGGAGTCGGTGGTCCCCGGGAATTCCCCGTGAGCAGCCCCGTGGGGGTGGTCATTTGGTCAGTTTAGCACATGTGGTCATTTTTTACATCTGGGGGTCCCCCAGGGACCTGGGGGTCCCTGGAGCTCCGGGGGTCCTTGGAGGTTGTAGTTTGGCAGGTAAGGAACGTGTGTGCAAAATTTGGCATGGATCGGGGCAACGGTTGCGGAGATATGAGCAGGGCAAGAGTGTGACGTGTGAGGTGTGACAGACAGACTGACTGACGGACGGACTTACACTTTGTGCAGGGTTTGATAGTAAATGCGACCTACGGTTGCAAAAATGATACTGTACAACTTCCACAACAAACTAATGTGGTTTCATAAAACAAACGTGTGTGTGTGTGTGTGTGTGTGTGTGTGTGTGTGTGTGTGTGTGTGTGTGTGTGTGTGTGTGTGTGTGTGTGTGTGCGTGTGCGTGTGTGCGTGTGTGCGTGTGGTGTGGAACCTCTCAGCTGTGGTCAGCTGAGAGGTTCCATGTTCTACAGAGTACAGAGCAGACAGATCTGTGAATATAAATAATAAATTGTTAGGGTTTATCTTTAGATTCCTTTCAAGTAATGATGTTGGTTTTTAATGTAAAATTAAGAAAGATTACAATGCCAATTATATGTAACCTCATTTTTAAATATAAAATAAACCTTTGTTGGCCACAGCTTGTTTTCAATCCAAAGAAAGATTTCATTCCACATTTTGCAGCTGGAATCACTGTGGTTTATGATGTGCTGTATAGTCTGATCATACAATCATGCTGTCACAAGACTAAAACCAGTAAGACTCCCTAATCGGGAGATAAGCGACCGTCAGGTCGCAGCGTGATTTTATTGCAAAATGTGTAGGAGCAGTGTCCAAAAATGTGTCTTTGGTGGCCAGATGGTGGTGCTATATGGTGCTATATGGGACAGATCCATGTTGATGACATGAGTGTAGACATACTGTGTACCGATTTGCGTGATTTTAGGGCAAAATGTGTAGGAGCAGTGTCCAAAAATGTTTTAAAAAAAATCGGCCTGATGGTGGCGCTATATGGGACAGATCCATGATGATGACATGAGTGTAGACATACTGTGTACCGATTTGCGTGATCTTAGGGCAAAATCTGTAGGAGCAGTGTCCAAAAATGTGTTTGAAAAAATGAGTAGGTGGTCCCCGGGAATTCCCAGTGAACAGCCCTGTTTGGGTGGTCATTTGTTCATTTTTGCACTTTTTGGCGGCGGCGGAAGGGGGTCCCTGGGGGTCCCTGGAGCTCCGGGGGTCCCTGGTGGGGTGGAGGTTGTGGATTGGCAGGCAAAGAGTGTGTGTGCAAAGTTTGGCATGGATCGGGGCAACAGTGGCTAAGATATGAGTTGGGGAAAAGTGTGACATGACGGACAGACTGACTGACAGACAGACAGCCGGTGGAGGTTTTGGTAGTAAATGCGACCTGACGGTCGCAATAATAAAAGACTAAATAAACATTTCAAAACAAGACAGATCAGTATCAGCATTCCGTATCCAACAGGTAAAGTATCAGGTGCAGTAAAAGAAGATTAAACTTCAACAGAATGTTCCTGACCTGGATGTATTGATAGTCAATAAAGTTTATCTGGGACTTTGAACTGCTATTTCATTCTGATATCACTGCTACTATGAGGTCAAATAATGTGACACTTATTATATACAGTAGCAGTGAATTATTATTATGTTGTTCTTCCCCAAAAGAGCTTTGCGGAAGAAAATAAAAAACAGTCAGAATCAAAGTGCCTATAATAGTCACAGCTGACACTGTTTCAACAAGCCTCATTCACCCTCTGTACTTCAATGTAAAGTCCAGCAACAGACAATAATACTTTATTTACATTTCTGTAGGATCAAATACATATCTAAGCAACCCTCTCAAGGATCACAGTGCTTTAAATACATAATCTAAATCAAATGTCTTTTAAATCGGTATTATGAAACTTTTTTAATTAATCAAATGTCCTTGTGTGTGTTAATACAATGTTAATATAACTTATACAATAGGGGTACCTATTCATGTAACCATGGTAACGCTGCCTCCTGCCTTAAGGAACTCCTCAAACCTCCACTCACACTCTGCTCTGGAAATACTAACCCCGATGTCAAGGTCCCCCAAATTGACCGTGGGCTAATGCCCACGGACCCCGATTTGAAGAGATATGCCAGGGAACCCCCATTAGAGAAGATTTGTTCGAGATTCCCAACCATTTTAATTTCAAGGACGTCCCAAGTTTGACATGCATTATAGGCTACGTATACAGACCCCCATTTAACACACGGGTGACTAACCAGTCTTTTAGGCCGATTTTGAGATTGCAAAGTGCATTTGTATCTCTGTAAATACTAATCAATGTTAATTAACTTAAGTTACAGACCCATAATGGTCCATTTGGTTCTATGATTTAGCTGGGGACCCCCTGGGGGTCCCCCTGGGGGTCCCCTGGGGGTCCCCGGAACCCCACTTTGAGAAACACTGCCTTAGGGACCAGGCTGACCTATAATGACCCTGGTTGTGATGGGCTGTATAGTCTGCTCATAAAAACATGCAGTCACAAGACATTTCAAAACAAGTCAGATCAGCATTCCGTGTCCAACAGGTAAAGTATCAGGTGCAGTAAAAGAAGATTAAACATCAACAGAATGTTCCTGACCTGGATGGATTGATAGTCAATAAAGTCTATCTGGGACTTTGTACTGCTATCTCACTCTGATATCACTGCTACGATTATTATTTTATTCTTCCCCAAAAGAGCTTTGGTGAAGAAATGAATCAAAGTGTCTTTAGTCACAGCTGACACTGTTTCAACAAGCCTCATTCACCCTCATGTACTTCAATGTAAAGTCCAGCAACAGACAATAATACTTTACATTTCTGTATGATCGAATACATCTAATATTACATCAAAGGATTTACAAGCAACCCTCTCTGGGATCATGGTAGAGTAGTAATAAATTGAAAATTGCGAGTGTCGTTGCTGACAGTTGCTGACTATATTCTACAGTAAGCTAACTGTCATTGGCCTGGCTCCAGCCCATAGACCCGCCCACTCTCTGAGTGGACCGGTTCTCAGCGCAGCAAGTCTGAAATCAGGCTAAACTGTCATGTGAAGCTCGACCAATTGATTCCCACTCCCATTGATTCCCTACTGATTCCCACTCCCATTGATTCCCTACTGATTCCCACTCCCATTGATTCCCTATCCCTGCCATTTCCAATAGCAGCGGAAAAGTTACCCTAGTAATAAATAACGTTTCCGCAGGACTATAATGTGTTGCCCTGTTGGGAACCACACTAATAAAATAGGCCCCACACCTTGGGGTGTTTTTTGTCACAGTACATTTGCACGTACATGAAATTTGACCTCTGCATTTTACCCATCCTATAAGAACTAGGAGCAGTGAGCAGCCATACTGTATGTGGCTCTCAGGAGCAATTAGGGGTTAAGAGTCTTGCTCAGGGACACATCGACACATAACTGGCCTGGCCAGGAATCGTACCTGCGACAACCAGGAGCTCTGGCTCCCCAGGCAGGCTCACCCACCAGTCAGCTAACAGTGATTTAAATAAGTATAAAGCTAAATTAATGTATTATTATTATTAAACGGGTTACTTCTTTTAATGAATAAACTGTAATTTATGTATGGTAGAGCAGTGGTTCTCAACCTGTGGGTCGGCACCCCCAGTGGGTCCCCACATGATTTTGGGGGGTCGCCAGATGACAGTGAAGGATTTTTACGACCTTTTTAATTCCAGAAACACTGACCATTACTGCATCAAAAGTATTCAACAAACTATCATATAAAACTGGAAAAACATGGGGCAAATTGTCAAATAATAATGATGATAAAAAGGCCAAATGTGTGTAGATATTATTCAGTCAAACTAGAGGTAAAGCCTCAACTCCTTCAATTCCAAGTGCTTATAAGGATGTGTGTGTGTGTGTGTGTGTGTGTGTGTGTGTGTGTGTGTGTGTGTGTGTGTGTGTGTGTGTGTGTGTGTGTGTGTGTGTTCGGGGGGGGTTCTCTAATTCAAATATGATTATTTTGGGGGGTCACAGCCTGAAAAAGTTGAGAACCCGTGTGGTAGAATATGTTAACTTGATCAATTAGGGTGGTTGTATTTTGTCTCCCTGCATTTCTATTGAGACATTTAGATGGTCAAGATTCAATTAGGGGTCATTTGGTTCCTATCTATGATTCAGCTGGAGACCCCATAGAACTCCATCAAGGACCCCTGGGGGTCCCCGGACCCCACTTTGAGAATCATTGGAGGCAATGTGGGGTTCAGTGTCTTGCCCAAGGACACTTCCACGTGGCCTTGTAAAATGTCCATGCACTGAGGATGCATAGGAATGCGCTTCCATGATAATTTGGCGCAGGCTGGCAAACAAACTGATTTAAAAGGTTGTTTCAACCCGCCAATAACATTGTCCAGACTGTTGGAACTACAGACACCTTAAAACAAAATCAGGTCAGAATGTGAGCATTTTGCCTCCTCAGACAGATTTTAACCAAACATAATGGAGTCCTGCATGGAGACGGAGCTATAGTTAAATTCTTCACCTGCTGTTTGACTCTCCCACTATCAAATAATCTGAATAACATTTGTCATTCTGTCCTCATTTAAAAACACTTACAGTATCTGTACCTCAATGTAGTTGTATTCATAATTATGTTGAAAGACGATCAAAACATTCAGAGAGCTTACCTGTCCACCAGGTGTGTGCTAGAAGGAATGAGTCCAGAGTGTAAAGCTGACTCCTCCAGTGTCAACATGCTCTCAGGATCACAGTGCTGCTCGTTAAGCTGCTGTAATGAATGACTGTGGATCAAACAGTGGCGTCAGTTCAGCAAAAGCTAGGGTATGGCAAAGATGGGAGTCCTCATGGAAAATAGGCATTACATTTTGGATAACACGGTTCTATTGTGAAAAAATTTCACGTCTGAAAAAAAGAAGAGAAAAAAACGACTCTTGTCCGTTTTTTACACCGGTTTCTACGGTTTCTTGGGCTGGATATGGCAGCCTGGAATGGTTGTTCAAGTGCAGCTAAACTTAACATGTTAGTAAACATGCCACAATTAACAATAATGCATTGCACCTATGCAGCTGACCAGCAGAACCTGGTAATATACCATTTTGTCAAGCTGGGGAGAATACAAGTGTGGAGAATATAATTATAATACCTTGTTAAAGTGACCATTATGTTACATTTTGCATTTGTAGTTATTTTACTGTAATTTAACAACATAATAACCAGCACAGATAGACAAAGAGACATTCATGGATTTATATTTAAAAGTAACTTTTATTTTCCCCCCTGGACCCAGGGTATGGCTGCTGCATACCCCTGCCATACCCAATTGACGCCCCTGGGATCAAAGTCCACAGGAGCTGCTTTTACAGCCTGACACCAAAGAGGCCTTCCTACAGTGGCGTCAGTTCAGCCAACGCTAAGGTATGGCAACATGTGTGCAAGACACCAGTCATGTTGCCATAACTTAGCAACAGGCATGATGAATTTATTTTAAGAAGTACATTTAATTTGTTTCCCTGTAACGAAGCTATGGCAGCTACCATAACTTGCCATATGCAATTGACGCCTCTGCCTTCCTACAACAGCAGCTCTGACCTACTGTACACCTGCTGGCCATCAGGTCCCTGGTTCCATTCCCCACCCCAACAATGTGTCTCTGAGCAAGGCAGTAGAACCCCTCATTGGTACCTGAGTGTTGTACTGAAATAGACAGTTAACCCCTCATTGTTACCCGAGTGTTGTACTGAAATAGACAGTTAACCCCTCATTGTTACCCGAGTGTTGTACTGAAATAGACAGTTAACCCCTCATTGTTACCTGAGTGTTGTACTGAAATAGACAGTTAACCCCTCATTGCTACCTGAGTGTTGTACTGAAATAGACAGTTAACCCCTCATTGTTACCTGAGTGTTGTACTGAAATAGACAGTTAACCCCTCATTGTTACATGAGTGTTGTATTGAAATAGACAGTTAACCCCTCATTGTTACATGAGTGTTGTACTGAAATAGACAGTTAACCCCTCATTGCTACCTGAGTGTTGTACTGAAATAGACAGTTAACCCCTCATTGTTACCTGAGTGTTGTACTGAAATAGACAGTTAACTCCTCATTGTTACATGAGTGTTGTATTGAAATAGACAGTTAACCCCTCATTGTTACCTGAGTGTTGTACTGAAATAGACAGTTAACCCCTCATTGTTACATGAGTGTTGTACTGAAATAGACAGTTAACCACTCATTGTTACCTGAGTGTTGTACTGAAATAGACAGTTAACCCCTCATTGTTACCTGAGTGTTGTACTGAAATAGACAGTTAACTCCTCATTGTTACCTGAGTGTTGTATTGAAATAGACAGTTAACCACTCATTGCTACCTGAGTGTTGTACTGAAATAGACAGTTAACCCCTCATTGTTACCTGAGTGTTGTACTGAAATAGACAGTTAACTCCTCATTGTTACATGAGTGTTGTATTGAAATAGACAGTTAACCCCTCATTGTTACCTGAGTGTTGTACTGAAATAGACAGTTAACCCCTCATTGTTACATGAGTGTTGTACTGAAATAGACAGTTAACCACTCATTGTTACCTGAGTGTTGTACTGAAATAGACAGTTAACCCCTCATTGTTACCTGAGTGTTGTACTGAAATAGACAGTTAACTCCTCATTGTTACCTGAGTGTTGTATTGAAATAGACAGTTAACCACTCATTGCTACCTGAGTGTTGTACTGAAATAGACAGTTAACCACTCATTGTTACCTGAGTGTTGTACTGAAATAGACAGTTAACTCCTCATTGTTACCTGAGTGTTGTATTGAAATAGACAGTTAACCCCTCATTGTTACCTGAGTGTTGTACTGAAATAGACAGTTAACCCCTCATTGTTACATGAGTGTTGTACTGAAATAGACAGTTAACCCCTCATTGTTACCTGAGTGTTGTACTGAAATAGACAGTTAACCACTCATTGCTACCTGAGTGTTGTACTGAAATAGACAGTTAACCCCTCATTGCTACCTGAGTGCTGTACTGAAATAGACAGTTAACCCCTCATTGGTACCTGAGTGTTGTACTGAAATAGACAGTTAACCCCTCATTGGTACCTGAGTGTTGTACTGAAATAGACAGTTAACCCCTCATTGCTACCTGAGTGTTGTACTGAAATAGACAGTTAACCACTCATTGTTACCTGAGTGTTGTACTGAAATAGACAGTTAACCCCTCATTGGTACCTGAGTGTTGTACTGAAATAGACAGTTAACCCCTCATTGCTACTTGAGTGTTGTACTGAAATAGACAGTTAACCCCTCATTGGTACCTAGTGAGTGTTGTACTGAAATAGACAGTTAACCCCTCATTGCTACCTGAGTGTTGTACTGAAATAGACAGTTAACCCCTCATTGTTACCTGAGTGTTGTACTGAAATAGACAGTTAACCCCTCATTGCTACCTGAGTGTTGTACTGAAATAGACAGTTAACCCCTCATTGCTACCTGAGTGTTGTACTGAAATAGACAGTTAACCCCTCATTGCTACCTGAGTGTTGTACTGAAATAGCATTCACTACTTCTGAAATATTCATCAACATGCCTCCTCTTGGTTACTGTATGTAATGTCATATTTATGTTCTTTAGTGTTGATTCACAATCTGCCTTTGTCTATATACTGTAAGCACCAGGATACATAATGCAAATCCAAAATGGTAAAAAAGACAAAGCCTACCCATATCGGCATATCCCCCCCACCCTCGATCTGTTTACTGTAAATATTATTTATTTCTGATTGTTGATGTATTTTTCTGTAGTTCTGTGTATATTTGTCTGTCATGAATGTCTCTATGAATTGAGTAAAACGGACCCCATTGTAAACAAGCCATTGTGATTTCTAGGGTTTAAATCCTATTAGTAGACCTTGACCTGTGCTTATATGCAAACTTCAAATAAAATCTATAAAATCAATCAATCAAATGCGCTATTTTTGTCCTTATCTGTGACACAAGTTAAACTCCACAGAACACGGACATTGTCATTGAAAGAGTTAGTGTCACATAGAAGGTGATACAGGGACATTAAGTTGGATATAATTATGACAAGATAAGTTCAGATGGAGAGAACCTTTAGGCTAGCAGTAGAAATAATAACAATTAGGATGAGAGCAGTTCATGAAGCTATATTCATAAGTGTCTCTCTCGATAGAGAGAAATAATTGCAACAATGTCTGAAATACAATATGACACATATGGGTGCTCTGTCTTCTTCAAATAACTTAATTGACATTGTCAACCAGAAGGTGACCAACCCAACACCAGGGTGTACATGTAGAGTTATCCTTAACGCTATGGTACCGATGACACCTTGGTCCACAGGAAAGGCTGCCCACCCTCTCGTTTGTAGTAAAAATCTAAAACACAGCGAAACAAACTTTCGCTACTCACCAAAACAAAGACTGTTTTAAGATGTTGAAAGCCTACTTTCCCTAGTGGGAGGAGACCACCTCCAACCACTGCAAGTTCTATATTAACATACTCTAGATCAGGGGTTTTCAAAGTGGGTGACAGGGCACCCTGGGGTGCCGCGACGGCAGTCCAGGGGTGCCGCGAGATCAATTGATAATATTTGGAATTTATTTGGACACTTGAAAAGATATTTAGTATCATTTTAAACTTGAAGTACAAAGTTATTTTCAGTCAGTTCTAACCAAAATGGCTATTATCTCAACGTTTTCCTCGCAACATAATCACTAAAATATCATCACTTGTCAGGCAGAAACCCCTGTCGCACAAAACTAGTGAAAACAGACGATCTACAAGCACAGAACGCCTCGCAACACAGATCTGTGTGCTTGTAGATCTGCTGTTTTCACTAGTTTAGTACATTTTATAGATGATAAATACAAAACGAACGGTTTTGGACATACAAGGTTTCTACCCGACAACGACGATATGCTATAAATATAAGGAGCTGGGGGTGAAAATTATAAGGAAAATTATAACGTAGGGGTGCCTCGGATTGGTACCAATATTACACATAATACACAAATGGTACACATAATGCTAAATGGTCTCCCAGTATGTAAAGAATCTTGATCACATTGAGCTCATTGATCATATTGATCGCAACACTTCATATTGCTGATATCGTGTTATCATGTGGACTAGACGCTGTCTAGACTACACCCGAAGGGCGGCCCAGCTTCTAGTGATTTAAAATCGATATAGTAACTATTTAGCAAAGAAATTAAATCTGTGTGAAAGGTGTGAATAGTGCAGGTTTTTAAGGGAAACATGTATTATTATGGATATAAATAAGTAAACACAGTGATTATCTGCCAAATACATGGACATTGTATATTGACAAACCTGCACCTTGACATGAACCCAGAGATTACACACATTTATCGATAGACCAGTGTAGCTATATGGAAAGGAAAAGTAATTAAATCCCTCCTTTTTATTTTTTCTTCTTAAAAATGCTAAATACAATGCACAAGTAGGTAGTATCGATACAATCGATTCTTTGCACTGCCGATTCGATACGATACAAAATAAAACGATACGATTCGATTTTAGCTGTTTTCATTTCGATCTACTTCGATTTTTTAAGTTAAAAACGATATTTCGATACAGTTACTATATCGTTACACCCCTAGTGTCCAGCATCATGTGTTTATCCTGAAACGGCCAATGAGTGTCCAGCATCATGTGTTTATCCTGAAACGGCCAATGAATGTCCAGCATCATGTGTTTAATCCTGAAACGGCCAATGAATGTCCAGCATCATGTGTTTAATCCTGAAACAGCCAATGAATGTGTTTAACTCTTAGCTGCCAAGGACCAGTATACACATCAAATCATATGGGGTCCATGCTGCCAAAGACGAAACGAACGCTCGTCAAAACCTTATTTGGGTGGTTTATGATAGAAGGAGGTTGTTCGCAGTCTGAATGATCCCAGCATCACCGACGAAGAGTAGGCCTAAAACTAAAAATGCACGTGATCTCAACAAAACCAAGATGGTTTACTCTCACTTAAAAAAAAAAGAAAAGAAAGGAGACCGCGTCTGTCTTTTTAGATCCCCTGTAGAAAGATCCTCGCGATGCATAATATTCTATGATACTGTATATCTAAGGTACCTGAAAATGCTCAAATTTGCTGGCAAGGGCAGCAATAGACGGTGTTTTAAATCTGGCAGTTAAAGAGTCCAACATCATGTCATCATGTGTTTAATCCTGAAACGGCTGATGAGTGTCCATGCAACAGCCAAGCACCCTGTTGAAGTGTCCTTGAGCAAGGCATTGGGCACCGGTAATTGCTCGTTTCCTCTGAAGTAGCTCTGGAAGACTGTGTCTTAAAAATATTAACAGTTCAATGTATGTACAACTTCAATGTGTCGAACTTTTATTTTCATCCTCAGAAAAAAGAAAAGAAAAAACAGAACCAGTACACTGAAGGTATTTTAAGTACATCAGTCGGGCCACTTTTACATCAACCCAAGATGTTCAGAAAGGCGCAGGTCCAGTTCACAGAGAATCTCTATCATGCTTGAACTCGCATCAGGACCTTTGAGCCTCACTGTGTCGATGACAAAACGTGCCTTGTCAATTCTCATTTTTATCCCAGCCGTCTCCCGCTCAGCTTCGGTTAACAGCTTCATCTTAAAGAGTTTGTCCAGGAGAGAGTTGAGATTGGGGTCTGAAATGCTGTCAATGAACTTGCTCTGCACAGAGAGCAGTTTATCTTCTGCTGCAAGACTCGGTGTGCACTGAGCTTGTTGGCTTTGTTGACTTCTTATAGCGGGAACTTCTGCTGCAAGACTCGGTGTGCACTGAGCTTGTTGGCTTTGTTGTCTTCTTATAGCAGGAACTTCTACTGCAAGACTCGGTGTGCCCTGACCTTGTTGGCTTTGTTGTCTTCTTATAGCTGGAAAGTTGACAAAGCTTTCCCACACACATGAGCTGTTGTCGTCTCTTAGAAGCAGCTCAACACGCTTAAACCTTTTCTCTAAAGTCACTTGAAATGTTGAGATGTAGTTGGGAAATGATGACTGATCAACTTCAAATATTGCACTTCTTGGTACAGTTATGATGGAAACATCTTCAGGTGAAACGGAGAGGGTGTATTCTTTCTCTGGGAATAGTTTACAGGGAGGCCTTTCAATGTAAATCTCTTCTCCATTTATCTTCCTCCTTTCGTTTATCACTTCAACCAGCACAACATTCTTAGGTAGCAGCAATACATTCAGAGTTATGGGTTCATCATCATCAATCGGTGCATTCTGCGGTTTATAAAACAGTGACACCAATGCCTGAACAGTACTGGGCCCGAACAACATGTCTTTGATGATACCAAAACAAGATAATTTGGTTACATCTATGATGACATGGGTTTCTGTGATCGTATGGGGTTTGATCAGCTCAAAGCTATCATCATCCATCACATGGACAACAGACAAGGATTTGCCTGCACCCGTGGAGAGGATCTCACAATGTGGAAGGCGTAGCTGACACACAGACCCCTGAGAGCCATTTATGTCAAACAATGTTCCTGCAGGCCTCTTATTGTCAATCTGGGATAGAAGCCTTCGGTGCCATGGGACTGTCCTGTAAGTCACCTCTCCCTCTACCTCCATCTTGAACACCAGGTCGGTCACACTGCATTGGAAAAGTCCTGTTTGGGTAGAGTGGAACCTGTAGCTTTCCTGGTTTTCTACAACAATGATATCAGGTGTAATTCTCTGTGTTTTGTCCAGTAGTGTAACATCATTTAAGCTACTACTGAGATCAGTTTCATCTTGGAGCTCCAATGAAGGATGTGGAGAGGACCGTGACTCTGTAACAGGATGTTCTTCCATCTCACCATGCAAAGGAATAGTTCCCTGAAAACAAAGAAAATTAAATATATTCAAGGATATTAAATAAACATAAATAAAGAGTAATTAGGTGTTTAGCAGATGCTCTTTCCCAGAGTGAGATAAACATACTGTACATAGAAGCAGAGAGCGTGTGGGTCCTCAGTATAGGATCACGGGTAAAGAACCTAGCATCAAACCAGCGGTTCTCAAACTATGGGTTGCGACCCAAATTGCGTCCGCGCGAAAGTAGCCTGGCATGGCAGAGGGCTTTTTTTTTTTTTTTTTGCACTGGCAGATTCCTCTGGTTTCCAGGCTAGTGCGTAGTTGGGATTGTGCATTGATAACCATTTTTAAATATATATTTAAATATAAAAAAAGAAGAAAAAAAAAAAAGACAGAGAAAATTAGCAATTTTGTGGCTGCCCAACTTGTTGGGATGAATAATATTAAGGACGAACGGTAAGGACCATCAAACATTTGATTGAATATGTTTATCCCATGGGTCCAGAGATCACCGATTTCTTTGAGAAAAAAATAAAATGTAGGAAAAGGAGCAAAAAGTGTGTTATGAAGAAAATTCAAAATGGAGGAAAATCTCGGTGTGGAGAGATTCATCACATCCCAAGGAATCCAGGGAAAAAGACATTTAGATTTTCCGAAATACGGTTCAAGAGTTAAGGGGATTCCAGACGGTACGCGGTCACTGCCTGCTAGTAATTCATATTCAATGAGAGGCGGGCTGCTATTTCGTCCGCGCAGCGAAGTTTAGAGGCGGCGAGGCGAGCGGGCGCAGTCCCGTGAAAATCCCCGCGAGCGTGCTCGTTTGTGCATGCGTACGCGGGCGGTGAGAGATGGATTGTGTTCATCTTTGTGAAATACCGCGCAGCGTTTACTCAAAGAGCGAGTGTGTTTGTGTATCACCGTGGCGCGGTCCTCGCAGATCCAAGCGGGAGCCCCAGCGGCAACCGCTGTCCGTCTGTAGAGCGCCTTATAGGGCAAAACGCGGTCTGTTATTTGAGGTCAAATTATATAAACATTTTTTACTTAATTTTCGTAATTATTAGGCTACTAACCTCCCCTCCAAGTTTTGAAACCCTTTCCGAGAGAAAAAACTGGAGAATTTTCGATTCCCATAAGTCAAAGGGGGAAATTAATTCACTAATAAATTAATATCAATAAAAATGTACAACTTTTCTCTTAACAAAATGCAAGGCTCGAGTGCATGCCGCAAACACTGTGTGCATCAAAATAAAGTTTATCTGGAAGAATAAAATCGGACAAGTTCTATAGTCTGGTTGTTAGGGCAACCACACTAATAACTAAAAGCAGTGCTTGTCCGAGAACAAATCTCTGCCAGGTCAGTTATTGTGGCCTCCTGGTGGCGCTATAATAGGCCAATGTGAAAAGGGTGGCATGTGTTCTTCCCCAATCTTAGGCCTTTCACGGCAATTGGATGTTGCATGCATGATTTGAGGCAATGTGTTTTGCAAAAGTCTACCTGCTGGTGGTGCTACAGTATAACAGGCATGGCATTTGTTCCTTGACCTATTTTGCCTTTCTAATTTTTATGGAGAGTGTATTTTTGCAGAAACCACTTAATTCCCATTGAAAAGCAGAATCCACCTTCATAGTTATTTAAAGAGAAGGTCATAAAAATAGCTGATCTACAAGCTCAATGGCAGGACTTGTGAAGTATTGACTACATCTGTAAGTTGGCCTCCTGGTTGCGCTACAAAAGCAAATGTAAAAAAGAAATGTAGGGCTGCCTCGAGGGAGTGCGCATACAAAGTTTTACACTGATGGGTGGAGTCAAAGGTAAATCTGAGGTGGCATTTCTTCCTCTGCCTAGTGGGAACGTTTGCCCAATTTCACCAAGATGATGTTCATGAGAGACATTTTGTGCAAAACTGACCAATCCTGCAATTGTAGCCAATCAGGATGGAATATGGAAAAGAGGACAGATCCATGTCGATCACATGACTGCAGAGATACTGTCTACCAATTTGCATGATTTGTGGACAAAATCTGTCGGAGTAGTGTCTAAAACTGTGTTTTGCAAACATCTGCCTCATGGTGGCGCTAGAACAGGGCCATGTGAGAAATGTGGGACAGAGGTTCTGAATTGGTATCCAGGGAGTGTGTGTGTACAGTTTGGCCGCTGACCGGGCCAACGGTGCCGGAGATTAGGCCCGGCGTCCTGGTGGCGCTATAATATGTAAAAAGGCCACCCTATGTAAAAAGGGTGGCATTTGTTCTTCGCCAATCTTAGATCTTTCATGGCAATCGGACGCTGCATGCATGATTTGAGGCATTGTGTTCCAAAAAAGTCTACCTGCTGGTGGCGCTATAACAGGCCAATGTGAAGCATTTGTTCCTTGACCTAGTGGGGAAATGTGTGGCAAATTCCACTGTAATCGCAAGCTGCATTGATGATTTGAGGCAAAAAATAACTTTGGAAGCCAATTAGGATGGAATATGAAATAGCAGATGCAATGGTCTTGATCACTTGACTATAGAGATACCAGGGTTTCCTGCAGCACTTTATCTGTAGAACCTGGCCAAGAGACAAGAGTCAACCTCTCCTTTTATGTTGAGGGCAAAAATAAGAATTAGTCTAAAATAAGGGAATTAATTTAGTTATGTTTTCCGTCATCATGGGCACATTCATGTGTTTTTTTATAGGGCAAAAATAAGAATTAATATTAAAAATTAAGTGAATTAATTACTCAAATTAATTAATTAATTATCAAAAATGAGATCCCCCCCTGGTCAAGACTTTTTCCTGCAGGAAACCCTGGATACTGTTTACTGATTTGCTGATTACTGATTTACTGATTTGATAAGTTTTCCACTTATCGGTGTAGTTAAAGGTAAAACACAAATTGGTGGAGACAACCAGTGAAGAAATATGTAGTGAACTGATTTGAATGCTTCATTATACTGAAAAGAACAACAATGCACATGACATCGTGTGAGCTTGTAGATCTGCTACTTTGGCATGTGACATTGGCCTGCAACAAAGTAGAAATCTAACTCATCTATGAAACATCTTCATCACTTACACTCATCACATCAGAGTCTGCCTGGCTGGGAGCTATACTCATGCTGTCATATCCTGAAGAGGGCGCTATTGGTCCATGATGTTTGATCAGCCAGTCAGAGACCTTGGAAGGTGACCAGTAGTATAAACTTTCTGTTTCACCACTCACTGCAACAGAAGACAACAGACAGCAAGACATTTACAATCAGAATAAAAACCATGAATGAACCATGATGTAATTTTCACCTAAGACACCCGATAGTTCATCATTTCTTTAGGAGAGACAACTGATCATTCCTTCCTAGTTTCATGAAAATACACACATCCAATCTTGTTATTTTATAGCCTAGTACAGGGGTTCCCAAACATTTTTTGTCTCAGGGCACCCTATGAATATTGTTTTAATCCGAGTCACCCTTACATTATATTTTTTACTCCCAGCACCTTATATATCGCCGTTGTCGGGTGGAAACCTTGTATGTTTTGTATTTATCACCTATAAAATGTACTAAACTAGTAAAAATAGCTGATCTACAGGCGTTGTGTGCTTGTAGATCGTCTGTTTTCACTAATTTAGTGCTACAGTCTTTTATGATGAAGCAGGGCTTTGCTTTACCAAAAGGCGTACACATTTGAAACTTGGAGATACGAGGTTTCTGCCCAACAGTGACGATATTTTAGTGATTATGTTGCGAGGAAAACGTTGAGATAATAGCCATTTTGGTTAGAACAGACTGAAAAAAAGTTTAAAATGATACTAAATATTTTTTCAAGTGTCCAAATAAATTCAAAATTATTATCACATTATCTCGCGGCACCCCTGGACTGCCGTCACGGCACCCCAGGGTGCCCCGTCACCCACTTTGAAAACCCCTGGCCTAGTAAACTGACTCATCCCATCTTCTGTTCGAATGAAGGCAGGAGGAGGAGTCTGGTTTACGAGGCTAGGTACACTTTTATTTATCTCCACATAAGAGAATGAAATAAGACTCACTTGGTTCTTGAGGCTCCATCATCACAAACTTCAACATCCTCTCTATCACCTCCTCCTCTCTCTTCTTCCATTCTTCTGCTGTTACAGTTTTCCTTCTTGTGAGTCTTTCAAACAAGGTCATCGGTCGTGTCTCCTGTCACAATAACAAGCAAGAGAGGGAAAATTCACTGAATCTTTGTACATAATGTTTGTATTTGTTGATTACATACTGTAGGAGCCAGGGAGGAAAAAGGAACAAATATTACTGTGTTCTTACATTGATCATAGAAATAACGTCAATAATAATGATACAAAATACAATCTGTTACAAGGATCATGTATGATGAAAAATATAAGGTAAAGAAATAAGTCAAATTAACTTTAATCTATAAAACATCTTCATCTCTCTCACTTACATCAATGTCTGCCAGGCTGGAGACTTCACTCATGGCATCAAATTGTGAAGAGCGTGTTTCACCACTCACTGGAACACAAGACAACAGACAGCAAGACATTTACAATGACAATATGAACCATGATGTCATTTCGACCTTGACCTCTTTCACACAAAAGATAATATTTTCATGGCAGCCGACTGATCATTCCATACAAGTTTCATGAAAATACACCCATCTAAAAAATGTGTATACAGTACACACACGCATGCAACACGCACACACACAGTACTCGATTACAAAATCATTGCCGTGAGGCAGAAGCTTTATCTAAATATTTCAATTTTTTTTCAAATAATAAATTAATTCCATATGTAGAGAAAATAGTCTCTTTTTTGTATAAATGTTCGTCCAATGAATACAAGAGCTAATAGGTGCGTATGCACATGCACAAAGTGTACGGAAAATCGAGTGGCAAAGTGAGTTTAAGGTAGTTTACAATCAGATTCAGGTCAAGGACTTTTCTGTTTGGATGTATGAGCTGTCAAGACCATAAGTATTTTTTTTTTTTTGCCACTCAGTAGGCGTTCCCACATAACTTCCTGCTATGATGATGATGTCATGTGCGTACCCTCTACAGGCCTAAATACATTGGATCCATTAAATCACAGTTTTTGTTTTTCCATGTCCTGCAAAGTTAACATTATTGAACATCCAGTGTTTCCAGCTGACAGTGATGATATGCAGTAAACAGGATATTGATACTCACTGCTTGGATTAATCCACTGCTTGCTGTTCCTTCTCCTGACAGCTGGTAGAGTTGATTCTACTGGATCCTTCATGACAGACTGAAAATAATATATAACATGAAATAAATAATTAAAATGTGAAATTGAAACAAAAACATCCACTGTATGAAGATGTAATGAAACATTCTCTTCATCTCTCTCACTTACACCAGCGTCAGCCTGGCTGGAGACTTCACTCATGGTTCCAACTCCTGAAGAGCGAGTTCCACCACTCACTGCAACACAAGACAACACACATCATTACACTACCTCCAGGTTTGATCAAAATACACCCAGACATTCTTATGTTCTTTTGTACACACGCATGCATGCATACGCACACACACACACACACACACACACACACACACACACACACACACACACACACACACACACACACACACACACACGCACTGGCACGCACACAAAATCAACACTGTCTGGCAGAAGCTGTATCTTCATATTGCAACTTATTATGTCGTTTTTGATTTTTTTGTGAATAGAATAAAATAAATTATTACATTAAAGGAGTAGTTCACCCCCAAAATGACTTTTTTTCTATTGATTACTCATGCCATGGAGAGTAGAGTTCAATAATATTTTTTGGTTTTTGTCACATTCCTAAGACAAAAATTTGATTCAAGTAAATTTACCCCCATTGATTCCGGATGGTGACCCGTTTCGAAACGGGTCACCATCCGAAATGAATGGGGGTACATTTATTGTTATCACATTTATGTCTTAGGAATGTGACAAAAAACTAAACATATTATTGAACTCTACTCTCCATGGCATGAGTAATCAATAGAAAAAAAGTCATTTTGGGGGTGAACTACTCCTTTAAGTAATAAAGTAATGACAGTAGTCTTTGTGTGTTTTTTTTTAAATACATATTGATCCAATGAAAAGTACTAAGCAGCTTTAACACCCATTGAAACACAGGTTTTCTTTTCCATTTCTTGAAAAGTTAACATTATTGAACATCCAGTGTGTCCAGCTGACAGTTATGATATGCAGTAAACAGGATATTGATACTCACTGCTTGGAGGCATCAGTTCCATGCTGTTCCTTCTCCTGACAGCTGGTAGAGTTGATTCTACTGGATCCTTCACAGACTGAAAATAAGAGATATATCATGAAATAAATAATTAAAACGTGAAATTGAAACAAAAACATCTATGAAGATGCAATGAAACATTCTCTTCCTCTCTCACACTCACATCAGCGCCAGCCTGGCTGGAAACTTCACTCATGGTTCCAACTCCTGTAGAGCGAGTTCCACCACTCACTGGAACACAAGACAACACACATCATTACACTACCTCCAGGTTTTATCAAAATACACCCAGACATTCTTATGTTCTTTTGTAGCCCACACACACACACACACACACACACACACACACACACACACACACACACACACACACACACACACACACACACACACACACACACATCACTGTCAGGCAGAAGCCGCATCTCCATATTTGAACGTGTCAAACAAAAGTAGTGAAAATAGTCTGTCTGTGGGTTTTATAAATATTGAACCAATTCAAGTGACTGAATAAAAACTACATTGGATCCATTGAAACACAGGTTTTCTTCTCTTATTGTTTTTATTTTGTAACATTATTGAACATCCAGTGTTTCCAGCTGACAGTGATGTTGTGCTGTAAACAGGATATTGATACTCACTGCTTGGAGGCATCAGTTCCATGCTGTTCCTTCTCCTGACAGCTGGTAGAGTTGATTCTACTGGATCCTTCAGCACAGACTGAAAATAACACATAAAGTAAAGAAATAAGAATTACAATGTGTGTGATTAATGTCAGACTAAAGTTTCATCTATGAAACATCTTCATCTCTCACACTCACATCAGCATCAGCCTGGGTAGGAGCTTCACTGGTGGTGTGATATCCTGAAGAGCTTCTTCCACCACTCACTGCAACACAAGACAACAGACAGCAAGACATTTACAATGATAATAAAAACACTGCAACACAAGACAACAGACAGCAAGACATTTACAATGACAATAAAAACACTGCAACACAAGACAACAGACAGCAAGACATTTACAATGACAATAAAAACACTGCAACACAAGACAACAGACAGCAAGACATTTACAATGATAATAAAAACACTGCAACACAAGACAACAGACAGCAAGCCATTTACAATGACAATAAAAACACTGCAACACAAGACAACAGACAGCAAGACATTTACAATGACAATAAAAACACTGCAACACAAGACAACAGACAGCAAGACATTTACAATGACAATAAAAACACACTTCACATTTTGACCTTGAAAAATATCATCTCACACACGCGCACGTGTGCGTACACACACACACACACACACACACACACACACACACACACACACACACACACACACACACACACACACACACACACACACACACACACACACACACACACACACACACACACACACACACACACACACACACACAGGTTTGCAATTGCTACTTTGTGGGGACATTAAACATAGTCTACTATCTTTGTGGGGACATTCCATTCATTTTGAACCCTAACCCTTAACCTAACCCCTAAACACATTGTGGGGACCTATTAATAAGTACCCACAAGGTATTGTGCAAGGATTGTACTATCTTTGTGGGGACATGAGGTCCCCACAAAGTAGTAATTCCCTGTCCACACACACACACACACACACACACACACACACACACACACACACACACACACACACACACACACACACACACACACACACACACACACACACACACACACACACACACACACACACACACACACACCAAGTTTATTGATACTCACTACTTGGATTAAGGTGCTCTTTGCTGTTCCTTCTCCTGACAGCTGGCAGGGTTGGTTCTTCTGGCTCCGTCACCACAGACTTCAACATCCTCTCCACCATCTCCTGCTCTCTCTTCTTCCAGTCGTTTTCTGTTATGGTTTTCTTTCCTTTCAGTCTTTCAATCAGGGTCATCTGTCTAGAAGGTCCAAAGTGTCCTCTGTTCACCGTCACCATGTCTTCTGTTTTCACCATCAGCTCTTTTACTTCTGAAATGTCCCACTTCATACCATCCAGAACATGGTACCTGTAGCCACATTTCTCCAGCAGCCACCTCAGAGCTTCTCCTTCAGACTCCATGTACTCCTCAACACGTCTCCCTTTCAGCCACCATCCCTCTGTGAACAGAACCAGAGCGTCTCTCCAGACTCTGTCCCCCAGCAGCTCCATGTGTTCCTCCACTAATCTCCTGTCAGCTTCAGAGAAACTGGACCAGACAGAAACAGTCACCAGGACAGCATGGGGTCCAGGAGAACACAGATTCACACCGTGTAGAAGGACGTCTTTGGTCTTCTGTGATGGAGGTGTAGTCGACCAGTCTGGACAGATCACCACACTCACTGTTCTGTCAGCGACTCTGCTCTGTTGTCTGACAAATTGTGTCAGTTTAGTCTGGGTTCTAAACTCCTGGAACATGAGGTTTAATGTATGTTAGTCAAAATAATCAACTCCAATCTATTCTGTCCTCATTGAAGAGTTTTCTCTGGCTTACCAGAAATGAACTCACTGAATTCATTATTATGCATCACTTTGTCTAACAGAGCAACAGTAACACTACAAACATGACATTAATTATAACTAATTGTATGGAATAATAATTTAACTACTTAACTAGAAAAGGGCAGACAATAGAGCATAAATGTCCACCAGGGGGCGTGCTCTAATAATAGTTGTGATGTATACAGTCATGTTTAGCTACAGTCATGAAGAACTGAGCACCATGTGACTCTCTCTCTCTCTCTCTCTCTCTCTCTCTCTCTCTCTCTCTCTCTCTCTCTCTCTCTCTCTCCACATTCATTGTCTATCTCTCTTTATCATCTTCTTCTCTGCTTTGCTGAACATGTGTGTGTAATGATCACTGACAGTTCATTGATCACATGATGTCTCAAACATTCATGACAGCAGATACTTTCACATTATCATCAGAAAACATTTATATTTGATCTCTTTACTGTTTACTTTGAGCTCATTCATTATAACATCACATTCATATCATATTACTTTACTGTTTACTTTGAGCTCATTCATTATAACATCACATTCATATCATATTACTTTACTGTTTACTTTGAGCTCATTCATTATAACATCACATTCATATCATATTACTTTACTGTTTACTTTGAGCTCATTCATTATAACATCACATTCATATCATATTACTTTACTGTTTACTTTGATCTCATTCATTATAACATCACATTCATATCATATTACTCACCTTGTATTGAGTGTATGGAAACACATTCTGCTGCAGAATGAGGTTTCCAGCTCTGCTCCTCTCATCCTGCTTTCCACCAACCAACATCAGCCTGACATCTGCTAGACTCTGATGTTCTCCTGACACACACACACACACACACACACACACACACACACACACACACACACACACACACACACACACACACACACACACACACACACACACACACACACACACACACACACACACTTTATCACTTTCACCTTTCAAAATGTTTCAAATATAGATTAAAATAACCGATCTACAAGCTCACAATGTGTCATGATGCAATGTGTTGTGAGCTTGTAGATCTGCTATTTTAGCTTTTTTTCTACTTTCGCTACTTTTGCGTGGCACTACGACAAGGTAGGGAATTAATTATTGAAAAGAAAAGTTAAAAAGGTTCCTGACAGACAGCAACAATGTATTAAAATGGAAAAATATTGATATTACATTATTAAGATATGAAAGGAGAGGCAGGCTAACAAAATCACACACACACACACACACACACACACACACACACACACACACACACACACACACACACACACACACACACACACACACACACACACACAGACACACACACACACACACACACACACACACACACACACACAGTCATCACCTTCAAACAGAGCTTTCAGAGCAGTTCTTTGTCTGTGTGTCTTGGTCATGAATGTGTGGACACGTTCCTGGATGTTCCTCTTCCTCTCTGACATCTTCTCATCTCCATCATCTTCATAGTGTCCACCTGTGTTTCCTGACACCATGTCCTCTATCTTCTCCAGAAGCTGTGTGACCTGAGTGACATCTGTCTTCTGCTTGTTGAGGACATGATACCTGTTTCCACATTTGTCAACAAGCCAGAGGAGGTCTTCACCTTCAGCCTCAATGTAATGCTCAATACTCCTGTCTCCCAGCAGGTCTCCACCATAGGTGAACAGTATCATAGAGTAACTCCACACGCTCTCTGGATGAAGTGACATGTGTTCCTCTAATGCTACTCTCTGTGCTTTGGTGAATGCTGTAAAAAGAGGAACCGCCAGAAGAACAGCATGTGGTCCAGGAGGACAGAGAGACACACTGTTCTGGATCTCCAGTTTGTCCATCTCTGAGGTGTCCTGTAGTGGACTGTTGTAGAGCCAGCCTGGTGAGTCCACCACTGTCACATGTCTCCCTGCTACTTCACCCTGTCTCACCTCACACTGCACTGATGACCTCTGACCTGACTGACTAACTTTAAACCCACTTCCTGTCAGAATGGAGTTTCCTGCTGAACTCTTCCCAGAGAGATCCCTTCCCAACAACACAATCCTGATGTCAGTCAGTCCTGTCAGAGAAAACATTGATTACTCTCACTTTGATGCTTTTTATTTAAACGCTTATGATTAAACTAGACATTTTAACAACAAATAGTTAAACAAGCAGATCTACAAGCTCACGATGTGATTTGACACATTGTGAGCTTGTAGATCTGCTATTCTCAAAAACTTTGAACGTGTGTTTTTGTTGTGGTTGAGGAACAAAGCAACAATGTCCAGGTTCTATGATGTTGTTAATATGTAATAATCACATTGATACAAGTTAAATGAACTCAGGGCACCCCATAAATATATTTTTTTATCCGAGGCACCACTACATTATAATTTTCACTCCCAGCACCTTATATTTATAGCATATCGTCATTGTTGGGTGGAAACCTTGTATGTCCAAAACCGTTCGTTTTGTATTTATCATCTATAAAATGTACTAAACTAGTGAAAACAGCAGATCTACAAGCACACAACGCCTCGCATCACGAGGTGTTGTGTGCTTGTAGATCGGCTAGTCCTGGTCCATAGTCTCAGGATGCCTATCCCATAGCCTGGAGGAACGATTGTGCTACAGTTATTAACTCCCCCAAAAAACAAACATGTAGTTGTTGGTCAATTTGAAAACTATTCTGGAATTGAGGTCCTTGGCTAGATGACATTGTGCACAAGAGATATGAGCTCTTCTGTCTAATAGTTTATGAGACTATAATCAAGGGAAACACACCGGACATGGAGGCGGCGCAGACGCAGTGCATCAAAACATACACCCCATTATTTTCAATGAACTGAAGGCCTATTCACCACTACGCTGGTGTTGCGTGTGTGAGCGCACGCATCCATTCATTTCCAATGGAGAATTGCGTGGAGCCCGTCTAGCGCGATACGGCAAAAAACTGAATTTCACGCTGAGCGCACGCATCAGACCGACTGAGAAATTTGAATAAACTTCGTCTTGACCAACATTATTCAAATCTTGTGCGTGCGTGAGCTCTTGAAGCCAATGAAAGCAGTGCTCTGCGTGTAGGTGTGTCTGTGTGAAATGACAGGGACAGAGTGACTGTCAACCAACAACAGCCTCGCGGACTGAAGGCGCACAGAATTGCGTTCCTATGCGCTTTTACGGCGTGTATTTTTTCTTGGTGTGAATGCGGGTTAACCCTCACCGGTGGTGTCAGACACACGCAGGTGCGAGTCTGCCGACTTGCCTGCCGCGTCGATACGCCGCTGTTCTATTTTTCCAGCATTGCCGCGGAGAGAAAATGTTCTCCCCACCGGGGGAAATGGATAGTCTACGCCACGTGGCAGCACACCGCATCCAGTTGGTGTTACCGAGTGCTTCACGGCCGGACTACACCAGAAAATATGTAAAGCCCCTGGCTACACCAAGGAGGGGGTATTTGTGCGGGAGACCTGAGGAGTTTGTGTACAAAACGCATACGCGCGTTTACAATAGAACAGCATGCGTATTCAGGGCTCGCGCTATCCGTGAGCCTGGTGTAGCCGGTATCATGATACGGCCGGGCTGCGCACGCTGTCTGTGCGTGTGCGAAAAGCCCCTGGCTACACCAAGGAGGGGGTAGGTGCGGGAGACCATGGGAGTTTGTGTACAAAACGCATAAGAGTATATAAAAAATAGAACCGATCCTATTTTTAGGGAATGCGTGTCCGTTGTTCACGCTATCCGTGTGCCGGGTGTAGCCGGCTGAATTGATATATATTGGATCTTTCCAAAACGCGCACACGCCCCGCATACGCACTAACACGCGTAAAAAGCCTTGGTTTAGCCCAGCTGATATATATTGGATCTTTCCAAACGCCTTGTGCCCACGCAGTAAATGCTACGCACTGATCCGAGTGAAAAGCCCTTGGTGTAGTCCGGCCGTCACGCGTGTCAATACTGCGACGCTGCGCAGCCGCCCACGTCCGGTGTGTGCTCCCCTTCAGACAGACAGACTGACAGACAGACAGTTAGGCAGGCAGGCAGACAGACAGACAGACAGACAGACAGACAGACAGACAGACAGACAGATGGTTAGACAGACAGATGGTTAGACAGACAGACAGAGAGACAGACTAATAAAATATTCTTTCTGAAAGTAAAACAAAACATACCAACAGCTTTTGGAAGTCCAGTGGTTTGTTTCTGAGTGTCTGCCCTCCTTTGTTCTGCTCTTCTTCTGATAGATCTCTCCTTCTCCTTCAGTTCCTCTGAGACGTGTTCTTCTGTCTCATAGTGACCATTACTAGTCACCATCTGATCTACCTTCTGCAGCAGCTCTGTGACCTGACTACCATCTCCTCTGTCACTGATGTTAAGAACATGGAAGCGGCCTTCACATTTCTCAGTAAGATATCTTAAGTCAGGGTCAGATCTAATGAGATCAGGTCTCATTTTGCTTTTATCAGCTACAGTGAACACCACAATAGTGTGTTTCCACGCTCTGTCACTGAGGAGAAATCTCACATGCTCCTCTGCTGACATCCACAGTCCTACATATGGGTCGTCCAGTCTCACCACTAGGGCAAAGACATGGGGACCTGGAGGACACAGATTCACACTCTGTTGGATTTCTAACTGAGTCAGTTTTGGGGTCAGATCTAGGGGATGATGAGACACCCATCCTGGAGTGTCCACTACACTGACCTGTCTCCCTGACACTAACTCTTGTCTCATGACACTCTTAGTTGTTCTGTTTGTTTTAAAAACATCTCTGCCTAAGATGGTGTTTCCTACTGAACTCTTTCCATTGAATCCACGGGGTCCAGCTCTTCCCCCGATCAGAACAATTCTCAGTTCTGACGGGGCGCTGTTCTTCCCTGGTTGGAGAAATAAACATAATATTCATAAAGATCACAGATGTGACTAAAGCAGTATCAGTTTGTTGGTTTCATGTGTTTTAATAGAACTCACCTCTGATGGAAGCTGAGGTTCCACTGGACATCCTGTCTACAGCTGTTGTTTGAACTGTAAAACAGTAACATTACAGTAAGTCACAATAATCTGCTGTTATTATTGTTTTGTTGTCATTACTGTTAGATCACACATTTTAAAATATAATAAATAGTGGTGGACACTGGACACTCAACCCCAGTACTTGAGTCTAAGTATACAGTAGATACTCTTGGTCATGTTTGTAATGGAGTTAAAGTGAAGGTAAAGTAAAGTTAGTACTTGTTAAAAAAAATGTTGCATTGTATTAATAATTTGACAACAATAAATATTGAAAATAGCAGATCTACAAGCTCATGCGTTATGTGACGTGTATGTAAAATTGGTTTCATTTAGATATTAAATATGTCTTACAAATCCTTAAATTTTCCCTTCACTGTCATCTAGGGACCCCCTGGGCGTCCCTACCCTCATGGTGAGAACCACTGCAGTATGTGATAGTCATTAGTCAGAGAACATTCCTCACTGTCAATTATTCCATATGGAGACATGTTGGAATGTAATCAGTGTACACATCACTGTGAAACCATTTCAACCCAGATCTACCGACAGGAGTGACTTAAAAACCAGGTGATGCATGTTTGTTCTGGACGGCTCGCATTGATTCATCTCAACAAACTCATCTCAGAAGTTAAAGGAGTAGTTCACCCCCAAAATGACTTGAGTTCAATAATATTTTGTTGTATTACTTTACACCACTGCTAACCTCACGTCACCAGCTGGCTAACTGCAGTACCTCACATCACCACCAGGCTGACTGCAGTACGTGTGGGAAGACTAGTTTCTATGTACTGTTCAGTGCTCTGATCTGATATGGAGCCCTCCTACTGTATCTGGTCATTTGAACATGAGCACGCCTGCACGCCCCCCCCCCCCCCCCCCCCCCACACACACACACACACACCCGCCCACAAACACACACAGACGCCTGTCCGCCCACACGCATGTGCGCGCACACACACACACACACACACACGCCTGTCCGCCCACACGCATGTACGAACGTGCGCGCACACACACACACACACACACACACACACACACACACACACACACACACACACACACACACACACACACGTGCCTGCCCGCACACACGCACGCACACACACACAGTGTGTACAGCAAGTACAGCAAACACACTTTCCATATCCTCTCTACAGACCCAGATCAACCTGCAAAGTGAACTGATCCCAGTCCAGTCTACAATGTTCAGATGCACACACTGCCACACCATCCTAGTGAAACACCTGATATGATCTGTTTTCACACATTTCTTCCAATAGACTGTATTTAATGAAGACATCTTAAAAGCATGTATAATGTACAGTCATACAGTTCTATTGTACAATGTAACACCATCAAATGTGTGTTTGTTTTTTCTTGCCCCAGCAGAACTTTGTCCTCTGGTGAAAGGGATAGAAAGGTACACATAGAATCACAAGGGGATCAGCAAATGGCGGCCACAAGGTAGCAATGAGCAGCACCACTGTTGATCAGTCATCGTATTCAGTAAAAGGGATACACTTGTGGAATGCCCTACCAAGTACCAAAAAAAAGAAAAAAAAAAAAAAACTTAAACCTCAAAATATTGAAATGAAAAAGTTAAATGTTAGTTAAAATCAAACCAAAGCTGTGAACATAATAGGCACATTTTAAAATGTTAATGTCACTGCTTTCTGACTGTAATTTGGGAATGTTGTTGATTTTGTACAGAAGTTGTACTTTTTTAGATTAGAGCTTCATGCATGTACTGTAATGTAAGGTATATTTGTATTTAAGGCCAAACCAGGGACTGGGGTCACAAATTCATGTTTTTTCTAACTTGATACATTGTTTTTATTGTCCCTGTCAAATAAACATATAAATAAATGCATTAAAAAACTGGTTCAGTCTTACCTGTCAATGATTCCTGTTTGATCACGGTCGTTGTCAGTAGAATGAGCTTTGGTCTACAAGTTGTTTTGTAGTTGAACTGAGTCTCTCAAGAACAGCCTAACTGAGCTCGAGTTACAACTGAGCTCCAGTCAAGTGAAAAGAGCGACCAAACTTTTCCTTGACGATGGCTCGCCAGATTGCACTGTGTCAGATGCAAGATTAATTTACCTGTTCAGAAAGAAGAGGCGAGAGAAGATGGGCGGGGAGAGAGAGAGAGAGAGAGAGAGAGAGAGAGAGAGAGAGAGAGGGGCGGGGGGAGAGAGAGAGAGAGAGAGAGAGAGAGAGAGAGAGAGAGAGAGAGAGGAGGAGGAGTCAGTTAAATGAAGTGGTGAAGCTGGGTGCAGAGAGAGAGGTTGTCAAACTGGTTTCCTTCCCAGGGGCGTCAATTGGGTATGGCAGGGCTGTGCAGCTGCCATACCCTGGGTCCAGGGGGGGGGGAATAAAAGTTACTTTTAAATATAAATCCATGAATGTCTCTTTGTCTATCTGTGCTGGTTATTATGTTGTTAAATTACAGTAAAATAACTACAAATGCAAATGTAACAAAATGTTCATTTTAACAAGGTATTATAATTATATTCTGCACACTTTTATTCTCCCCATCTTGACAGAATGGTATATTCCCAGGTTCCGCAGGTCAGCTGCACAGGTGCAATGTGTTATTGTTAATTGTGGCACGTTTACTAACATGCTAAGTTTAGCTGCACTTGAACAACCGTTCCAGGCTGCCATATCCAGCTCGAGAAACCGTAGAAACCTGTGTAAAAAACGGACAAAACTCATTGTTATCAGATGTTGTGAAAATAGCCGATCTACATGCTCACAACGACTCGCAGCGCGAGTCGTTGTGAGCATGTAGATCGGCTATTTTCACAACCGTGTTATACAAAATGTAATGCCTCTTTTCCATGAGGACTCTCGTCTTTGCCATACCCTAGCTTTTGCTGAACTGACGCCACTGTTCCTTCCCACATAAACATCTGATCATGTCCACACACGACACGACATCATTAGAAAAAAAATGAGATACGTCCAAAAGACTCAAATGGTCATTTCACCCGTTTCTATGATATCGATATGGAACTTAAAACATTGTACATTGTTTTACCTCTAGTCTAGTGGGACAGTTCACCTCACCCAAAAACGTATTCCTTTGCTTTTGTTGCATTCACAATCCAATAATGTGATGACCAGCAGTGGTTCCCTATGGAGACACAATGAGTCTCCTGAAATGATTGGCTTAGGAATGTGACAAAAACAAATAAATAAGTTATTTTTGGGGTGAACTATCCCTTTAAAACCCTTTGAGATTTTCCTGTCTGCATTTGAATTCAAGTCTCCGTGGGGTGAGTAATCGATAAGAAAAAAGCCATTTTGGGGGGTGAACTATCCCTTTAATTCACACATATGGGGGGGGGGGGGGTACAGTACAGTATGGGTGGCATGGCACAATGCCAGCTGTGAGGATGAGGTGAGCGGGCACCACAAGCAGGCAGCCAGCAAACATGCAGGCAACCAACGAGGCAGCCAGCAAATAAACAGGCAGGAGGTGTTTGAAATGATGAATAAAACTGTTTGAGAACCACTAGCAGTTACGTCAACCTTACGAGATGGGCGGAGAGAGACATACAGGCAGACAGAGCAAAGTTTCCACAGAACAGGCAGGGAGTCATAAGAGGAGGAGTCAGATACAAGTTGATACCTGATATTAAAATGTTTTCTATGTCCTGGTGAGATGAAGTGGTGAAGCTGGGTGCAGAGACACACAGAGAGAGAAAGGTTGTCAAACTGGTTTTCTTCCTATAAACATCTGATCATGTCCACACATGACACAACATCATTAGAAAAGAATGAACTGAAAAACAACAAGAGAAATGAGAGACATACAAAAGACTCAAATGCATTTACCCCGTTTCTATGATATTGATATGGAAATTTGCTTGTTTGTTTTACCTCTAGTGTCTTAAGCTAACTATGCTCTACTAAAATGCACTCCAATTCCAATTTGTCACAATATCACCTGTACAATATCTCCAGACTTTGCTCAATGTGTCATGATTGCAAAAGTGCCAGACCCAAATGCAGACAGGAGCATGTGAGTAGTAAAATGTCAACATGTTTGAATTCACACATATGAGGAGGGAAGGGTGTAGACTAGAGCACAGTATGGGTGGCATGAAACAATGCCAGTCTGTGAGGATGGGCTGAGGGCACCCCAAAAGGGCAGCCAACAAATTAACAAACAGGCAGCAAACTGGCTGGCAGAAAACATTTTTGCCTGATTACTGAGTGGTTTCACCCAGGATTTGAACCCAAGTCTCTCACATGGAAGTCTAACTTCTTAGCCACTAGGGCAAAGGGATATTCTCATTCAGAGCTGATGTGATGGTGAGCAATACGGGTGCCCCACAGGGCACTGTGCTTTCACCTTTCCTGTTCACTCTCTACTAGGGATGCTGAGATTAATCGATACGTATCGTAATACAAACGTGCGCGATACGAGTGAATCGTTTCATTCAGTGTGGATCGGTACAATTGACATCTGAAATTGTGACGTATGGTATGGTGATGTATCATTCTATCCTGTGTTTCCGAGGCATCTTGAAACGTTTACTGCAGCTGTGACTGCCAGTAATTGTTTACATTTAGTTTTACTCTTGTTATAGGTTCATTTGATTCCATTTGTACTCTTATGATGGAGTTATGATGGTCCTTAAAATGTAAAAGTTAGAAAATCACTGGTATTGTTATTGTATAGCAGATGTGAAGTCCATATCGCAATGAAATCAGGAAAAGGGGTGTATCGAATCGTATAGGGAACAGGGGTAAACCTCTAATATCTCTTTTGGGTCACAAGCTAAAAGGTTTGGGAACCACTGCTGTAGGTAGATTAAAAGACTGTGACTGGGGCGCTCGGGTGGCGCAGTGGTAAAGCCCCTGCCCACCACAACAGAGGGTTGTGGGTTCGAATCCCCTGTGGTGCAACCGGCTATGTCGGGCGTCTGTGCGAACACAATTGGTCCGTGTTCGGGGGAGGGAAGCTGGACGGGGAGGCATGTATTCCTACGGGCTGGGGCGGCACATGTCAGCAGGGAGTGTTGGGCGGGAGGAGTAGGACGAGAAGTAGGACGAAGGCCTTTCCTTCATTAAACACTCATCATGTACTTATCTTTGAATCTGAAGTTTCATTGTCATATATATATCACAGTAATCCCAGCAGTGTTCCAACACATTTCAACTTTCCAACAACATAGAAAAGTTAAAAGGTGCTTGTGGATAAAGAACTGGCCCTTGTAAAAACCCAAAACCTACCTCCCCCCACCCCCACCTCAGCTGTTTACTGAACATATTACATTTTGTTCCTTTTCTACTTGTTTATATGATGTTATGATGTTTTAGCATAGGCCTAGTATGTCATTAAATATTTCAATGAATTGAGTACACAGCCATCTAGACTCTTGGAAAAATCGATTTTAGCTGACATTGTATTGTACTGTAATTCCCTGTACCTGTCTCTACAAACTGTTAATAAAGTATTCATCAGAATCTCTGATAAAAAGGATCCAAGCACGTGGTGTAAAAAGAGGAAACAGCCTTCATAAGGCCGAAGCCAAGTCTTCTGCAGGGCTTTTAAAAAAGAAATATGAACATAGAATATCTGTTTACCTGAACAGAAAGAGACAACTATTAAAGCTGCCTTGACAAACATAAAACTAGTTTAGTTGGTACAACTTGATCTCCTCCTGTCCTCAAGTAACCCTGTCCTCTGTAAAGACAACAATGTGTACTGTAAATATGTGAGAGCCTGTGGCAGTAAAGTGATCCTCCCACTGTGTAGCTAGAAAACTCATGTGACCTCAAATTCATTAAGCACCGTCATTTCCACCTGGCTGTGAGGCTGGGAAGCACGCACACATTTGTCAGCACTACAATACAGGCTTATCCTTCTTTTTTTTTGCTGGTCATATAATGATTGTAGACCTGTCAGTTAATGTCAGGTATAATGACTGTATCCAGGTCTAAAAATATATAAAGCATTCATATCACATACATCATATGATTACAACAATACATTAACCACCTAGTTCCAAGACCTAAGCCGGGGGTCAGCTACCTGCAGCTCTAGAGCCGCCCTATTGGCTCCCTGGAGCCTTTTTCAAAAATGTATGAAAATGGAAAAAAAAAATGTTTTAATATGGTTTCTGTAGGAGGACAGACATGACACAAACATTCTTAATGTTTTCCAATGCTGTAAAAATGTGTAGAATAAATATTAAATTTCAACATTCTCTCCAGGATGCGCTGCAGGGAAAATAAACATTTAATCATGAATGCTCATTATGTATTTGTAGCCTACTTAGTCATTTTGATAGTAGGCTAATATAGCTAATATAGACACTAACAGCATTTGTTGCCTTCATTATAAGATTAGTTTTTTTGGTCCAATATGGCTCTTTCAACATTTTGGGTTGCCGACCCCTGGCCTAAGCCCTATTTCAAAAATAGTGACAACAGTTGATCCACAAGCTCACATGGTGTTGTGTTGTGAGTGTAGTAAAAGGAACAACATTCTTGTGCCCAACAACTGGACAGAAAAGGGCTTACTAGCACAGTGGTTCTCAAAGTGTGGTCCAGGGACCCTCAGGATCCTTGAAGGGGTTCCAAATGGAACCATAAAGGTCTGTTTTAATGTAATACTTTAGTAGCAAGATTGTTAACAGTATAAGTAGTAGTACTCAATTCATCAGCAGGCTATGCCAGGGTTAGAATCAGGTTTTAAGAATAACATTCAAAGAACCTATCACTGATCTGCAGGGGTATAATTGTTACGCCCAAGGGCTTCATTATTATTATTATTATTATTCTTACCCTAATATCCAAGTATCGAACCCAGCCACCCGCTGCGACGGACAGGAGGTGACGGGGAGACGGAGTCCGGCCGTGGGACGCGGAAGGGAGGTGGCCACTCCCCACCGCGTGGCTACAAACCTTCAAACTGTCTTCGCCGAGTTCGCACTGCTGCTGCAGCTCCCCGCTGAACCCGACTGTTCGTTAGTTTTACTGGTTGACCACTTGAATCCTAGTGTCCATGTTCGAACTTTAGTCAAAAATAGCAGATCTACAAGCTCACAACACCTCGCGTTGCGAGGCGTTGTGAGCTTGTAGATCAGCTATTTTTTGGCAAAGAGGTTTGGTGTAGAGGGGAAAAAGAGCAGACTAAGTTCAGAGTGAAGTTTATTAAGTATTGACGGTTCAAGTGGTTAAATTATCTGAAAACACAAATTGACATGAATCCAAAAAATACACTAATGATCGTGCTGTCAAACAATGCAACTATATGGAATCTATGAAAAGGTTGTGGGGGTCCCTGCTTCATCTCTCTCTCAATTAAGGGGTCCTTGGCCTGAAAACGTTGGAGGCCCCTGATATATATGATATGATATCCATTCACTGGCCAATGATTGGATGTTTCTACCCAGGCCTGGGTCAGCTGTGGTGATGACAGGTTGAATAATAAGGCTAAATAAAATAAAGTAATGGGAGGAAAAAAGCCAACAGACAAACAACAATAACAAACGCAGTTAGTGTAATAATAACAATAAACTTTATTTATAAAGCACTTTTCGAAAACAATGTTTACAAAGTGCTTTACAGTGTCAAGATAAAATCAAAATATGCATAAATATAACAACAGCGGTTCAATCAAAGTAAAATTATAAAAATATAATAAAACCAAAGCATAAAAGTACATACATATGTGCAAAATAGAGGAATTAAAATCTAAGGAAAAGCCTTGGTGGTACAGATGGGTTTTCAGGAGTGCTTTAAAAGATGGCACTGACCGAGCAAGCCTTAGATCCAAGGATAGGGCATTCCAGAGCCTGGGCGCACGGGCCGCAAAAGCCCGGTCGCCCATAGAGACAAGGTTTGTCGTAGGGGCTTCCAGGAGAGCCCTACCCGAGGATCTAAGGGTGCGTTGTGGCCTGTAGGGTTCCAGCATGTCAATAATATACTGTAGCTGGGGGCCAGGCCTCGCATGGCTTTAAAAGTAATCAATAACATTATAAAATCAACTCTAAAATGTACTGGCAACCAGTGAAGGGCAGCTAGGATTGGAGTTATATGATCACGTCACCTAGAGCTTGTCAGCAACCTAGCTACAATCCCTCAGTCACTAACCTGTTGGTAGAGTGAAGTGCTCCAGAATGTACTCCATGCTCTGTTCCTCCAGCATTTCACAGGAGTGGTCGTCTGCACAGCAGAACATCTCCACACAGTTGTTGACGTCCATGTGACGCTCCATGTAGTCAGAGCAGGCCTCTCTCACAGCGCTGACATCCAACAGGTCTGAGGCTGCTAGCAGGGGCTGGAGCAGAAGCACATGAACAACATGTGTTCATTTAGAGCCGCAACACATTATTATTTTAACCATTATTTTATGCTTTAACTATTAACAAAATGGGCAGATATACAAGCTCAAAGATTGTAGATCTGCTATCTTCTAAATCCTTTTTCTAAATCAGTGGTTCTCAAACCTTTTCAAGTCAAGGACCCCCAAAATGACATGTACAGTATTTGGCCTTTGGCCCCATCCAAATATATGTTGTTCCGGGGACCGCCAGACGCAGAGATTTGAAAGATAAATTCAAAGACTTGCACATATTTTTCAAAAATAGGAGATCCACAAGCTCGCAGCCGCACTGTGAGCTTGTAGATCTGCTATGTTTGTAGGAAAAACATGGAGACAATGAATAATGTTTGATGATGATGGGAGCACTTTGCTGATTCTATGTCATCTTTTCGACACCCAAACCCCAACCCTTACCCTAACCTCTGTGGGGTGAGTCGCTAACCCTCCCGACGCTCCTTTGTCAAAATGACGGTCGTTCGAAAGAGCGAGATTTCCCGGATGATGATCAGGGGTTGACACTAAGGTCTCTTAGTCACTTGCCCGAAAAGTAAATCGTCCATTATAAAATGATAGGTAAAATTTGAATTACGGTTCAATTTAACACTTTTTTGGGCTATGCGATAACATGCATCCATATTCCTACATAGCAATTGAGTTGAATATGACTGAGTTCACACACTAATATTTTTAATTGTAGCAACAGTGAAAACAGCACATTATAGGTAACTGCTCTCATTTTACATTCAACAGACCAGAAGACATGTTCAGGTGTTTAGACATAGACAGATACTGTATCTCGTGTTGTGTTTATCAATGGTTGCGTCCCCCCTCTCATATGAGCACTTTCCCGGTCAAGCAACCTGAAAGCAAACTCCACCTGCCCGAAAGTTTTATTTACCTGCCGGGGGCAGGTGGGCAAGCCTTATTGTCAATGCCTGATGATAATACATTACCTGCACATTATCCGGGGAGATGGACACCCTGTAAGTGTAGGCAAAGTCCACCAGCAGTCCCAACATCTGAGCTTCCACTCCACTCATGGTCACCCTGTCATCTGTAGACTCCTTCATGCCAGAGGTAAACATGGCCTGTGGAGGTTGGAGAGGTGAATGGTTGGCTTGGAGCAGGATTGGGACGATAATCGCTATTATCGTTTATCGTGATAAAAAAACATTCGCATTAATCGTATCGTGGAGATTTAAATTTATCGTGGAATTTCATGCACTGGGATCAATTCACCTTTTATTTGCCGATCTACCAGTTAAACCCTCTATAATTGATAAAAAACGGATCTGGAAATAATGTACTTGATACTGTATTTTTTTCACTCTCTACCAAATCTCTTTGCCAAAAAAATAGCCGATCTACAAGCTCACAACGCGACCCGTTGTGAGCTTGTATATCAGCAATTTTTTGGCCAAATGTTCTGCCCCAGGATAAGGGAAGTTGGGCGCGAAACTTGACAATAATCATGACATGAAATGTTCATATCGTCCCATCCCTAGCTTGGGGTGTTCATGGTTTAGGATATTAGGTTGCGGTGAAAGCCAAGGCAGAATTGAAAATGTCATTTGCTTTATACTGGTATCGTAACAACAGCAGGTCAATAGACGCATTTCTGGTCCACGTTACACTGATAAGAACTAGATGCGCGCGCAGGTCGGTACCAAAATTAGCCAATGAAACCAGCGCTCCCCAAAACAACAGGTTTGGGGATTGGTGGGAATTGATTACATGATACAGTCACCTGTGCATTTAGTCTCAATGTTTGTAAACAAGAAACGGGTCTATAAATGTGTGTATATTTGGGCCGGCTGTGGCTCAGGAGGTAGAGCAATGATACATGGGTCGGCGGTTCGAATCCCGGCTCTTCCTCCAGTCCACACGTCGAAGTGTACTTTGGCAAGACACTGAACCACACATTGCCTCCGATGAGTCGGACTGTTTCAGTCAGCTTTGCCACCATTGGTGTGTGAATGTGGGAAGTGAGGACGCTGGCGTTGACTGTTGGCCACTTCACCTCCCAGTGAATGAATGAATGAATGAACCACTGTAAAGCGCTTTGAGCTCTTGGAAAAGCGGCATAACAATGCAATTCATGTGTTTACCTCAAAGTAGGAGCTGAAGGAGGCCAGAACAGAACGATGGCAGGGGAACTGCTGTCCCTCACAGCACAGAGTCACATCACACAGGGTGTTGTTGAGACGCTGTCTGTTGAGACCCTCCAACACCTGGCTGGGATGGTTGGCCTCCACAAACACCTCAGTCTGCAGGGAGGATATGACATGTATATTAATGTCATTATATTATTAGTAAAGGATAGATACCGTCTACTCCGATGTCATTTTGTATGTACAAATATTCCTGGAGAATGCCACTTCTCAAGTCCCTGGAGGGGTTTTAGGTATTCTCCTTCACATTTTTTTGAATCTTTTAAACCAATTTAAAAATGTCTTGTAAGTGAAAACAGACAAAAAAACAAGTATAGATGTGCACTGCTGCAGTCCTCCTGAAAGTGCAACCACATTCAGAGTGAGATTTATGATCAGACAAATAAAACAACAACTATTAGTCTGTGAACGATCAAATGTTGCTGTTGTGTCAGCTATACTCGCAACAGCTTTTTGAACGCGCACACACATGCATGGTGCCATGGCATTGGTCAGAAATCTCATTGTTCCTACATCCCATTAGTCAGAATCTGGTGATGTTAACCTGGTGAAAAATACTATGCCTAAACCTAAACCTAACCTCAGTAAAACTATGCCTAAACCTTCTAAAACCTAACCCTAACTAAATTCGGACTAATGAGATGTAGGACTAATGAGATTTCGGACATATGGGCAGTCCCCTAGGGTGGATCTTAAATTACCTTTTTTTGATTTTCTTGAGTCTTACCCCCCAATTATGTTCCTATGTACAAAAAACTGCTTTGGTTAAAATTTGGTTGAATTTCAAGCATATTTAGAGGTAGCTCAATCAAGTCAAAGATTGTACATTTTATTGGTCAAAATCGAATTGCACTGCCTGCACATTTAAGTTATATATTACACATTATTCTTATACTATGCACAGAAATTATATTTTTTAAGCTTACAAATCTAAACACAAATCTGATTACATGTTTGTCATATGTCAAAACAGAATTAATGTATTGTAGGAAATAGCAAAGCAAAGAATGACAAATTGCTATTTTTCAGGTAACGTGGAGAATGACTTTATTGCACACTCTTCAGTCATACTCACAACACAACAAGCACACAGCCCCACTTGTTTACCCCCAAAACCCCTGAAAGTCACTGCAATATAGTAACTTAGTAGTTACTGATCAATTAAAGTTGATTTGCGGCTATCGGGATACTTGTGCCGATGGTTCTGCACAATTTGCAGCAAGTACTGGAGTTGGGTCTCATCTTTGGTGATGAGACCACAATATTCCTGTATTAGGGCAACCCCACGCTCTGCATGATCATTGACAACATTGATTGTCTTCATTACAGCCAGAGCTTCTTGGTAGTCCTCCCTGGTCTCCCACTCATCGGGATCAACATCAAGGAAGTCATCTGGGAGATCCATCAGTTTGAAGAGCACCTTGGATTTGGGAGATACAAAATCTTCAGTGTTCTTCCTTGCAACTGTTCCAAGGTCAACAGTGATTCTCTTCATATGCCCCTGTTCATCCTCTTCATTTCCATCTTTCATGGCTCTCACCATCAGCCTCTTTGTTTGCGCACTCACTTGACTGTCAAACAGTGCAAGTCCGACGATCTCTGGAGCCAAATACCACAAGTGATTGGAGAACTTTTGAGAAGCAGCTTTAGACACCTCGGGATTTATTGATGCATATTCCAGCAGTTCCAGGTCAGTTTGAATTGGCCATGAAACTTCATGGCCAATTCAAACTGACCCGCAGGGAAGAAAAAGCATGCATGGATTTGTGCATTTTTGCAGTTTGCATTTATGTGAAGGCATGGATGATGGCACCTGTTGCTGTCAGCGCTCCACTAAATGACTTGCAACTGTTAAAATCGTTGCTGGAATATGCATCAATAAATCCTGAGGTGTCTAAAGCTGCTTCTCAAAAGTTCTCCAATCACTTGTGGTATTTGGCTCCAGAGATCGTCGGACTTGCACTGTTTGACAGTCAAGTGAGTGCGCAAACAAAGAGGCAGAGAAAACACAACATCATTACTCTAACATGTGGTCACACAGTGAAATCCTAGACTACTAGAGGGTACAAATGGAACCTTGAACTATAACAAAATATTCTACGTTTTGGGTCTAAATCTCGTCAAATGGTGGTCCGTGGCTCAAATGCTCCATCCACACCACAATAAGTTTACAGAACAAAGTTATCTTCTACACAACGACAATCTCTACCGCCTCCTGTTTGTATTGTACATCGGGGCGGGTATGCATTGGAGTGATGTCCATAACTGGGGGAAAAGGGGACCAAGAAAATCAGAAATTTCTATTGATATGATATATGATATGATATAGTACTTTATTGTCAGTTCACACTGAAATTTGTCTTGCGACACAGCAGCCATGTATGCGACACATAACATATATACAAACATTTTGACACAGGTAACAAAAACAAGACAGATTTACATACATAAGGATAATATAGACAAGAGCAGTGTCCACCGCTAAGCCTACCTATGGCCAAACTCCGGATTAAGCCTTAATGTCGACTGATGGACAAAGGACCTTTTTAGTCTGACTTTATTGTATTCTGGAACACCTATCTCCTTCCTGAAGGCAGCAACCTATATTCTCTATGCAACACATGGCTACTATTAGAGGTAATATTTCTTGCCAACCTTAGAATGCTGTTATCATACGTAGTCGTATATAGCCTCTGAAATGGTTCTCCAACTATCTTTGAACAAATGTTCAGCTGTTGCAGCAGTTGTGACTTAAGGGCTGCAGACAAGCATCCATACCAGGTGGTACTACAGTACTGGAGAACACTCATAATGAAAGACGTGAATTATTATTATTATTATTAGAGAATGGCCTGTGTATTTGGTTGCCTGCACGTGCATAGAGCACCTAAGCCAGATATGTGTCAAGTGCACTCGCAAATACCTGTACAACTTCACTGCAACAAACGCATCCCAGTGTCCTACATAATAGAGAGGATGACATTTTGAATAATCGTAGAGATGCCTAACTGCCAAAATAATGATGATAATGAATGATATAATGAATTTATTTGTATAGCAAATTTCTAGACATAGTCAAAATAAAATCAAAATAAAACCAAAGAACTTTAGCATTACATCAACTTGTGGCTTGATACAGGGCTGGCTACTTTGACATTCTTCCCATGTGTTCTGAACAACTGCAGGAGAACTGAACAAAATCTGCCTTTTATGGGAAGTTGCATATAAAAGAATTTGAGTTCATTTTTGTAATTATGAAAATTACAATTGAATATGCCTGAGTTAAACCACCTGCAAGGTGTTTTGTATTATGGCTCTTTGTAATTTTTAGTTTTCTGAATTGCATGTCTCCTGCCAGTAGCAATTGGGGGCGGGTGTAAGAGCCATGTCGCTTTATTGATGACACTGAAGTTGGGGTATGGTCATTGGTCACGCCCTAATTGCCTATATGGCCTATTGTCTATTTAACTAGCTCTGTAACAAGCCACAGGTGTTGTTGATGTGAGAGGCACACAGTTCTTTGACTGTGCGTGACTGAGGCTGGTGATGATATGTTGGTTTATTTCATTTATTAGCTAAAATAAACACCATTTATGTTGAACTTTATTGGAAGGTTTGGACATCAGTTCTTGGGACACACCACACATCTGAACTTGAGCGTCGGCAACCAGTAGCACCCATAGTTATAGGGACTTTGGGCACTACATTATTAATAATAATAAAATAATAATAATAATAAAATCAATGGAATATATTTTGTATTGATCTGTAGGGGGCGCAGTTTAGTAACAAAAAATATATATTTTTTTGTATAAATATTTTATATTCTGGACAAAAAGTGTACAATACTGTACACCATGCTAATGTCAGCCTCAATCCAATAAACAACTACAAACACGTGCTCACAGCACGCATACACAATGTAAACGTGTTATAATGTACAGTACAACAAACCAAACACACGTACCTCGATGTCTGTAAATGACAACCAAGCGTCCACAACAGCAGCACAACAACAGACGGGCTGCTCACACACAGTGCTGGGAATAAGACCTTCAACCAGTTAGTTAGTTAAATAAACGATGTAGTTTTCACTTTGAGACGTTTTAAACTTTAATAGCACAAAACAAACTGTGGTGAATAAACTGTACTGTATGTGTCAAACTCTCTGCTCCCGCTGCTCCTCTCAAGAGGTGCAACCACTAACTGTGTCCCCCTCACACAACTCACTGCACTTGCAGTTCTGGAGACAAACGTGATATTATACAAAACAAAGTCCATGAAATAAATTACTGGTTCCCAAACAGTGGGTCGTCTCGAGTAAAGGAAGGAAAAAAAAGAAGAAAAAAAAAACATTTTCTTTTCCTACAAAAAAATAAATATAGCCTATATTTCAAAAGATGGAAGACCTTTTGAAATATTTTAGCCCTATTTTAAACATTATTTTAAAAAGATTATACAATTTCAAACAAACAAGCAAACACATCTAAGAGATTCCATGAATAAAATATAATATAAATGAAGAAGTGCATGGTGAAGTAGATCTGCTGTTGAATATGTAGCCAGGTGAATATGTAGCCTATACTGTACATAAAATACAATACAATAATAAAAAAAACTAATCTAGATCAAGTGACAGTCAATTAATTAATTGGGAATTGAAACTTGGATGTTTCTCAATGTTATTTGACTGATGTCAACTAGTGTTGTTGAACTCTGTTTAATCTGCAGTGGACTCCCTGCTCTGACATTTAATCTGTGGTCAGGTAGGGACACCTACTGGTTGACAAGAGGTACTGCATTCCCAGACACGCTCTCATTGTGGACCAAGGTTCCAATCAATCCCAGGTAGGAGATGTAGGCCTACAGTAACCTGATCACCTGCTACTAGAAACGGGTACATTTAAACAAAGCCCATCCTTACCTCCCCCTGACCCTTCTATTGAAAATACCATTTATTTTATGCATTGTGTTTACCACTGTTTTTATGTCTGACTGTTTTTCAGATGATATAATCTGCATAGGCTACCTGCTGTGTTCTATCTATCTATCTGTCATTCAATGTTATATGAGTTAAAAAAAGAAAAAAAGAGAAGAAAAAAAAAGATCTCAATTGAAACAAGCCATAGGCTTTTTGGGGTGCATCCTTTTAGTTGACCTTGTGCCAGTGAACTGTACTGTCATGAAACTGTACCTTTTCCTATATGCAAACTTCTAATAAAGGATTCAATCAATCAATCAATCAATCAATCAATCAATCAATCAATCAATCAATCAATCAATCAAACCAGGCTAACAGAGTGAGGTGTGAGCCTGCTGGCTCTATGGTCAGTGCTGGAACACATGTCCTGACTCCTGCTCCTCTCGGCTGTGCACACATCTGGATCTGAAGTGTTAGCAAACAAATGCTATGCTTGACAACCGTGCTATCAAAGATACTCATCTAGCAGATACACTATTCATTATAACACAGTGCTATCAAAGATACTCATGTATAAATCTCTTCAATAAAAGCTCACATGGTTGTAAATGTATCCATTGGAACTAGGGAAGTCCCGATCGGATTGGGAGATCGGAAATCGTGGAGATTGGGGCCGATTTCAAAAGATCGGAATGGGGAGAAAAAGATCGGGAATCACCTTGTCTTTATATATTTAAAAAATATATACAAGCTGATGAGTTTTATTTTTAAATTGTTTTGATACAATGCTGCACTAAGTCAAAAAAGAAACTTGGATAGAAGGGATACATAAATAAATAAAAAAAACCTTAACGGACGACATAAAAGCATTTTTTTCTTTTCTTTTCCTTTAATGCATTGCCGAAAGATCGGATCGGGAAGGATCGGGAGCGAATCAGGAGTGAAAATATGTGATCGGGATCGGGATCGGCAGCAAAAAAAATGTGATCGGGACATCCCTAATTGTAACATTGTAATGTTCAGAGCCCGACTGATGTGAGATTTGTGGAAAATTCATTATCAACATCATATGTCATCCTTGACTGAAAAGAGAAAATCAAATATCAGCGTGATTCATCAGCTGGATGTATGTATATTTTATTCTGTACTTATTTACAAAACAACTGACTTATTTACAATACAATATCATATCATATATATCATATATAGACAACTATTTTCATCTGTACAACTCAAATGTAGTAAACTGATGTTTCAGTACACTGAAAAGAACAACAATGCACATGATATTGTGTAAGCTTGTAGATCTGCTACTTTGGCGTATGACATTGGCCTGCAACAAAGTATAAATCAAGTCTAAAGTTTCATCTATGAAACATCTTCATCTCTCACTCTCATCACATCAGAGTCTGCCTGGCTGGGAGCTGTACTCATGCTGTCATATCCTGAAGAGGGCGCTATTGGTCCAGGATGTTTGGTCAGCCAGTCAGAGACCTTGGAAGTTCCACTTGCTGAAACAGAAGACAACAGACAGCAAAACATTTACAATGACAATAAAAACCATGATGTCATTTTCACCTTTGACACCCTGACCCAATAGTTCATCATCTCTTTAGAACAACTGATCATTCCCTCCCAGTTTCATGAAAATACACAAATCCAATCTTGTTATTTTCTGCATGCACTGATGCATGCACACAGACAATACACATATTGTAATAATGTATTCTATTTATGTCCACATAAGAGGATGAAAGTAAGACTCACTTGGTTCTTCTGTCTCCATCATCACAACCTTCAACATCCTCTCTATCACCTGCTCCTCTCTCTTCTTCCATTCTTTTGGTTTTACAGTTTTCCTTCCTGTCAGTCTTTCAAACAGGGTTCTCGGTCGTGTCTCCTGTCACAATATCAACACGACAGAGGGAAAACTCACTGACAACATACTATACATAGGCTATACAGTAGTGTGTGTACTTGTTATGGAAATGTTTTATGCCATGTTGATTCATTAAATACATAGGACCACAATGGACGTCCTAAGTATCCTTTTAGCCTAAATAACTTGCTGTACTTCTGTGCCGTTTACATTTCTGACTAATAAAATATTTATACGTTTAACTAAATGTAATGTAATATCAATAAAGACATGGGTGCCAGGGAGGAAAAAGGAACACATATTACTGTGTTCTTACAATGATCATAGAAATAACATCAATAATGATACAAAATAAATAGAAAAACCTGTGCTCTTCCGAGCACAGGTCTCCACCAGGGCAGGCGGCCTGTTATAGCGTACTGGCCAAAAGGTAGTTTTGCACAAATTGGCCTCATGGTGGCGCTAGAACAAGCCCATGTGAAAAATGTGGGGCAGAGGTTCTGAATTGGCATCCAGGGAGTGTGTGCTCAGTTTGGCAGCGACCGGGCCAACGGCACCAGAGATTAGCTGGTAACAAACTGGAGGACACACAGACGCACGCACGGACGGACAGACAGGGGCGAAAACATACTCTTCCCCATGCCTTCGGCTGGTGGAGAAAAAAAAAAATAATGATACAATGTTTACGTATGAGGGAAAATATAAGGAAAATAAATAAGAATCCAAATGTGTGTGATTGAAGTCAAATACAAAATAATCAATGAAAAATCTTCATCTCTTGCTCTTACATCAATATCTGCCAGGCTGGAGACTTCACTCATGGTGTCTGAAGAGCGTGTTTCACCACTCACTGGAACAGGAGACAACAGACAGCAGCGATATGAACCATTATGTCATTTTGACCTCACAAAAAGTTATATCTTTTCATGGCAGCCTACAATGAAAATTCAAGTGAACAAGTTTCATGAAGTTTCATGTGCGCGCACGCAACTTTCAATGTTTTTCATAAATAAAATAAAATAAATTATTAAATGAGTTAATAAGGTAGTGAAATATCTTTTGTGTTTTTTTTTTCCTTTTTATAAATATTGATCCAATGAAAAGTATTAAGCAGCTTGTGATTAAATAATAAACACCCATTGAAACACAGGTTCTTTTTTTTACATGTCCTGAAAAGGTAACATTATTGAACATCCAGTGTTTCCAGCTAACAGTGATGATATGCAGTAAACATGATATTGATACTCACTGCTTGGATAAAGGTGCTCTTTGCTGTTCCTTCTCCTGACAGCTGGTAGAGATGATTCTACTGGATCCTTCAGCACAGACTGAAAATAAAAATAAATATAAAATAATGAATTAGAATGTGTTTTATTGAAACATCTATGAAGATGCAATGAAAACATTCTCTTCCTCTCTCTCACTTACATCAGCGCCAGCCTGGCTGGAAACTTCACTCATGGTTCCAACTCCTGTAGAGCGAGTTCCACCACTCACTGCAACACAAGACAACACACATCATTACACTACCTCCAGGTTTTATCAAAATACACCGAGACATTCTTATGTTCTTTTGTAGCCCCCCCCCCCCCCCCCCCCCCCCCCCCCCCCCCACACACACACACACACACACACACACACACACACACACACACACACACATACTCACACAATTATAAAGTCATCACTGTCGGGCAGAAGCCGCATCTTCATATTTGAATGTGTCACACAAAAGTAGTGAAAATAGTCTGTCTGTGGGTTTTATAAATATTTAACCAATTCAAGTGACTGAATAAAAACTACATTGGATCCATTGAAACACAGGTTTTCTTCTCTTTTTGTTTTTATTTTGAAACATTATTGAACGTCCAAGGTTTCCAGCTGCCAGTGATGATATGCAGTAAACAGGATATTGATACTCACTGCTTGGAGGAATCAGTTCCATGCTGTTCCTTCTCCTGACAGCTGGTAGAGTTGATTCTACTGGATCCTTCAGCACAGACTGAAAATAAAGTAAATAAATAAGAGTTAAAATGTGTGTGATTAATGTCAGACTAAAGTTTCATCTATGAATCATCTTCATCTCTCACACTCACATCAGCATCAGCCTGAGTAGGAGCTTCACTGGTGGTGTGATATCCTGAAGAGCTTCTTCCACCACTCACTGCAACACAAGACAACAGA
>NC_137825.1:7155321-7192821 GCF_963921795.1 Nannobrachium achirus | reverse complement strand
ACACACACACACACACACACACACACACACACACACACACACACACACACACACACACACACACACACACATACACACACACTTTATCACTTTCACCTTTCAAAATGTTTCAAATATAGATTAAAATAAATGATCTACAAGCTCACAATGTGTCATGATGCAATGCGTTGTGAGCTTGTAGATCTGCTATTTTAGCTTTTTTTTCTACTTTCGCTACTTTTGCGTGGCACTATGACAAGGTAGGGAATTAATTATTGAAAAGAAAAGTTAAAAAGGTTCCTGACAGACAGCAACAATGTATTAAAATGGAAAATATTGATATTAAATTATTAAGATATGAAAGGAGAGGCAGGATAACACACACACACACACACACACACACACACACACACACACACACACACACACACACACACACACATACATACACATACACATACACACACACACACACACACACACACACACACACACACACACACACACACACACACACACACACACACACACACAATCATCACCTTCAAACAGAGCTTTCAGAGCAGTTCTTTGTCTGTGTGTCTTGGTCATGAATGTGTGGACACGTTCCTGGATGTTCCTCTTCCTCTCTGACATCTTCTCATCTCCATCATCTTCATAGTGTCCACCTGTGTTTCCTGACACCATGGCCTCTACCTTCTCCAGAAGCTGTGTGACCTGAGTGACATCTGTCTTCTGCTTGTTGAAGACATGATACCTGTTTCCACATTTGCCAACGAGCCAGAGGAGGTCTTCACCTTCAGCCTCAATGTGCTGCTCAATGCTTCTGTCTCCCAGACGGTCTCCAAAGGTGAACAGAATCATAGAGTAACTCCACACGCTCTCTGGGTGAAGTGACATGTGTTCCTCTAATACTACTCTCTGTGCTTTGGTGAATGCTCTATGAAGAGGAACCGCCAGAAGAACAGCATGTGGTCCAGGAGGACAGAGAGACACACTGTTCTGGATCTCCAGTTTGTCCATCTCTGAGGTGTCCTGTAGTGGACTGTTGTAGAGCCAGCCTGGTGAGTCCACCACTGTCACATGTCTCCCTGCTACTTCACCCTGTCTCACCTCACACTGCACTGACCTCTGATCTGCTTTAAAACCACTTCCTGTCAGAATGGTGTTTCCTGCTGAACTCTTCCCAGAGTCCTGCTCTCCCAACAACACAATCCTGATGTCAGTCAGTCCTGTCAGAGAAAACATTGATTACTCTCACTTTGTTGCCTTTTTATTTAAACACTTATTTAAACATTAAACTAGACATTTTAACAACACATAATAGCAGATCTAAAAGCTCACGTTTGTGAGCTTGTAGATCTGCTATTTTCAAACATTTTGAATGTGTGTTTTTGTTGTGGTTGAGGAACAAAGCAACAATGTCCAGATAATTCTATGATGTTGTTAATATGTAATAATCACATTGATACAAGTTAAATGAACACTAAGGTGTGTCCACTAGAGGTCAGTAGAGTACAGTGATGTATGCAGTGACATTATTACCTAGAGTCATGTAACAGTGGAACAATACATCTGTGTGTGTGTGTGTGTGTGTGTGTGTGTGTGTGTGTGTGTGTGTGTGTGTGTGTGTGTGTGTGTGTGCGTGCGTGCGTGCGTGCGTGCGTGCGTGCGTGCGTGCGTGCGACCGCGCGTGCGACCGCGCGTGCGACCGCGCGTGCGTATGCTTGCGTGCTCACTCGTTCGTGCGCGCAGATCAGCTTTACGGATTCATTATCTTATCAGATTATCAACTATTTTAATAATCAATTTCATTAATTAAATATGTTTACTTTAACTGTTACACTACAAGACTTTTTTTTACTTTTCATTAACTCCCTACAAACTTTCTTTAATTTTCTTATATCAATTATGTTTGTACCACCAGTCAATCAAAGGTAGTGATTTGAACTGTAAGTGTTGGTTTTAACTGTGTGAGTCCTTCATAAGAGGAAGATACACAACATTGTTTTTGACAGCATTATAATTGGTTAGTATTGTGGATCAGACCGGACATGTAGCCGCCTGATTGGCTAGTCCTGGTCCATTGTCTCAGGATGCATATCCAATAGCCTGGAGGAACGATTGTGCTACAATTATTACTTCACAAAAACAACATACATGTAGTTTTTGGTCAATTTGAAAACTATTCTGGAATTGAGGTCCTTGGCTTGATGACATTGTGCACAAGAGATATGAGCTCTTCTGTCTAATAGTTTATGAGACTATAATCAAGGGAAACACACCGGACGTGGAGGCGGCGCAGATGCGGTGCCTCAAAACATACACCCCATTATTTTCAATGAACTAACTCTCACCGGTGGTGTCAAACACACACAGGTGCGAGTCTGCCGCCTCGCCGTACCAGTTGGTGTAAACCCACATTCACACCAAGAAAAAATACACAGCGTAAAAGCGCGTAGGAACGCAATTCTGTGCGCCTTCAGTCCGACTGACGCAACACCAGCGTAGTGTGAATAGGCCTTAAAGGCCTATTCATGCACAGCACGTGTTGCATGTGTGAGCACACGCATCCCATTCATTTCAAATAAAGAATTACGTGGAGACTGTCTAGTGCGATACGGCAAAAAACGCCCAATTTCTCGCTGAGCGCACGCATCAGACCGACAGAAATTTGAATGAAGTTCGTCTCGTCCAACATTATTCAAATCTTGTGCGTGCGTGAGCTCTTGAAGCCAATGAAAGCAGGGCTGCTCTGCGTGTAGGTGTGTCAGTGTGAAATGACAGGGACAGAGTGACTGTCAATCAACAACAGCCTCACGGACTGAAGGCACACAGAATTGCGTTCCTATGCGCTTTTACGCCGTGTATTTTTTCTTGGTGTGAATGCGGGTTAACCCTCACCGGTGGTGTCAGACACACGCAGGTGCGAGTCTGCCGCCTCGCCGATAGGCCGCTGTTCTATTTTTCCAGCGTTGCTGCGCAGAGAGAATGTTCTCCCCACCGGGGGAAATGGATAGCCTACGCTACGTGGCAGCGCGCCACATCCAGTTGGTGTTACCGCGTGACACTTCAAGGCCGGACTACACCAGAAAATGTGCGCACACTCGTGAGCTGTCCGTAAAGCCCCTGGCTACACCAAGGAGGGAGTATTTGTGCGGGAGACCTGAGGAGTCTGTGTACAAAACGCATACGCGCGTTTACAAAATAGAACAGCATGCGTATCCAGGGCTTGCGCTATCCGTGAGCCTGGTGTAGCCGGTATCATGATACGGCCGGGCTACACCAGAAAATGTGCACGCAAGCGCGCGCTGTCTGTGCGTGTGCGAAAAGCCCCTGGCTACACCAAGGAGGGGGTAGGTGCGGAAGACCATGGGAGTTTGTGTACAAAATGCATACACGTATATAACAAATAGAACCGATCCTATTTTTAGGGAATGCGTATCCGTTGTTCACTGGTGTAGCCGGCTGAATTGATATATATTGGATCTTTCCAAAACGCGCACACGCCCCGCATAACGCCCCGCACACGCCCCGCACTAACACACGTAAAAAGCCTTGGTGTAGCCCAGCCGATATATATTGGATCTTTCCAAACGCGTTGTGCCCACGCAGTAAATGCTAAGCACTGACCCGAGTGAAAAGCCTTGGTGCAGTCCGGCCGTCACGCGCGTCAATACTGCGACGCTGCGCAGCCGCCCTAGAAGACGCAAAGCTGCGTCAAGAGACGCAAAGCTGCGTCTTGACCGCTGGACGACTGCGTCTCCGTCATCAGACGGGTCACATGACCCGTCTGATGACGGAGACGGAGCTGTCAGCGGGCCTCTCTCCCGGTGCGTGCTCCCCTTCAGACAGACAGACAGACAGGCAGACAGACAGACAGACAGACAAACAGATGGTTAGACAGACAGGCAGGCAGGCAGGCAGGCAGACAGACAGACAGACAGACAGACAGACAGACAGACAGACAGACAGACAGACAGACAGACAGATAGACAGACTAAGAAAGACTAACAAAATATTATTTCTTAAAGTAAAACAAAACATACCAACAGCTTTTGGAAGTCCAGTTGATTGTTTCTGAGCGTCTGCCCTCCTTTGTTCTGCTCTTCTTCTGATAGATCTCTCCATCTCCTTCAGTTCCTCTGAGACGTGTTCTTCTGTCTCATAGTGACCATTACTAGTCACCATCTGATCTACCTTCTGCAGCAGCTCTGTGACCTGACTACCATCTCCTCTGTCACTAATGTTAAGAACATGGAAGCGGCCTTCACATTTCTCAGTAAGATATCTTAAGTCAGGGTCAGATCTAATGAGATCAGGTCTCATTTTGCTTTTATCAGCTACAGTGAACACCACAATAGTGTGTTTCCACGCTCTGTCACTGAGGAGAAATCTCACATGCTCCTCTGCTGACATCCCTGTTCCTACATATGGGAGGTCCAGTCTCACCACTAGGGCAAAGACATGGGGACCTGGAGGACACAGATTCACACTCTGTTGGATTTCTAACTGAGTCAGTTTTGGGGTCTGATCTAGGGGATGATCAGACATCCATCCTGGAGTGTCCACTACACTGATCTGTCTCCCTGACACTAACTCTTGTCTCATGACACTCTTAGTTGTTCTGTTTGTTTTAAAAACATCTCTGCCTAAGATAATGTTTCCTACTGAGCTCTTTCCACTACGTCCAGCTCCATGTCTTCCCCCGACCAGAACAATTCTCAGTTCTGACGGGTCTCTGTTCTTCCCTGGTTGGAGAAATAAACATAATATTCATAAAGATCACAGATGTGACTAAAGCAGTATCAGTTTGTTGGTTTCATGTGTTTTAATAGAACTCACCTCTGATGGAAGCTGAGGTTCCACTGGACATCCTGTCTACAGCTGTTGTTTGAACTGTAAAACATTAACATTACAGTAAGTCACAATAATCTGCTGTTATTATTGTTATATTACACATTTGACTATAAACAGTAGTGGACACAGTATTCAACCCCAGTACTTGAGTCAAAATAAACATTAGATACTCTTTGTCACGTTTGCAATGTAAAGTGATTACAACTTAAATGTTGCATTGCTGAGTTAATAATTTGAAAATATTAGATCTACAAGCTCATGCGACGCGTTGTATGTAAAATTGGGTTAATTTAGATATTAAATATGTCTTACAAATGCTCAAATTGTCACTTCACCATCATCTAGGGACCCCCTGGGGGTCCCGACCCACATGTTGAGAACCACTGCACTGCAGTATGTGATAGTCATTAGTCAGAGAACATTCCTCACTGTCAATTATTCCATATGGAGACATGTTGGAATGTAATCAGAGTACACATCACTGTGAAACCATTTAAACCCAGATCTACCGACAGGAGTGACTTGCAAACCAGGTGATGCATGTTTGTTCTGGACGGCTCGCATTGGTTCATCTCGACAAACTCATCTCAGAAGTTAAAGGAGTAGTTCACCCCCAAAATGACTTGAGTTCAATAATATTTTGTTGTATTACTTTACACCACTGCTAACCTCACGTCACCAGTTGGCTAACTGCAGCACCTCACATCACCACCAGGCTAACTGCAGTACCTCACATCACCAGCAGGCTGACTGAAGTACGTGTGGGAAGACTAGTTTCTATGTACTGTTCAGTGCTCTGATCTGATATGGAGCCCACCTACTGTATCTGGTCATTTGAACATGAGCACGCCTGCACGCCCCCCCCCCACACACACACACACACCCGCCCACAAACACACACAGACGCCTGTCCGCCCACACGCATGTGCGCGCACACACACACACACACACACACACACACACACACACACACACACACACACACCTGTCCGCCCACACGCATGTACGAACGTGCGCGCGCGCGCACACACACACACACACACACACACACACACACACACACACACACACACACACACGTGCCTGCCCGCACACACGCATGCACGCACACACAGTGTGTACAGCAAGTACAATCAATCAATCAACTTTTATTTACAGACTTCAAGGTCCATTAAAAACAAACAACCACATAAAAACAAAATACATACACAAAGTGCAAAAAGAACACCCCTAGTATATAATATAAACAACACAGCTATAACAAAAGGCACTCATACCAGTGTTTCCAAAACGGAGACTGATACCTGGTAGCACTGAGGCAAGGGTTAGTCAGCAGCATAATAATAGAGTTTTGAGACTACAGCAAACACACTTTCCATATCCTCTCTACAGACCCAGATCAACCTGCAAAGTGAACTGATCCCAGTCCAGTCTATAATGTTCAGATGCACACACTGCCACACCTATCTTAGTGAAACACCTGATAAATATATGATCTGTTTCACAAACTTCTTCCAATAGACTGTATTTAACTGCTAAGGTACAAATAGAATCACAAGGGGGATCAGCAAATGGCGACCACAAGGTAGCAATGTGCAGCACCACTGTTGGTCAGTCATCGTATTCAGTAAAAGGGATACACTTGTGGAATGCTCTACCAACTGAAAAAAAAAATGAAAAAAAAAAAAAAAAATTACCTCAAAATATTTTATGAAAAGGTTAAATGTTGGTTAAAGTCAAACCAAAGCTGCGAACATACTGTATGTAGGCACATTTTAGAATGTTAATGTCACTGCTTTCTGACTGTAATTTAGGAATGTTGTTGATTTTGCACAGAAGTTGTACTTGTTTTAGATTAGAGCTTCATGCATGTACTTTTTGTAATAGACTTTTTAGGTATACTGTATATATGCATTAAAGACCTAACCAGGGACTGGGGTCGCAAATTAGCCTTGGCTATAAGCCCTATAGTACTATATACTGTATATACAAGGCAACAGTTTCATGTTTTATAACTTGATAAATTGTTTTTATTGTCAAATAAATATATAAATAAATAAACTGTCCTTACCTGTCAACGAGTCCTGTTTGTTCTCGGTGGTTGTCAGTAGAATGAGCTTTGGTCTATAAGTTGTTCTGTAGTTGAACTGGAGTCTCACTGTGTCTAGTCTCTCAAGAACAGCCTAACTGAGCTTGAGTTACAACTGAGCTCTAGTCAAGTGAAAAGAGCGACCGAACTTTTCCTTGACGATGGCTAGCCAGATTGCACTGTGTCAGATGCAAGATTCATTTACCTGTTTAGAAAGAAGAGGCGAGAGAAGATGGGCGGGGAGAGAGAGAGAGAGAGAGAGAGAGAGAGAGAGAGAGAGACTTTTGACTTTTAAAAAACCCTTTTATTTAGACAATACTATCAATTTACATTCATCTCGCATATAGTATTGCAATTAAACAAAAATGCTCCAGTCATTTTTTACTTAAAAACAAGAGATTTTACATTTTTACTTTTTTTTTTTTTTTAATACAGTTCAAATAAAAGACAGGGTACCAATTTGTTCAACGCTGGGACCTCTAAGCTCCCTCCCTGCACCGAGTCCTCCTCCGCACCCAGCCCGGTTCCAATAATGTCCTGGACACCACAAACTTGCAACATTACAGTGCATGGCAATGCTTTGATGCTGTCTTAGTTCTATCAGGTTTTCATAGTAGCCTTTTGAGTCGTAACACATCTCCAACTCAGGGAAAAGGTTCTCCCCATCTGAACTCCTTACAAGTTCCGTATCATCCGTAGACAGCGTTCTTGTCCATTGTCTCAAAGAGCAGCCCACACAGCAAACTGATGTTAGCGACCCCAACCGATCAGCTGCCCGCTCCTCCACCATCAAAGAGCCGTCCACACAGCAAGCTGATCTTAGCGACCCCAACAGATCAGCTGCTCGCTCCTCCACTATACTTTGACCAGCTACATCCAACAGTCTATATATTTTTTTTAGTTTTTGACGATAATGAATGCTGTGGACCGTAGGTGGTTCAGAGCCCTTGAAATTAAAACATTTGAGAGAGAGAATTTCTCTCAGTGTGTGCGTGTGCGTGTGCGCGCGCGCGCGCGCATGCGTGTGTGTGTGTGTGGCCTTCACCTGCCATCACCTGTGAGTACCAAAAGGAGTTGTGGTGGTGACATGTGGGGTCAGTGGGTGACATGTGGGGTCCACAGCCCGGACCCCACAACTTTTGGGGTTAGTTTACGGGTTAGGGTTAGGTTTAGGTTTAGGGTTAGGGTTAGGGGTTAGGTTTAAGGTTAGGGTTAGGGGTTAGGTTTAGGGTTAGGGGTTAGGTTAAGGCCACAGGACTTGCATAAAAATGAATGGAAGTCTATGTAATGTCCTAAGTAGGTCACAAATGTAGGCTGTGTGTGTGTGTGTGTGTGTGTGTGTGTGTGTGTGTGTGTGTGTGTGTGTGTGTGTGTGTGTGTGTGTGTGTGTGTGTGTGTGTGTGTGTGTGTGTGCATGTGGGTGTGTGCAACGTCAAGAAAATAGATCCCCACGACACCACTGGTTGTGATGCACAACTATACAGAGATATAAACTATAGTTTATATATTATAGATTATTAGACCAATTAAATTAGACCACACCAATCAGATTATATGTTTGATAAAAGTAGACAATATGTCAAAGGGATCACATTTAGAACATAAAAAATGTAAAATTCCATAACACAAATGGATATTATTTTCTACTAAATACTTTCACTGTCATCTCCTTCCATCTTGCTCAAGAAGCTCTTGAAGTTTAACAATATGCAAATTAACATCAGCTTATTAACCCACAGTGGTGGAAAAAGTACTGTATGAAATTAAAGTAAAAGTAAAGTAAAAGTATCAATACTCGTTACAAGTAAATGTACAAAGTAACTAGTAACCAAAGTTTTCAAATAATTGTTGTGGAGTAAAATGTACAATATTTGCTTTTCAGATGTAATGGAGTTGAAAATGTAAAATGCTCCATTCAAGTTTAAAAACAATTGTACTTAAGTACAGCACTTGAGTAAATGTACTTAGTTACTTTCCAATATTTTTAACCTAACATGTTCTGTATGTATTTTATTTATGTAGATAATACAATATATTTACCCGAGCCTTAGCTGTGGAAAATACAATTATAATATTCATAATAATCTATAATAATAAACAACACATTTGTTGTAACGGTAGCGCCTACAGTCCTACACCTCAAAGCTCAGATGTACAACTACAACTAGTAGTCAGACTCAGTGCACGTTCTTCACTCTGTCATTTACTCTCCACATACAGTACAGTACAACATGAACCAGCTGGATGTAATCACTGTACACACAGATCACACTGCAAAGTTGACACAGATCTCAGATCAGATCTGACACAGGGACCGCCTCACTGTGACGTGAATTCACATACATAGACTATATTCACACAGTGGCCATTTTGCTCTCACAGCATAATTTCATTAACTTTATAGCAAAATGGCCGCTGTGTGAATACAAGTGGTGATATATGGCTACGATTGACCCATCTCGTCAAGCTAAGCTAATAGCTACGTTGTCGATGTTTTTGAACCAACAATAAATGTATCAATATTCAAGTACTACAGTATAATACCATTTAGACGTTATATTGTGATTCCACCACCCATCAGTAAGAAGCTCAGACGGCAGCTCACAGGCCAGATGTCTGCCTTGTCGTTCTAACCTCACGTCAGCAGGCTTGTGGATACTAACTAGTTTCTATTTAGTGTTCAGTTACTGTATCCTTTCATCAGATTCCTGCAAAGAAAACTGATCCCAGCCTGATATTGTTCAGTAGGCCTGTCGCACACACTGCCATGCCCAACCCAGAGAAACAGCTGATATATTATTTGTTTTCACAAACTGCTTTCAATAGACTTTATATTTGTATTAAATTAAGACATATCAGCATCCTCTTAAACTACAGTACTATAATGTACAGTCAGTGCTATTGTACAGTAACATGTTTAATTTTCAGGTTCAGTCCTTACCTGTCAATGAGTTCTGTCTGTCTGTCTGTCTGTCTGTCTGTCTGTCTGTCTGTCTGTCGGTGTCAACGGTCGTTTTCTGTAGATTGAGCTTTAGTAGACGAACTGCAGTCACGCAGCCTCAGATACAAGTTTCATTTTCTGAAACATGTGTGGTTTGGGTGGATGTGACTGAGAGAGAGATAGAGAGAGAGAGAGAGAGAGAGAGAGAGAGAGAGAGAGAGAGAGAGAGTGAGAGAGAGAGATTTAAACATTATTCTCCAATACTGCTATAGTATAGAATATACAGTATTATATTCTCACATATGTCACAGCAATAATAATATAAAATGCTCCTTGCACTTTTCAAAAACCAAACAACAATAAAACATTTTTCAGTTAAACAATTTGATCAGACTAACTCCTCACATATTTTAGAACCAAAGAACAAACATTCAATTCATAGGCTCGCCGTACATTTATTTTGTATGATTGATTAAATGTATGTCTGTTTCAAATGTATGTTTTTAAATGTATCTACAACTTTTATATGAGGACCCCAGGAAGACTAGCTGTGCTTTAGGGCACAGCTAATGGGGATCCTAACAAATAAACAAATAAACAAAAGATCATTTGATGCTGTCACCTCTAAATTCCCTCTCTGCACCAAGTCCTCCTCCACACCCAGCCCACAACACCTCTGCAACAGTTTTTCAGCCACAGAACAGTACATGTCAATGTACCTGACACTGCCATAGTTCCACTTGTCTCTCAGGACCAGTGTTGCAGTGGTCTTGGGTCGCGCGCCCCCGACGACCCATATCTTTTTTGAGCCGGGGTCTCGCACCCACCGAAGTTCACACCTCGACAACCGTTTAACAAAGAAACTAGCCTATTTGCATATCAATAGACCTGTATAGTAGGTGTCGAGCGGCGTTCGCGACCCCCCAAACATTGAATCACCACTGCACCACTGCTCAGGACCCTTTGAAACTGATGAAAAGTGATGACTCAGTACTTGTCATCACTAAACCATCGTTTTCTGGGGCCATTTATAGCCCAAGGAATGTTTTTTTGTGCAAAACAAATGCTTGCAATGGATTCAGCATCATGACAAACCCCTAGTTAGACCCCTCACAGCCCACTTAAATACCCAGAAAAAAATGTTTTCTGGGTATTTTCCTCCTGTATAGAAAGTCGATGGGAGACCGGCTCTAGCGGCTGATAACATCAATTAAGCTGGGTCTCAGAAAGGGTTATTATACCAAAATGTAAACTAGAGACACGAAGGAAGTAAAAAATGTACGGTCACCTTGGGTGGCACCAATTTGTGAAGATATCAGAATTGGCCCCAGGCCTAATTGTCCAGTCCAACAGTAGCCTCGCAGGCCATCCCGAGCTACGTCATCACCAATGTGCTTCCTTTCTCGGTCTGGTGTCCCTCCCATCGAGCTCTTTATTAGAACTTGGGTTTCTAATTTCCAATCAAAAGGCTGCATTTCGTGCGAACCCGCCTCACAGCGCTCCTGATTGGTCGAGCGGCTGCTGCAGCTCTCACATTTTGTAAACAAACAAGGCGGTCCCCAGTTCACAAATCGCAAATAAAAGCTGCATTAAGCGAAGTTTTATCTGAAATCAACAGAATCTCAGAACAGAAAAGAACAGTTTGCGATGTTTTGATGCGCTGATGACTACTGACTGGACCTGTCAGTCAAAGTGAGTAACTACGTCATCGCGTAATGCGTTGTCTATGGAGAACTCTGGCTGTTGTGAGGCTAGTCCAACAGGAGAGAGTGTTTTTTACTGGTGATTCAGTCAGAGTGTATGAAAGGGTGCGCTCGTTTTATTGTCCACGACATTGCAAGCGGCGCGAAGGGCCAGGGCCGCGCGGCCGGCGGAGCGCCGCACGAGTTACGAAGCCGTGGTGAATGCAATCGTTATATTTATGCCCAGGCCGTAAGGCCTGGGCAAGCCCACGATAAACGCCCGCGCAGTCCGGTGCGCATTTCCGAACGCACCCTTTCCCCACACTCGGACTGAAACACCAGTAAAAAACACCATCCCAGTCCAACAGACCCCATAGAACCTCTTTATGTCCATTAAAAGCAAAGCTAGGTGAAAACGAGGACTCAGTGCAGAGAGGGAACCAAACAAAAAAACAACAAATAATCCACTAACATGAACTCCCTCATATTAATCAGTTCACTTTTCATCAGTGCTTTCCATTTCCTGATTCACCTTCAGTATCCACTTTTTTCATGTTTAATTTAGCTGATTCAAAAAAGGCTTTTTTTCCTAGGGAAATAACTCGCCACTTTAACCCCTTTTACATTTTTGGTCTTCTGCTAAAACCTTTTTCATTGCTGCCAGTCCATAATTAGCCAGTTCATCCTCTGACTCCTCGCTCCCCCACCCCTCAGCTTCACCACCGTCTGGAAGTGAATCAGCTCTCTGCTTCCTCTGCCACCTTTCCTCTGTTTCCTCTGCCACCTTTTTTTGGTTGTGAGCCACCTGCATCTTTTTTTTGCCTTCCTTTTATATCTAGTCACCTTTAATCTATCCTCTTCTCATGTCTACCTCTGTTACTAGCTGTCCTACTCCAGCCCCACCCCCTTCCACTTGACTGGCACTGGGGTCGCTGTCCTGTTGTTTATTCGAAACCTCATTGTCAACTTCAAGTTCACCATCCTCCTCCCCTCCACCATTCTCTTGCTGTTCATTCTCCCCTTCAGTTTCATCCTCCTGTCCAACAACCTCACCCTCTTCATTCACCTGTCCTGTCTCCCCTGCAGTAGCAGGACATCCCAATGGTGCAGTCCCCCTCCTCCCTTTTCCAACACCACTCAATCCTTCCCCAATCCCCAGACCAAGTGGACTGCTGTTCTGGGCATGACCTGATCAGTTCCCCACAGCCAAAACATTTCATGTTTTCTGTGGTGGCAAACAGCGTGTATTCAAATTAAGCCATCCATAGTTAACTTAAAATGTATTTTCAACTCTCGGGTCCTGTCATTTAATATCATGTACAGCTAGGGTTGCCACCTTTCAGAAACTGAAATAAGGGACACCTCTTCCGGCTGCGCGTTGGCGTGCATTCTTTAAAAGTCTGCACACAACGCCTCTGTGCTTGTAGATCGGCTGTTTTCACTAGTTTAAATCATTTTTTAAATTATAAATACAAAACAAACGGTTTTCGACATAGAAGGTTTCCACCCGACAACGACGAAATATAACTAATGTACAGTAATTGGCCCACTGGCTTGTCACTTGTCATGATCTGAAATGGCAAATCTTTGAGTAGCAGCAGCGCTGAGAGCCTCTCCAACTCTTTTTTCCCGGGCTGAATCAGGGGCCCAGCACGTCCCTGGCTGGTGGCTGCTGGTTCCTCCCACCAACCTGACAGAGGCGCACACAGAGTTTGCTGCGCTCGTACTTTTTGTGTTTTTAATCGTCTCCTATTGAATTTCTTCTTCTTCTGAACTATTAGAGTGTTGTTATTAAATAACGAAACACTCGAGCCTGTAGAGGGTAAATCCGCGGTGCTCACCGCAACGCAGTCTAAATGACTGCAGTCTGAAGTGGAATCCATGGACACAGACAGACAGACAGACCGTGACCAGACGCAGCCACCGCACCGACTCAGAGCCACTGGATGTTTTAAGTTTATGCTACTTTATGGGGGCATTTGGGAAATACAGAACAAACTGCGTTGGAACGCAACATTCCATTCTGAAATACGGCCGGGACGAATCTGTATTTTACGGAACGGCAACCCTATACAGCAGTCCCCTGTGTGACACAACATGTCTTAAGGTGGTTGCACACTGCACTGCGTGTTTTCGTTGCGTTTTGGAAATCCGAAAGCCGTAGGCCAGGGAGAGAGAGAGGAAGGAGAGAGAGAGAAAGGGACTCGGTGCAACAGCTGCGAAAATCGGAAAAAATCAACCCTGGTCCGAAAATAAATACGAAACGGGCGGCAGTGTGCAAACGTGATTGACATAATGTGAGGTTGATTTTTTTTATTCACGCACTCCGAAATTCACTCCGATATTCGGCCCGAAAAACGGCGCAGCAGTGTGCAACCAGCTTTAAGGTGGTTGCACACTTTTGTTTGGGGTGTGGCCTCACCCGCTCATGGTGTAGGCTTTGAACTTGAAGGAAATGTGAGTATTCTAATATCAATGTGAAAAAGAAATGGGTTTTATATATTCTGTAATTCTGAGTTTGTTCAACATTGTGAATAACCTGTACAAATTAATGTCATTGCTCAGCTACAGGTGGTGAGCTGTGCGGCTCAGTGTGTGGCTTGGTGTATTAACCCTGAGAGGCGTTTGCCTGAGTTTATACAAGCCATCGGGTAAATTATTCTATTAGGTTGCATATTGACACACTGCATGACCTGTGACATGGTTTCTTTATATTTTGATTATACTGTAGACTATTGACTATGTGCTTATGAATGGTGTTTTCATGAACTGTGCTTTACTGCTTTGTCATTGTAGGTCTGTGGAACAAGCGGCACAGTTAGACCGCTGTTCCTTTCCCCTCTTAGTTTATTTTATTGATGCATTGTTAACCGTTCTCCCATTTACTCATTGACACCCTATTGACACTGTAACTACAAATGACTTAGTTTTTAACTACCTTTCTAGTATTTTGTCTACTTCCTTTTCTAAATAAAACTATTGTTATATGTGTCCCAGCACCCCCAGCAGCTAGTCATCTCGGGGACTGTCATTATTCCCTGTAGCCAAAATGATTTTTTTTTTTTTTTTGCTCTTTTTTTTTTTATGCCACAACAGCATCTCATAATATCTAGGCTACATTTCACTTAAACGCCAGAGCTTAACTCTGCATGTAAATAAGACTTTTTTTAATTAATGTGAGAGATCGGTACATAATTCTGTTAGTCCTCCCAGTTTATATTAGCTAAAATGCTAACTAGCCAGCCTTTGTTAGCCGTTTGTAGCCAAATGCGGTAATATCGGGACTCCATTACTTAGCGAAGCAACCCACAGTATTTATCCCATTAATTTAATGCCACGTGTGTTGCAAATGAACAATTAATAACCACGTAATGTATGATTTTGTGTATTATTATTTATTATTCTTCCGCCGTTCTTCCGCTGTTTCTTCTTCTACGCTGGTGAAATGATCCGTTCCTGCCTGGAGGCGTCTGTGACGTATGCGTTTGTCTTCTGTGAAGCTCCGGTGCGGAAGCTTCCTTTGTCACTGAGTTAGCTTAGCATTGAATAGATCAGTGTCGTCCTAAACTATCTAATTCTAACGTTCAGGGTGTTTGTTTTTTTGGACAATAAATTGACAGCCAAGAAAACATGGATGGAATGCAATCGTTCACTCGCCGTCGGAAAGTTGACTTTAGAGTAGACTATTCTGGTTGACTGGCTATGAGTGGCTAACGGCTAACGCTAGCTAGCGTTAGCTAGCGCTAGCTGCAGCGCTAGCTGCAGGCTATAAACAAATAAAACGTGACCCAACTCTATTGTTGCTCTCTTCTACAAGCTCACAACGCGAGGCGGTTAAGCCTGTAGATTGTGTTTTATTATCAGGTCAAATAATCCTTCTGATTGAAGTTACACAAACACTGATTATGCTACATTTAGCACAGTTAGCCCTGTTGCACACGTAATAAGTTCACTTCAACCTCGTGTTGAGCAGTTAATCCTATTTGCTACGTACGTCTACAAAAACCTTCATATTTCAAAGATAACGTGCTTACTGAAGTCTCACAGATGTCACAGTATGGTACGCTCAAGCAGAATTACCCGTATCTTTCGTATTGTTTAATAAACTGCATTTTAATCCGATCAGATGCCATTTTCTGTTGTTTTTCAGCCATGCGACCCCATCGGTTGCGAGGTGTACTGCACTTAGATACATTAATACCTTTTTAAGGAAACGACGACCGATCGGATTAAAATGCTCCTCATTAAATAATACGATCATTACGGGACATTCTGCTGGAGCGTACCCTATGGTGACATCTGTGAGCCTTCACTAAGCAATTTATCTTTGTAATCTGACCGTTTGTGTAGACGTATGTAGCAAATTGGTTAAACTGCTTCACGGTTGGCGCACTGTAGCGTCTTTACATTTAGCCCAATAATGCTTGAGATGCTGTTGTGGCATTATCTTTTTAGAGAGCAATAACTAAAGTTTAAAACATACATAAACCACTTTAGCCCTATGTTATACCAAGGCTATTTGAAAATAGACGATCTACAAGCTCACAACGCATTGCAGTGCGACACGTTGTGAGCTTGTAGATCTGCTATTTTCAAACATTTTGTACTTTTACTTTTGGTACTTTAAGTACATTTGGATACCAATACTTTTGTACTTTTACTCAAGTACATTTTTTATTCTGGACTTTTACTTGTAACAGAGTGATTCTACATTGCAGAATTGATACTTTACTTTATTATAAAATGTTGGTACTTTTTCCACCACTGTGTAAACGTTTGTGTTCTCATGCCAATAAAGCTTCTTTGAATTGAAGATTGAATTGAAGATTGCTCCCCATGTGGCGGAGTCAGGTCATTGCAGGTTAGAAATTTATTTAAAACTTGAATATCTCAAAAGTACTATTTCAGCATGGCATCATTCTATAAGCCATATCTTCAAAACTGTTGGGTCAATCTCCACAACCAATATATCATTTTGTAGCTATGATCCCCAGCTTTCAAATGAAATGAAAAAATGAAAATGAAAAAAATTGCAATGACTGGCTCCTGGGGAGATTGGGACACATATTGTGTACCAAGTCCCTGATTCTGTCGTATTTATAGCGGGTTACAAAAGTAATCAAAGCATGAGAAAAGATAGGAAAAAAGTTAGATAGAGAAGAGATAGTTACTCACTCAGGCCGATTATCATACGCAGACTTGTGGAGTACAGACTTGCAAAGGCAGCCAGCCAGCAAATTAAAGGGATATTCCACTTTCAACAGGGAGCGCACACACACACACACACACACACACACACACACACACACACACACACACACACACACACACACACACACACACACACACACACACACACACACACACACACACACACACACACACACACACACACACACACACACACTCCCTCCCATTGTAACTTCAAACTCCATTTTAACCATGATAGTTTCATTAAAAACACCCATTATTTTTTTCTGGTGACTCATACTACCCTCCTAATATATTTTCTATAACTTTCTTCGCTTATTTTTAATAATTATTTGGGAAAATGGAAAAAATGAAATACAAGAAATAATTATTAAAAATAAATGAAAAAACATGAAGTTTGAAGTTACAATGGGTGTGTGTGGGGAGAGGCCCTGGGACTGGAGGTCCTGGTAACATTTACATTAATATCTAAATATTGAATCAAGCAAATTAAAAACTGTCAGGGTGTTCCTAAAAGCCTGATTAGACTATAAAATGACCAAAGTTTGAAATATCCCTTTAAAAGCCAGCCAGCAAACAAACAGGCAGCAAACTGGCAGGCAGAAAACATGCAACATGTTTGCCTGATTACTGTTATCCACTGTGTGGTTTCACCCAGGATTTGAACCCAGGTGTCCCACATGGAGGTCTAACTAGGCCAAAGGGATATTCTTATGTACTGGGGGAGACCATCAGGCTGAGGCAGTGAGTCACTCTGCTACACTCACCCACCTTTTGACCTCCTCCCACAGGGAAACCAGACCCGGGTCACTGCACCAATGTAACACCCGAGTTTGAATCCCAGGCATTACAATGTTTTTTCCTGGTTTGTATTTAATAATTAGTATTGCCTATGTATCAGTGAAATACATTATTGGCATTTAGCCTACAAATGACAAATATTTATGACAGCTCAGTCCTATAATAAAAGGCAGGAAGGGGGTAATAATACATTTTACGTTTACTTACGTTTACTTAAAGGAGCTATAGTCAACTTTTTCATTGTAGGTGTACATCCTAGTCTACAGACTAGGATGTAAACAAAGTACGGGCCCTGTAAATGTAAACAAAGGGCCAAAATGATTATTTTATCATTATTTTACGCTTTTTGTGGTCATTTTTTAATTGAAACACATATATGAAGCTTATTTTTTTATAAAATATTTTCGAAACATTATTTTTATTTTAGCATCCGTTTTTCAAGAAAAAGTTGACTATAGCTCCTTTAAGTATTGTACTTAAGTAAAACCTTAAGGTATTTGTACTTTATTTGAGTATTTCCAATCTCCAATACTTCTACTTCTACTCTGCTACATCTCAGAGGAAAATATTGTACTTTTACTCCATCACATTGTGAGCTGGTAGATTTTTCAAAATATTTTTAGATAACACTTGCTATAAGCATCCTTATGTCTATAATGCATTATAAACTTATAATCTAATAAATACAATTCAGCAAGCACAAAGTGGTCGCAATTTAGAACCTGAATGTTTAGCTACATTGTCTCGCTACACCTCTCACAAACATAGCCACCACGTCGAACAAGCGTGAAAATTTGCAACTGTCCACATTTTAAACATGCCACTCTTTGAACGGCATTTATTTCAATTTAACAACATCTCGCCTTTCGCCTCACGCAGAGCAGCCAGTCCTGACATAGTATTCTGAACATTCTGGCCAGTGCTGAAATGATCATCAGGGTATCAAGTTACAGAGGGAGGGAGGGGGGAGAGGAGCTGAGCAGAGTAGAGTATCGAATTACAACAGAGGGGGGTGTGTGTGTGTGTGTGTGTGTGTGCATGCGTGCGTGCGTGCGTGCGTGCGCGCGCGTGTGTGTGCGCAAGCGTTTTTTTTACCCCCCAAATTTTTTTGTTTCATTTTTTTTTTTTTTTTTTAATTTTTTCAAAAATGTTTTTTTTTCAAAAACTATTTTTTTTTTCAAAAAACTTTTTTTTTCTCAAAAAACTTTTTTTTCTCAAAAAACTTTTTTTTCCTCAAAAAACTTTTTTTTCTCAAAAAACTACCATATTTGGCCATTACACACACCACACTGCCGCAACATGGCGGTGAAGGCCGCGCAGCGGCCTGAACTCTAGACTTTTGCGGCCCGAAGGGCCGCAAACTTCTAGTGTATTATAATCTGCTTATAACACTATAGGCCTGGGGTGTGGGAAAAGCACTACTAATAATATCCATAATACTTCGTATGTGTATAAACAACACATGTGCTTGTAAGGTTCACTGTCCTGCAGAATACACCAACCATTAGTTAATAAAATAAGTACATAAACCATATAACTAATAAAACTGTAATGGTGATAGTCAGTGCACATTATTCATTATCTGTCATTTATGCCACATACTGTACAGACACAATTTCACTCCCAATAACAGACACATACATACAGTACAGTACATTTATCTATTATCTATTTGCTTTAATTTGGTAATACAATCAGTTAAACAATGAATTTCTATATTATAAGCAGAGTTCGAGTTATGTGGGAGCCAGTGGGGTCTTAGCTCCCATAGTTAAAGTCTGGGACCCCATAGTCAACAACCCCCTTTGGGGTCTCTTTTTTTCTAAGTGTGTTTTTTTTTTTTTTTTCTCGTTTTTTTTTATTTTTTATGTTCCATTGGAAGAATTTATATTATTTATGTTAACTAGATATACTAAATAAACATGTTAGACAGTAAGACTGAACAATGACATCACACCGTTTAATCCTACTATTCATTTTATTATTATAAATCAGGCGCATTTAATGTGGGGTGTGAGTCTTCCTTTACCGTCCGGGTTATAACACACTCGCTGCAATGGTTCCTACCTTTCCCCCAGGGCCGAGGAGGCCCTGGATGCAGACCTACCCAGCTGCGTGGTCTCGCCATGGCCTGGGCATAGGCTAAGCTAGGAACCACTGCATCGAGTCTTTGCACTTCTAGCCACGGCCCGGACGGCAAAGGAAGGCGGACACGCCGGACAGCAACAAAACAACCAAACAAAACAACGCTGTCTTAGCAAGACTGTAGCCTTAGTGTGCCTGTGCCCGTGACAATGTTTTTTTTAGTAAATAAATATGAACCCGACCCGCCTTGTTTTGAGAAAGAAAAATACCCATTTTAGCCGACTTTATGCTACCAGAACGGGAACTTTTGGCTGGATGGCTCAGAGCTCAGATCATCAGATGGAGGAATTGGGAACTGGAGGCTGAGCAATAATGGTGAGTTAATATGAACAGAAAAGACTGCCTGGAGTTGTCAACATAGCCAATGTGAAGCCCGAATTAATATTGTGAAAGGAAAAATATGATTTAATATAGGAAATACCCGTTTTAGCCGACTTTATATCCGCGAAATACCCGATTTAATATGATTTAATATAGGAAAGTACCCGTTTTAGGCGACTTTATATCCGCAATTACCCGATTTTTTTTCGCCGGCGGCGCCACCATAGCTCTGTGGGTATAACTCGATCACTGATTATAAGTGATTCCACCACCCATCAGTCTGCAGCTCTCTCGTTGTGCCTCAAGGCCTAAAGGCCTGGATGTCTGCCTTGTTGTTCTAACCTCACGTCAGCAGGCTTTCTGCAGTGTTGTGGAAACTAGACTAGTTTATATTTAGTGTTCAGTGCTCTGATCCTGTCTAGAGCCCGCCTACTGTATCCTGTCATTAGCACACACACACATACAGTACATGAACACACCGTTTCCCTATCCGTTCTACAGACCCAGAGTGGATCAGCTTCCTGCAAAGCAAACTGATCCCAGCCTGATGTTGTTCAGTATCACACACTGCCACGCCCCTCCCAGAGAAACACATTATTTGTCTAAACAAACTACTTTCAATAGACTTTGTATTTGTATTATTTAAGACATTGTAAAATATGTAGTATTACTTAAACTATTCAGTGCTATTGTACAGTAACATGTTTGATTTTCTGGTTCAGTCCTTACCTGTCAATGAGTTCTGTCTGTCAACAGTTGTCTGTAGATTGTTTAGTCTGGTTGTTGTTTTGTAGATGAACTGCAGTCACACAGATACAAGTTTCATTTCCTGTGCAGAGAGAGAGAGAGAGAGAGAGAGAGAGAGAGAGAGAGACAGAGAGAGAGAGAGACAGAGAGAGACAGAGAGAGAGTTGAGAGAGCGAGAGACAGAGAGAGAGAGAGAGAGAGACACACACACACACACACACACACACACACACACACACACACACACACACACACACACACACACACACACAGAGAGAGAGAGGTTAACCACATGCTGACACTGATGTTCAAGTTGCAGAGACTACAGCAGGGGCGTCAATTGGGTATGGCAGGGGTATGCAGCTGCCATACCCTGGGTCCAGGGGGGGAGAATAAAAGTTACTTTAAAATATAAACCCATGAATGTCTCTTTGTCTATCTGGGCTGGTTATTATGTTGTTAAATTACATTAAAATAACTACAAATGCAACATTTAACAAGGTATTATAATTATATTCTCCACACTTGTATTCTCCCCATCTTGACAAAATGGTATGTATTCCCAGGTTCCACAGGTCAGCTCTCAGCTGCAATTCATTATTGTTAATTGTTTACTATATTATGCCAAGTTTAGCCGCACTTGAACAACTGTTCCAGGCTGCCATATCCAGCCCAAGAAACCATAGAAATTTTGGTGGGGGAAAAATAGAATGTACTTCTTAAAATAAATGTATCATGCCTGTTGCTATAAGGTATGGCAACATGACTGGTGTCTTGCACGCGCGCGAAGACACCAGTCATGTTGCTATACCTTACCTTTTTCTGAACTGACACCACTGGACTACAGAACAGGAAAGTTGTCATTGAAAGAGGAAGTGTCATATAGAAGGTCATGCAGGGATAAATAAGACATTAAAGGGATAGTTCACCCCCAAATGGCTTTATTTCTATCGACTACCCACTCAACCCTGCAGAAGCTTGAATTTGTGGATTTTCTTTTTATAAATATTTTTTTTAGTTTTTGACGATAATGAATGTTGTGGACCGTAGGTGTTCAAAGTGGTTCAGTGCCCTTGAAATTAAAACATTTGAGAGAGAGAATTTCTCTCTGAGTGTGTGTGTGTGTGCGCGCGTGCGTGCGTGCGTGTGTGCGTGCGTCCGTGCGTCCGTGCGTGTGTGCGTGCAAGTTTCTCAACATCCTTGGACAGTTTCATTCCGGGATGATGGCTCGAGTGGTAGTGGGGAGACACAGATCTGAGCCCTTTGGTGTACAGACTGGAGTAAGGCAGCTCCAGTCATGTTCAACATCTTCCTAGTCTGTGTAACAACACTATAGGATGATGGAGGAACAGGCTGGAGTCACCGTTGACTTCAGGTTGGATGGTAACCTGTTTAACATCAGGAGGTTACAGGCAACCACCAAGCTGACCTCTGAAAGAATCATGGAGCTACAGTATGCCGACCACTGTGCCCTGGTAGCCCACACACCAGAGGCCCTGCAAAGCACTCTCTCTGCAGCTGTAACCGCATACAGCAGAATGGGTCTGACCATCAACACCCAGAAAACAGAGGTCATCTGCCAGTTGAGTGCTCTGGTCTCCCATGCCTGCAAACAACCTTCACAGCAGGAGGGCAACAGCTGCTCACAGTACCTACTTTTAAATACCTGGGAAGCATAACGGCTGACACCTGTTCAATGGAGGACGAGATGCAAAACCGCCTTAAACAAGCCTCAACGTCATTTGGTTGTCTACGGAGAAGAGTTTTCCTGAACTCCAACATCAACCTCCATACCAAAGTGCTTGTGTACAGAGCAGTATGCATCTCCACACTGCCGTATGGATGTGAGGCATGGACCATCTACAGCAGGGGTGGGCAACTTTGATGATGGCGAGGGCCACTATATTTCCACCTTCACTCCAGAGGGCCACATTGCATATTGCTACGTCCTACTTTGTCATTCTAGAATCTCATACAAAAGAAGCAAAAATAGCAGATCTACAAGCTCAAAACGCATCGCAGTTTTGCTTCTTTTGAATTGGAATCCTGAATTATTGTTTGTTATTTTTAAATTGGAATCCTGAAATGTAACATTTTGATTTAATTTCAAACGCATTTATTTATATACTCATGTTAACTTTATGAACCTAAATGCAAATACATTGGACATAAAAAAAAAACATAAGCTACTAATATAGATGACGGAATTAAAGTAGGTCATTTTTGGAATTGTAACAGCTGAAATCAATAATATATCAGTATTCAGGTATTAACCTGCGGGCCACATGAATTGAAGGTGGGGGCCGCATGTATGATCTACAGCATACATGGGCAACTGGCAGCCCGGGGGCCACATGCAGCCCCCACCTTCACTTAATATTAGGTTAATATCGGAATACTGATATATTATTGATTTCAGCTGTTATAATTCCAAACATGCAAACATGACCCGCTTCAATTACTTCAGTCTATATTAGTAGCGTAATGTCTAAGCACTAGTCTTTTTTATGTCCAGTTTATTTGTGTTTAAGTTCAAAAGTTAACATAAGAACATATAGAAATTAAATAAGAATGTTACTTTTCAGGAAGAATGCTAAAAAGATTTCCCGATTCCAATTCAAAAATAGCAAAAATAGCAGATCTACAAGCTCAAAACGCGTCGCAGTGCGACACGTTTTGACCTTGTAGCGTTTTGACCTTGTAGATCGGCAATTTTTGGAAGGACAGAGTGCCACACACAGAGGTGCTGCAGAATAGAGTCTGTCCTGAACAGACATCAACTCAGGTGGCTGGGGCATGTAATCCGTATGCCCAGCCATATTAGACTGACTCCCGTGCAAAGTCCTCTACGGCCAGGCAGCTACACCTTGGCCAACGCAGTGTTGGTGGGCAGAAGAAGCGGTTCAAAGAGCAACTGAAGACCACGCTGAAGAGAGGCCGGATCAACCCCTCTTCACTGGAGGAACTTGCTTCCTGCTGCAACCTCTGGCGCTCACACTATGCACAGGGAGTGGAACACATAGAAAGCCAGCGCACACAACACCGTGCAGCAAAGTGTGCAAAGAGGCATGCCCGCAAAGCCACCCCTGCTCCCCTCAGTATTGTATGCCCGGTCTGCAACCGCAGCTGTGGATCCAGGATCGGATTATACAGCCACCAGAAGACTCACGAATAGGAAAAGATGGTCATCATCGGACACGATGGACAACCATAAGCAAGCACGCGCATGTGTGTGTGTGTGTACATGTGTGTGCATGTGGGTGTGTGCGACGTCAAGAAAATAGCACTACCCTTTTGAAAAGATCCCCACGACACCACTGGTTGTGATGCACAGCTATACAGAGATATATAGATAGATTATAGATTATACAGTGATACTCAAACTCCGGCCCGCGGGCCACTTCCGGTCCGGCCCGCCAGCTTAATGTCCTCGAAGTCACGCATCCAACAAGCTTTAAACTAAGCAGATTGGACCTTGCGTTCCAGAGATAACGGACAAAACATCTTGAAAGCGGCCATTGAAATTGCCGATTTTGGTAGTTCTTTTTTTTGAGCGGTGCTAACCGCTCCTATAGACCGCTTTTTTACCAAAACCATGATGTCACAAATGATGACGACATGAGTCCGCTAAACCAATGAAACACTTCGATTCTGTTGATCTGTCCATGATGTCATAGTCACATAGGCACCCGATTGGTTAACTCTGATTTAGAATGCGTTTAGGCCGCCTAAATACGTCATAAAAATTATTGAGCGGTGCTAACCTTGAATTTCAAAATTGTATTAGATCAGGACAGGACAGGAGTCAGGTCAGGACGTTCTTTGAATTTCTCAATTGTATGAGTCATGTATTTATTTATCTATAATACATGAAAACAAACCACACTTTTAGACAGAGCGCTTTAATCACAGGGCCCTGTCTAAAAGTGTGGTTTGTTTTCATGTATTATAGAGATATCCAGCTCAAGACAATTTTGAAATTCAAAGAATATAAATAAACAGCTTATGATTATCATGTAGATCGAAGTACGAGCTTTACCACGCCTAACCAACCCCATATCCTGGACACTTCATGGGAGCGAAAATACAGTAGAACCTCCTTCTCCTCTTTGGATCTGCAACTACTGTTGAATTTTGTACAATCGGTCTCTCATCTTGCCGGCCTTCTGGCTAAACTGGGACAGTGATCATGAAGGTGATACCTATAATAATGTCATGTTTGGCAGATCCTTGCGGATGTCAGCACTGAGTGACAGAGAGAATGTTTGCAAGATGTCTAGAATGTCTAGAACCACTCCACAGCAGATGTGGGAAAGTCTCGACCAAACAAGTCCAGTATTTGTCTGCAACTCTACAGATCCTTTTGTCATTGTCAAGTAAAGCAATAGAAACTGTGCATGACATTCCAGCTGCTCTTCATGCTCTTTGGTCTTGGGCTTCTCAGCCATCATTTTGCAAGAAGACATCAAATATCGTCCCAACAGAAATAACACTCTGCCACATGCCAGACTTGTCTTTTCGAATGACTTTGTCTTCAAAGTATCTGAACATGACCTTTCAGGGTCATTAGAATGCACTATCCTCATGTATTCTAATCTTTAGGTACCGGTATGTAGACATGGCAAAATCCAGCTTATGGTCCTTATGGTCCATGCGGCGGATCTCAGACATGTTCCTCATTTGCTGCTGGACCAGCGAGGCCTCAAACACCACCAGCATGAAGAGTGTGAACACACTGTAGTACCAGTACTCATCCAGACACCACAGCCCCACACAGAACACCTGGAACACAAAGAAGGGGGCGGTGGCTCTCTCCCTGAAGAGCTCCAGGAAAACAGGCACCATCATCTCAGCGCGGTTGGTGCCGTATCGCTTCTCTGCCGCTCTCAGGTCTGTCTCCTCCTGGTATAGCCACGCCACACCTGGAAGTGGCTCATTGGGTGGCTGATGGGGAACGCCACCGGGAGGAAACATTTCTTCTCCTCTCGTTCGAAGACGTAGCGGATCTTCTGAAACTTAAAGGACACCTCACCCTGGTCCCTCTGGAGAGCCACGAGCTCAGCAGAACCGTTATTTGGCGTATGTACCAACTTTGCCAGGGTGGCCTTTTGTGGGTCAGGTTCCTTGGAGCAGGTGAGCCAGCAGTGCACGTGCACGGACCAATAGCCCCCCCTCAAAAGCTCCTAGTTAGATCTCGGGACCTAGCTGACAGTCCTCCGCCAGGCAGGCCACGCACCGTCTATCCCATCCCCTGCCTTCTGGTCTCTTTCTGGCAGAGACTTTGCCCGAGGCTCCTCTTGCTGGCTAACTGGCTGTTAGCAGTGCACTAAATTTCAAACCGATACTGGTTTAAAGATGAAGTGCCATGATTTCACTCCCCCTAAAATACGATCATCAGGTATTATACTAGTACAAAACTGTGGCACCACCTCTTTAACAACACTGTCTTCTGACCCTAACCCTAACCCTAACCTTAACCCTATTATGGAGACTTCCTAATTGTTGGAAGTCTGATCATGTTTCCTATATATCATCTATTGTGATGTAGAAATGACATCATGTAAATGATTTAATGGAATTGGTTTATATTGATGATGTATATTGTGAATATTAATTATTAACCTAGTGATTGTGAATGCTAGCTTGACGATGCTGATAAATGCTGACTTGGCGATTGTGAATGCTAAACTGCTCATGTTGAATTCGACTAATTCATGGTTAGAACAGCTATTGATTGATCACGGCCATTTGATTGAAGACACACAAAGCATATATTTAAAGAAAAACAAGGCTTGAAAATTGTCCACAATGTATCTCCCTAAATATATTTGCACCGCTCACTTCGCACGGGTGCGATTTTTTACCAGTGGCTCTGCTCGACTAATTATTAGCACACGTAAAACTAATTTAGGTTAATAGTAGGCCTAATGCAAATCAAATAAAAGAGAGATGTACTGTAGCTCTACTTAAGAACTGCATCTAATCTAAACAGTAGATTGTTAGAGAGATGTGCTCAGCTATCTTTAATGTTATCCAACTTGATAGCAGGCAGACAGATATCAACCCAGACAAATAGCAGACAAATGTACATTAGTTTGTTTTAGTGTTTGTTTGGAACATGCTAATTGCACAGAATTATTAAAAAGAGAGAAAATTTTGCAAATTACTATTCAAATTGTCATTGCCAGAATCTAAATGCAATTCCAAGCCATAAAATAATGCTCATTTCACTTGTCTTATAAAGCAAATACAAGAGAGAAGTTATCAAGTAATGTAATTTTATCAACTGCCCGGCCCCTTGACATTTTTGTAATGTGGCCAACTGGTTCAGAAGTTTGAGTATCCCTGGATTATTAGACCACACCAATCAGATTATATGTTTGATACAAGTAGACAATATGTCAAAGGAATCACATTTAGAACATAAGAATTCCATAACACAAATGAATATTATTTTCTACTATTTCACTGTCATCTCCTTCCATCTTGCTCAAGAAGCTCTTGAAGTTTAACAATATGCAAATTAACATCAGTTTATTAACCCACAGTTGTGCAAAAAGTACTGTATGAAATTAAAGTAAAAGTATCAAAACTCGTTACAAGTAAAATTTCAAATAATTGTTGTGGAGTAAAATGTACAATATTTGCTTTTCAGATGTAGTGGAGTTGAAAATGTAAAATACTCCATTAAAGTAAAAAAAACAATTGTACTTAGGTACAGCACTTGAGTAAATGTACTTAGTTACTTTCCAATATTGTTAACCTGATAACATGTTCTGTATGCATTTTATTTATGTAGATAATACAATATATTTACCCGAGCCTTAGCTGTGGAAAATACAATTATAGTATTCATAAAAAACAACACATTTGTTGTAACGGTAGCGCCTACACCTCAAAGCTCAGATGTACAACTACAACTAGTAATCAGACTCAGTGCACGTTCTTCACTCTGTCATTTACTCTCCACATACAGTACAGTACAAACATGAACCAGCTGGATGTAATCACTGTACACACAAATCACACTGCAAAGTTGACACAGATCTCAGATCAGATCTGACACAGGGACCGCCTCACTGTGATGTGCATTCACATACATAGACTATATTCACACAGTGGCCATTTTGCTCTCACGGCATTATTTCATTAACTCGATAGCAAAATGGCCGCTGTGTGAATACGAGTGGTGATATGGCTACGATTGACCCATCTCGTCAAGCTAAGCTAATAGCTACGTTGTCAATGTTTTTGAACCAACAATAAATGTATCAATATTCAAGTACTACAGTATAATGCCATTTAGAAGTTATATTATAAGTGATTCCACCACCCATCAGTAAGCAGCTCTCTCGGTTGTGCCTCACAGGCCAGATGTCTGCCTTATCGTTCTAACCTCACGTCAGCAGGCTTTCTGCAGTGTTGTGGAAACTAGACTAGTTTCTGTTTAGTGTTCAGTTACTGTATCCTTTCATCAGCTTCCTACAAAGAAAACTGATCCCAGCCTGATGTTGTTCAGAAGGCCTGTCGCGCACACTGCCATGCCCATCCCAGAGAAACAGCTGATATATTATTTGTCTTCACAAACTGCTTTCAAAAGACTTTATATTTGTATTAAATTAAGACATATCAGCATCGTCTTAGTCTTAGTCAGTGCTATTGTACAGTAACACGTTTGATTTTCTGGTTCAGTCCTTACCTGTCAATGAGTTCTGTCTGTCTGTCGGTGTCAACGGCCGTTTTCTGTAGATTGAGCTTTAGTAGACGAACTGCAGTCACACAGCCTCAGATACAAGTTTCATTTCCTGAAACATTTGCGGTTTGGGTGGATGTGACTGAGAGAGAGAGAGAGAGAGAGAGAGAGAGAGAGAGAGAGAGAGAGAGAGAGAGAGAGAGAGAGAGACTTTGACTTTTAAAAATCCCTTTAAACATTTTTTTTCCAATACTGCTATAGTATAGAATATACAGTATTATATTATCACATATGTCACAGCAATAATAATATAAAATGCTCCTGGCACTTTTCAAAAACCAAACGACAATAAAACATTTTTCAGTTAAACAATTTGATCAGACTAACTCCTCCCATATTTTAGAACCAAAGAACAAACATTCAATTCATAGGCTTGCAGTACATTTATTTTGTATGATTGATTAAATGTATGTCTGTTTCAAATGTATGTTTTTAAAAGTATGTACAACTTTTATATGAGGACCCCAGGAAGACTAGCTGTGCTTTAGGGCACAGCTAATGGGGATCCTAACAAATAAACAAATAAACAAAAGATCATTGGATGCTGTCACCTCTAAATTCCCTCTCTGCACCAAGTCCTCCTCCACACCCAGACCACAACTCCTGTGCAACAGTTTTTCAGCCACAGAACAGTACATGTCATTGTACCTGACACTGCCATAGTTCCACTTGTCTCTCAGGACCCTTTGGGTCAGCATACAGCTGCAGCTCTGGGGAACGGCTCTCCACCTCTGAGCTCTTTTCTAGCTCCATATCCTCCACAGACAGTTAGCACATTCTCTGAGAAAACAATCTTCTCAAACTGATCTCAGCAACCCCATCAGATCAGTTGCTGGCTCCTCATCCAGCAGTCTCCTTACAACATGCACTCCAGTGACCCTTGGCACACAGTCTGTGAGTACCTTCTGATTGGACTCTAGTACAGGCCCATCCTGGTCCCACCAACCAGACGTTATTTTATGTAGCATTAGTCTACGCCTCTACGGTAGAGCCCTGCAAGCCCGACGGGACCCGACCAGGGCCCGGCCCGGCCCGCCAAAACGGGCCGGGCTCGGGCTCGTTTAGAAACTCACCAACGGGCCTAGGTCCGGGCCCGGGCTCAGAACCATGCTCGGAACATTTCGCGCTGTGAATTTCACACATGACGTCTCTGTGTGTGCGCTTAGAATGGAGTGTGGTGTGTGTGAGTGAGTGAGTGCTGCCTGCCTGCCTCCCATACCCTTCTAGGCTAATAGCCTTCTAGGCTATGGGCTCTATCCGTATCTATAGCAACACGGCTCGGATTGGTCGTGACATGAGTACATTAGCCAAAGGAGAGCCGCAACGAGCCGAGGGCTTTTCTTCTCACACACTCACACAAGTCTACTCTGCGACTCTGCGTACACAGCGAGACTAGAACATTAGGAGCACTACTGTAGTTTCACCCATTTCACCGTAATTTCTCAAATAAATCGCCCTGTAATGATTCCCCGACCTCCCGAGTCCCGTATCAGTTACGGGATGCGTGCGTGCGTCTTTACTCTTTAGTACTGGACGATACTCTGTATTTTACGAGATGGCTTGAGTTGAAACCACGGGCGGCAAGCCGACAATAATATCAATATCTAATTGCTGTGAAGATATACAGTAACATAACAAACGGTGGGTGGAGGAAGATTTCTTGCGTTGTGATGTGTGTGTAATTACTTGCTGTGCTGTTGTGTTGACTTCTTTCTTTTAATCAGAGCGCAAGACGAGCACAGCTATAGTATAGAGGGCTGTACATACGTCTCTCAGTCTCCGTCCTCTCCGACCATAGTTTTCGTCGGAAAGTTTCGACTTTCTGACGTGCGTGCAGCTTTCCGAACTCAAAGTATGAGTAATCCTTTTCAGAAGTTGCAAGAGATGTCATTTTGTAGTTGAACTGGACCTTTCCGACGCACATTTCGGTGGTCTGTGACAGTATGTACTCCCCTTGAGAGTGCAGCTGCAGCGCACAGCAGTGAAAGCCACGCACACAAATAATTAATTAATAATAAGGCGACGGGCTTCGGGCCGGGCTCGGGCTTTAAATAGCGGCACCAAACGGGCCACGGGCCGGGCCTGGACTGAAGTCCACGGGCCAGGGCCGGGCCCGGGCCCACATTTTAGGCCCGTGCAGGGCTCTACTCTACGGGCATGCAGCATTGTACCCCATTGTCCAGTCAGCCTCAGTAGCCTCGCAGGCCTTCCCGAGCTACGTCATCACCAATGTGCTTCCTTTCTCGGTCTGGTGTCCCTCCCATCGAGCCTCTTTATTAGAAATTGGGTTTCTAATTTCAAATCAAAAGGCTGCATTTCAATCCCCAGACGAAGTGGACTGCTGTTCTGGGCATGACCTGATCAGATGCCCCTCTTCAGCCAAAACATTTCCGTTGTGGCAAACAGCGTGTATTCAAATTAAGCCATCCATAGTTAACTAAAATGTATTTTCAACTCTCGGGTCCTGTCATTTAATATCATGTACAGCTAGGGTTGCCACCTTTCAGAAGCTGAAATAAGGGACACCTCTTCCGGCTGTGTGTTGGCGTGCGTGCTTTAAAAGTATGCGTTTTTTAAAGTCCCGAACCCCTGAAATACATAGAATAGTTATAACTAACACACAATATTGTGAAGCTTTTTGCAGTTTGAAATTGGCAATTGTTTCCAAAATATGAAAAGTTAAATTGTATGAATATCCTACCTGACCTGGCGGAGACCCGTGCTCCGAGGAGCATTTTTCTAGTTTATAGACTATGTATTTTTGCCAAGTCATTCAAGATTTGTGTTGTCAAAATATTTCAAAAATAAAATGTTCAAATTCAAAGACATTTTGAAAATGGCAGATCTACAAGCTCACAACGTGTCACATTGCAACACGACGTGAGCTTAAAATACCTCTCCTGTGTTATCTCAAATTTCCTTCTCGGGATCAAACAGAGGTTTATCTCATCTCATGTCACCTTATTGCCAGACCCAGGGGGTCGGCCTACATAAGGCTTTGTCGGTCTGTCGGTCGGTCGGTCGGTCCCTCTTTTCCTCAGTGTCCCTCTTTTCCTCAGTGTGCCTGTGTTTGCCTCTGACTGCTCATCTGCCCCTCCCTTCCCTTGCTCGGCTGATTGCCTTGAGTGCCGTCACCTGTACGGGACCAGCTGAGTTGAGTTGGCTGACGAGCTGCTGAGACTATAAATTCCTGTGTGTTCATGTGTTAGTTCAGTGCTGCAAAACATTTGCCCCACAGCCATACTAGTGAAAACAGCCCATCTACAAGCTCACAAACATTTCCAGCTGCTCAGCCTATAAAATCCTGTGTGTTCATGTGTTAGTTCAGTGCCATACTAGTCAAAACAGCCGATCTACAAGCTCACTACGCTTTGTTGCTGAGACTATAAAATCCTGTGTGTTCATGTGTTAGTTCAGTGCCATACTAGTGAAAACAGCCGATCTACAAGCTCACTACGCTTTGTTGCTGAGACTATAAAATCCTGTGTGTTCATGTGTTAGTTCAGTGCCATACTAGTTGTCATTGCGGGTCTGGCACAACCAGGTGACCTGGTCTAGTTTTATACCCCCCCTGGTAGAGGGGTTGCTGGTGGCAGGGACGTGCTGGCCAATTGGGAAAAGCGGGACAACTCCCAAACGGCCAGTTCATTCCCGGCCGGTCCAGGCCTGCCATTAGGAAAAAAATAAAAATAAAATGTCGTCCTTCGTTCCATTTTGGGGGCTGGGCAGCCAAAAAAGTAAATCGTCACTGTCGGACAGAAACCTTGTATCTCCAAGTTTCAAATGTATACATTTTTTCGCAAAGCAAAGCCCTGCTTCATCATACAAGGCTGTTGCACAAAAGTAGTGAAAACAGCAGATCTACAAGCACATGTAGATCGGCTGTTTTCACTGGTTTAAATATTTTTTAAATGATAAATAAAACAAACGGTTTTGGACATACAAGGTTTCCACCTGACAACGACGAAATATAACTAATGTAGCCTACAGTAATTGGCCCACTGGCTTGTCACTTGTCATGATCTGAAATGGCAAATCTTTGAGTAGCGCAATAGAGATGCTATAGCACGCAATGAGGGCCTCTCCAACTCTTTTTCCCGGGCTGAATCAGGGGCCCAGCACGTCCCTGGCTGGTGGCTGCTGGTTCCTCCCACCCCACCAACCTGACAGAGACGCACACAGAGAGTTTGGTGCGCTCGTACTTTTTGTGTTTTTAATCGTCTCCTATTGAATTTACACATCTCTTCTGTTAACTAAGAGTGTTGTTATTAAATAACGAAACACTCGAGCCTGTAGAGGGTAAGTCCGCGGTGCTCACCGCAACGCAGTGTAAATGACTGCAGTCTGAAGTGGAATCCATGGACACAGACAGACAGACAGACAGACAGACAGACAGACAGACAGACAGACAGACAGACAGACAGACAGACAGACAGAGACCAGACGCAGCCACCCCACCGAGCCACTGGATGTTTTATGTTTACACTCACAGGATGTCCTGCTTGCCTCCCGCGAGTGCTGCCAGTTCATTATTGTTAAATTCACTGTTTGAGTGACAGACCTTTATGGAGCATTTGGGAAATACAGAACAACCTGCGTTGGAACGCAACATTGCAGTCTCAAATACGGGACGAATCTGTACGGATGCCTGGGTTTCCGAGGCTCCAGAGACTCCAGACACAACCTTCCCAAACCTTGACAACTCTTTCACAATGAGTTCATCACTTTAGACAGTGGAACATTTGACAGCAATACTTGTGTTGCCGGGGTGGCGACTCGAGCCGCGCGACAGACACAAACGTGTCCTCACACCGTTTGCAACTATAGCGCTTGCCTTCTCTCCCTCCTCCGTCAACGAAAATAACAACACCACGTACCGTTCATCCTGGCAGCGGACTACACTCGCGACACCCACCGCTTTTGCAACAGATTTGCTGCATTCTTCAACTGAACAAAAGAAGCACGGCGAGATCTTAAAGCCGTGTTTCCTTGTCAAAGTTGTAAACTCATTCATGACGCTGACAGCAGCGCCGCACACACAGCAGCCAGTCAACACAAAGTCAACGGTCAACCCCCGCTCACACCGGGGTTTAAACACTAAACAATGAATGAAACAAACGCTAACAATGTAATCAAAGCATGAGAAAAGATAGAAAAAAGTTAGATAGAGAAGAGATAGTTACTCAGGCCAATTATCATAGCCTACGCAGACTTGCTTCCTTGGGAGTTCAGACTGGCTAAGGCAGCCAGCCAGCAAATTAAAGGGATATTCCACTTTAAACAGGGAGCAGCTTAAGGGCTTTTCTCCACACACACACACACCCATTGTAACTTCAAACTCCATTTTAACCATGAATGTTTCATTAAAAACACCCATTATTTTTTCAGGTGACTCATACTACCTTCCTAATACGTGAGCAGGCCGTGTTTTTTCTATATATTTTTTTTCATTTATTTTTAATTATTTGGGAAAATGGAAAAAATGAAATACAAGAAATAATTATTAAAAATACATGAAAAAACATGAAGTTTGAAGTTACAATGGGTGGGGAGAGGCCCTGGGACTGGAGGGCCTGGTAACATTTACATCAAATATCTAAATATTGAATCAAGCAAATTAAAAACTGTTCAGGATGTTCATAAAAGCCTGATTAGACGATAAAATTACCAAAGGTTTTGTTTGAAAGTGAAATATCCCTTTAACAGCCAGCCAGCAAAGAAACAAACACAAAAACAAACAGCCAGCAAACAAACAGGCAGCAAACTGGCAGGCAGAAAACATGCAACATTTTTTGCCTGATTACTGTTACCCACTGGTTTCACCCAGGATTTGAACCCAGGTCTCCCACATGGAAGTCTAACTAGGCCAAAGGGATATGTGGGGGTCCCTCAGTGGCTAGCCTGGGGAACCCTTAAGGCCTTTGGGCGTTCCACATTTGAGCAGTACAGCAGGAGAACCAGAATTTGACCCTTTGTTTGAGCCGTCAATGAATTAATTGGCAATTGAAACTTGTTTTCTCAATGCTATTGACGAGGTGATGTCAACTACGTGTTTTGGAACTTCTGTGTAATCATTCTGCAGTGGTTGGTATGGAGGCGGACTCCCTGCTCTGACATTTCATTAGATCCCGTGGTCAGGTAGGACACCTACTGGCTGACAAGAGGTACTGCATTCCCATACATGCTCTCTCTCCATTCTAGTTGAACAGTGTAAATGTCAACAGTAACATTACAGTAAGTCACAATAATCTGCTATTATTATTATTGTTTTGTTGTCATTAATGTTATATCACACATTTGACACTATAATAAACAGTGATGGACACATGCAGTAATCAACCCCAGTACTCAAGTCAAAGCACATATAGATACTCCTGATACTCCATGTTCAAAGAATATCAATATGTAGTGAAAATAGCAGATCTACAAGCTCACAACGCTCCCAGCTAGGAGATTTAACCTGGTCATTAGGCTAACAGAGTGAGGTGTGAGCCTGCTGGCTTGACCTCCTGACTCCTGCTCCTCCCAGCTGTGCACATCTGGATCTGAAGTGTTAGCAAACACATGCTATGCTTGACAACAGTTCTATCAAAGATACTCATCTAGCAGATACACTGTTCGTTATAAAACAGTGCTATCAAAGATACTCATCTAGCAGATACACTATTCATTATAAAACAGTGATATTAAAGATACTCATCTAGCAGATACACTATTCATTATAAAACAGTGCTATCAAAGATACTCATCTAGCAGATACATTATTCATTATTATTGACTTGGTTCAAACTGTTTGTGTCCTTGTACCAGAAGTGTCTGTTTCCCTGATGACATTTACATCTGTCAATTGACCAAATATGTTTATCTGTAGATAGTAAACATATGTTAGTGAAAGAGATTACATTTCAGAAAACAAAAACAAAAGAAACATTTCCAGTATTGTCATAATCATGGTGATTTATTTCATGGCAGATGAAACAGAACCGTGTATAAACAGGATGCTACAAACAACATAAAAGAATAAACTTGAGTTTGTACAAAATTATTGTAATAATGTTTAAATACATTTTCTCTTCAATAAAAGCTCACATGGCTGTAAATGTATTGTAACATGTTCAGACAGAGCCCGACTGATAGGATGGGATTTGTATTTTATCAATAGATATTTAAGAGAATTCTTGACTTGACTTAAAAAATATATATATGTATCAGCGTGATACATCAGCTGGATGTATCTATATTTTATTCTGTACTTAAGCTGACTTATTTACAATACAACAACATTTTAGAAATATGATTAAATACATTTTTGTAAAAATAAAAAAGCTCTTAGTCATCAACAGATGAATCAGGATGTCAAAAAGGCAAGATACACATGAAACTAAACTTATTTAAAAACCAACCAATGTAGAAATATGTTAATATTAGGCTAATACATAAACAACTATTTCCATCTGTACAACTCAAGTGGAGTAAACTGATTTGAATGCTTCAGTACACTGAAAAGAACTGCAATGTGCATGACAAGGTGTGAGCTTGTAGATCTGCTACTTTGGCGTGTGACACCGGCCTGCAACAAAGTATAAATCAAGTCTAAAGTTTCATCTATGAAACATCTTCATCTCTCACACTCATCACACCAGAGTCTGCCTGGCTGGGAGCTAGACTCATGCTGTCATATCCTGAAGAGGGCGCTATGGGTCCAAAATGAGTAGTCAGCCAGTCAGAGACCTTGGCAGGTGACCAGCAGTATGAACTTCCTGCTTCAGAGCTTGCTTCACCACTCACTGCAACAGAAGACAACAGACAGCAAGACATTTACAATGACAATAAAAACACTGCAACACAAGACAACAGACAGCAAGACATTTACAATGACAATAACAAAACATGAATGAACCATGATGTAATTTTCACCTTTGACACCCAAAAGTTCCCTATAGTTTCATGAAAATACACTCATCCAATGTTATTCTTCATACACATATTGTGCTAATTTATGTATGCCAACATAAGAGGATGACAGTAAGGCTTCCTACAGACAGTAACGATATATATCGTCTCCTTGTCGTTTGAGAATTGGGGGGGGGGGGGGGGGGTGTCCAATTCATTCTCAGTCACAGGGTTTTTTGTCTCTTGCAAAACTCTTGGCCAAGAGACAAGAAGATTCAAGCCAAGAGGCTTGGAAGAGACATGAAACCATGAGACTTCCATAGACAATGAATTGGACCCACCCTCCCTCCCTCATTCTCCTCATTCTCAAACGACACAGAGACGATATATCACGCTTTAGTGTGAATGAAGCCTAAGACTCACTTGGTTCTTGTGGATCCATCATCACAAACTTCAACATCCTCTCTATCACCTCCTCCTCTCTCTTCTTCCATTCTTCTGCTGTTACAGTTTTCCTTCCTGTCAGTCTTTCAAACAGGGTCCTCGGTCGTGTCTCCTGTCACAATATCAACAGGAAAGAGAGGGAAATTCACTGACAACATCTTTATAAATATATTATTTGTATTTGTTGATTACATAGGATCCAGGGTGGAAAAGGGAACAAATATTAATGTGTTCTTACATTGATCATAGAAATAACATCAATACTGATACCAAATACAATACAATATGTTAAAAGGATCATGTATGATGAAAAATATAAGGTAAGGAAATAAGTAAAATTAAGTTTAATCTATGAAACATCTTCATCTCTCACACTTACATCAATGTCTGCCAGGCTGGAGACTTCACTCATGGTGTCTGAAGAGCGTGTTTCACCACTCACTGCAACACAAGACAACAATGAACCATGATGTCATTTCGACCTTGACCTCTTTCGCACAAAATATATTATTTTCATGGCAGCCTACTGATCATTCCATACAAGTTTAATGAAAATACACTCCAATCCATTCTTAAGTATGTTTTGTATAAATGTTTATCCCATGAAAAGTATTAACAAGAGCTTGTGATATAG
>NC_137825.1:7080321-7150321 GCF_963921795.1 Nannobrachium achirus | reverse complement strand
TAATTGGTTAGTATTGTGGATCTCATAGACCGGACATGTAGCCCCCTGATTGGCTAGTCCTGGTCCATTGTCTCAGGATGCCTATCCCATAGCCTGGAGGAACGATTGTGCTACCGTTATTAATTCACAAAAACAACAAACATGTAGTTGTTGGTCAATTAGAAAACTATTCTGGAATTGAGGTCCTTGGCTTGATGACATTGTGCACAAGAGATATGATGCTCTTCTGTCTAATAGTTTATGAGACTATAATCAAGGGAAACACACCGGACGTGGAGGCGGCGCAGAAGTGGTGCGTTAAAACATACACCCCATTATTTTCAATGAACTGAAGGTCTATTCACACTACGCTGGTGTTGCGTGTGTGAGCGCACGCATCCCATTCATTTCCAATGGAGAATTGTGTGGAGCCCGTCTAGCGCGATACGGCAAAAAACGCAGAATTTCACGCTGAGCGCACACATCAGACCGACTGAGAAATTTGAATGAACTTCGTCTCGACCAACATTATTCAAATCTTGTGCGTGCGTGAGCTCTTGAAGCCAATGAAAGCAGTGCTGCTCTGCGTGCCGTGTAGGTGTGGCTGTGTGAAATGACAGGGACAGAGTGACTGTCAATCAACAACAGCCTCGCAGACTGGAGGCGCACAGAATTGCGTTCCTATGCGCTTTTACGGCGTGTATTTTTTCTTGGTGTGAATGCGGGTTAACCCTCACCGGTGGTGTCGGACACACGCAGGTGCGAGTCTGCCGCCTCGCCTGCCGCGCCGATACGCAGCTGCTCTATTTTTCCAGCGTTGCCGCGCAGAGAAAATGTTCTCCCCACTGGGGGAAATGGATAGTCTACGCCACGTGGCAGCGCGCCGCATCCAGTTGGTGTTACCGCGTCCTTCATGGCCGGACTACACCAGAAAATGTGCGCACACGCGTGCGCTGTCCGAAGCCCCTGGCTACACCAAGGAGGGAGTATTTGTGCGGGAGACCTGAGGAGTCTGTGTACAAAACGCATACGCGCGTGTACAAAATAGAACAGCATGCGTATCCGGGGCTCGCGCTATCCGTGAGCCTGGTGTAGCCGGTATCATGATACGGCCGGGCTACACCAGAAAACACACGCTGTCTGTGCGCGTGCGAAAAGCCCCTGGCTACACCAAGGAGGGGGTAGGTGCAGGAGACCATGGGAGTTTGTGTACAAAACGCATACGCGTTTGTAAAATATAGAACCAATCCTATTTTTACGGCCGGGCAACACCAGAAAACGTGCACGCATGCGTGCGCTGTCTGTGCGTGTGCGAACAGCCCCTGGCTACACCAAGCAGGGGGTAGGTGCGGGAGACCATGGGAGTTTGTGTAAAAAACTAAAACTAACGTGCGTAAAAAGCCTTGGTGTAGCCTAGGGTTTAATGCCGGGAACCGGGATCCCGGGACTCCCGGCCTGAGCGCACCTAATTTCCCTCCCGGTTATAGGCTTCGGGAAGCGTCATCCCGAAGATTGTCTTTTTCTTATATAAATTAGGCTACTAATTATTACTAGAAAGGCCTACTACAGTGCGTGGACAATGGGCTGCTTGCCACATATCCTCACCTCCTTTTTTAACAGGAAAAATATATATCAGAATGAATCAGAACATCAATATGCCTACAATAATCCAACCAAAAATTAATCTCTCTCTGATTTGCACTGCCTCTTTGATGAGCGCAGCCGCTGCGCAGCGCGCAATCTCGAGAACGAGGGGGGGGGGGGGGCTTCTTTATCTGCTGTAACATGATGAATTGCCCAGTTTGGGACATAATAAATATAGGTCTACTTGACTATAATGGTCTTGGACATTTAGTTTGGCTGTTGATATGATATCACGGGAGGGCGGTGGTCAGATGCAGTGGAATTCTAAAAAGCCACGTCCCATACAATAGGCCTACCGCCTACTAAATAAACTTAATTGATTAAATCTAACGTGGCGTGGCACCGAAATTATACTGCGTTCCACTTCCAACAGTCCCTTTACCATTACAGAGAGACCACCTGTATGCTTAGCCTATTTATAACGTGATGTTTTCCAGCAGCAGAATGAGCAAAATTATGGAAAACAAGTCTGTTGTTATAATCCAACTGCTGTACTGTAAGTAATACATTTGTGGTCTACCTTGCTTTCTTGGGGTGAACTATGAAGAATGATCTTGCAAGCGTTATTATCCCCCCAAATATATCCGATTGTGTAAGTAATGCAATGCTTTATAATGAGCCATTGAGGAACATTGAAGCGTTGCGTTGTGAAGAGCTGTGCGCGACAGCGCGTCCAACGGCATCTCCCATTAGCTTGATTATATAGTTTGTCCTGCGAGTGTCATGCTGACAATAGCCGATCTGCAAGCTCACATAGCGTCTAATCTACGACGTGTTGTGAGCTTGCAGATCATCTATTTTCAGTGACACGTGGAAATGCAGTCGATAGGCTACGCAATGTCGCCCCCTGGTTGGTTAAAGGGGTACTGTCACCTAAAGCCAAGGCCGTTCCATGGTTATTAAACATTATTAATTATTATTATTATTATTGACGGGAAATACCGGGGAGCCCGGGAGAAGCTCCGAAAAATCCCGGTTTTTAAAATGAGCTAAATTCGGGAAAATATTAAACACTAGTGTAGCCCAGCCGATATATATTGGATCTTTCCAAACGCGTTGTGCCCACGCAGTAAATGCTATGCACTGGCGCGAGTGAAAAGCCTTGGTGTAGTCCGGCCGTAACACACGTCGATACTGCGACGCTGCGGAGCCACCCGCGTCCGGTGTGTGCTCCTCTTCAGACAGACAGACTGACAGACAGACCAACCGACAGACGGTTAGGCAGACAGACAGACAGACAGACAGATAGACAGACAGACAGACTAATAAAACATATTTTTTTAAAGTAAAATAAAACATACCAACAGCTTTTGGAAGTCCAGTTGATTGTTTCTGAGCGTCTGCCCTCCTTTGTTCTGCTCTTCTTCTGATAGATCTCTCCATCTCCTTCAGTTCCTCTGAGACGTGTTCTTCTGTCTCATAGTGACCATTACTAGTCACCATCTGATCTACCTTCTGCAGCAGCTCTGTGACCTGACTACCATCTCCTCTGTCACTGATGTTAAGAACATGGAAGCGGCCTTCACATTTCTCAGTAAGATATCTTAAGTCAGGGTTAGATCTAATGAGACCAGGTCTCATTTTGCTTTTATCAGCTACAGTGAACACCACAATAGTGTGTTTCCACGCTCTGTCACTGAGGAGATATCTCACATGCTCCTCTGCTGACATCCGGCCTGTTGCTACATATGGGAGGTCCAGTCTCACCACTAGGGCAAAGACATGGGGACCTGGAGGACACAGATTCACACTCTGTTGGATTTCTAACTGAGTCAGTTTTGGGGTCAGATCTAGGGGCTGATGAGACACCCATCCTGGAGTGTCGACTACACTGACTAGTCTCCCTGACACTAACTCTTGTCTCATGACACTCTTAGTTGTTATTCTGTTTGTTTTAAAAACATCTCTGCCTAAGATGATGTTTCCTACTGAACTCTTTCCACTGGGTCCACCTCCATGTCTTCCCCCGATCAGAACAATTCTCAGCTCTGAAGGTTTGCTGTTCTTCCCTGGTTGGAGAAATAAACATAATATTCATAAAGATCACAGATGAGACTAAAGCAGTATCAGTTTGTTGGTTTCATGTGTTTTAATAGAACTCACCTCTGATGGAAGCTGAGGTTCCACTGGACATCCTGTCTACAGCTGTTGTTTGAACTGTAAAACAGTAACATTACAGTAAGTCTGCTGTTATTATTGTTTTGTTGTCATTACTGTTACATCACACATTTTTAAATATAATAAACAGTGGTGGACACAGTACTCAACCCCAGTACTTGAGTCTAAGTATAGATACTCCTGGTCACATTTGTATTAAAGTAAAGAGTTTGTATTTTAAAAATACTCATGTATTCAAAAGTGCAAATTACAAATTACATTTTCTACATGCTTTATTAGAACATTTTCCCCACATAAATCCAGAATCTTTCAAAGAATATCAATACATAGTGAAAATAGCAGATCTACTATACAAGCTCACAACGACCCACCACAGAGGTGACAGAGCTGTCAACTGTCAGTTTGTGTGTATGTGTGTGTGTGTGTGTGTGTGCGTGCGTGCGTGCGTGCGTGCGTGCGTGCGTGCGAGTGTGCGTGCGTGTGCGCGTGTGTGTATGTGGTCAGCTGAGAGGTTACATGTTCTACACGCACACACGCACACACACACACACGCACGCACGCACGCACGCTCGCACGCACGCACGCACACACACACACACACACACACACACACACACACACACACACACACACACACACACACACACACACACACACACACACACAAGTAGGTCTAGGTCTGCACTAGTAACAATAATAGTTAGGGGTTAGCTTTAGATTCCTTTCAAGTAATGATGTCGGTTGTTAATGTAAAATTAAGAAAGATTACAATGCCAATTAGTTGTAGCCTCATGTTTAAATGTAAAATAAAACTTTGTTGGCCACAATTCGTTTTCAATCCAAAAAAAAGATTTATATATTTATACTCAAATAATAACAAGACAGATCAGTATCAGCATTCTGTGTCCAACAGGTAAAGTATCAGGTGCAGTAAAAGAAGATTAAACATCAACAGAATGTTCCTGACCTGAATGTATTGATAGTCAATAAAGTTTATCTGGGACTTTGTACTGCTATTTCATTCTGATATCACTGCTACTATGAGGTCAAATGTGGCACTTATTATATACAGTAGCAGTGAATTATTATTATTTTGTTCTTCCCAAAAGAGCTTTGCGGAAGAAATGAATCAACGTGACTTTAGTCACAGCTTCAACAAGCCTCATTCACCCTCTGTACTTCATTGTAAAGTTCAAGTTCAAGTCAGTTTATTGTCTGTTTACACAGAAATTTGTTGTAATGTGCAGCTAAGAGAAACACTAAAAGAAATACACCACATTAAAAAACACATAGACACATACAGACTTCAACACAAGACCAGCAATAAAACAAGTCCACCTGGCAATTTGTCCAATTCTGAAATTCAAAAAGTTCCGCTATCTACCCCCCTGCTTGATATGATATGATGATATAGTACTTTATTGTCAGTTCACACTGAAATTTGTCTTACGACACAGCAGTCATGTATTCAAAACATATATACAAACATTTGTAACACATATACAAACATTTGTAACACATCAAGGCATACGTGACACGCTGAGTTGCGGTGCAGCCCCTGTACCAGCGCACCAAAATGAGCTTTGCTTATTTAGGAGGGTGATGGCAGTCCAGCAACAGACAATAATAATACTTTACAAATCTGTATGATCAAATAGATATCTAAGCAACCCTCTCAGGGATCATGGTACAGTGCTTTAAATACACAATCTAAATCAAATGTCTCTTTAAAGCGGTACTATGAAACATTTTAATGAATAAAATGTCATGGTGTGTGTTTAATACAATGTTAATATAACTTATACAATAGTGGTGGTTGTATTTTGTCTCCCTGCTCTTCTATTGAGACATTTAGATTGCGTCTAAGGTCATGTCTCACCTGGACGCAAATCTTTTTTTTTTTGAGTGGTGGTAAACCGCTCCATAGAGTGGCTGTACGTGTGTCTGTAGCCACTTTTCCTCAGCGTTTTGCCATAGCAATGTGTTTTCCTCAGCGTTTTGCCATAGCAATATGTGTGTGTGTGTGTGTGGCCATATTACATCACCAATTACATCCTAGAATTACACCCTCAGCGTTTTGCCATAGCAATGTGTGTGTGTAGCCTGTATTACATCACCAATTACCAATTGAAGACGTTATGCAAGCACGCCTACCGCTCACTTCACATTGGGTGTGATTTTTTTTTTAATATACATTTTTATCCCACGATTTTGCAACCCATTTTCACCCAGTGCCAATTGCCTATGTAATCCTGGGCTCTGCTCTCCCTCTGCCGTGCCTGGGGAGACAACGGACTGACCTCATGCTTCCTTCAATGCATGAGTAGTCCAAGTTGTTTCTTTTCACCTGACAGGGGGACGTAGCGCGTGGAAGGAACACGTTATTCCAACCAGTTCCTTTCCCCTCCATCAAGCGCCCCGGCTGGCCAGGGGGAGGCATTATTGAGACCAATGACACAAATCTTAACCTGATGGTCAAGATTCATTGCCTTCAATGGCAGAACATTTTACAATTGTACGGAAACTTTCTCAGTTCAAATCCAGGGTATAAGAGTAAAGTTCCATAGTGCATCTTTAACTCGGTTCCAGATTCCAGCAGTGCAAACTGAAGATGTTGATATTACTCATAGAAAACAATGCTACAATATGGTATAGTGCTGCTAGGATCCTGATGAGAGTGTATATAAACAATGCTACAATATGGTATAGTGCTGCTAGGATCCTGATGAGAGTGTATAGAAAACATGCTACAATATGGTATGGTGCTACGTGGACTGCCCATAAGTCTGAAATCTCATTAGTCCTACATCTTATTAGTCCGAATTTAGTTAGGGTTAGGTTTTAGGGTTAGGCATAGTTTTACCGAGGTTAGGATTAGGGTGTAGGTTAGATTTGGGCATAGTTTTACTGAGGTTAGGTTTAGGTTTAGGCATAGTATTTTTCACCAGGTTAACATCACCAGATTCTGACTAATGGGATGTAGGAACAATAAGATTCGGGACCAATGCCATGGCACTGGTGCTATAGGACCCTGATGAGAGTGAATAGAAAACAATGCTACAATATGGTATAGTGCTGCTATAGGATCATGATGAGAGTGTATAGAAACAATGCTACAATATGGTATAGTGCTGCTATAGGATCATGATGAGAGTGTATATAAACAATGCTACAATATGGTATAGTGCTGCTATAGGATCATGATGAGAGTGTATAGAAACAATGCTACAATATGGTATAGTGCTGCTATAGCATCCTGATGAGAGTGTATAGAAACAATGCTACAATATGGTATAGTGCTGCTATAGGATCATGATGAGAGTGTATAGAAACAATGCTACAATATGGTATAGTGCTGCTATAGGATCCTGATGAGAGTGTATATAAACAATGCTACAATATGGTATAGTGCTGCTATAGGATCCTGATGAGAGTGTATAGAAACAATGCTACAATATGGTATAGTGCTGCTATAGGATCCTGATGAGAGTGTATAGAAACAATGCTACAATATGGTATAGTGCTGCTATAGGATCATGATGAGAGTGTATAGAAACAATGCTACAATATGGTATAGTGCTGCTATAGGATCATGATGAGAGTGTATAGAAACAATGCTACAATATGGTATAGTGCTGCTATAGGATCCTGATGAGAGTGTATAGAAACAATGCTACAATATGGTATAGTGCTGCTATAGGATCCTGATGAGAGTGTATATAAACAATGCTACAATATGGTATAGTGCTGCTATAGGATCCTGATGAGAGTGTATATAAACAATGCTACAATATGGTATAGTGCTGCTATAGGATCATGATGAGAGTGTATATAAACAATGCTACAATATGGTATAGTGCTGCTATAGGATCATGATGAGAGTGTATATAAACAATGCTACAATATGGTATAGTGCTGCTATATGATCAAGATGAGAGTGTATATAAACAATGCTACAATATGGTATAGTGCTGCTATAGGATCATGATGAGAGTGTATATAAACAATGCTACAATATGGTATAGTGCTGCTATAGGATCCTGATGAGAGTGTATATAAACAATGCTACAATATGGTATAGTGCTGCTATATGATCATGATGAGAGTGTATATAAACAATGCTACAATATGGTATAGTGCTGCTATAGGATCATGATGAGAGTGTATATAAACAATGCTACAATATGGTATAGTGCTGCTATAGGATCCTGATGAGAGTGTATATAAACAATGCTACAATATGGTATAGTGCTGCTATAGGATCCTGATGAGAGTGTATAGAAACAATGCTACAATATGGTATAGTGCTGCTATAGGATCCTGATGAGAGTGTATATAAACAATGCTACAATATGGTATAGTGCTGCTATAGGATCATGATGAGAGTGTATATAAACAATGCTACAATATGGTATAGTGCTGCTATAGGATCATGATGAGAGTGTATATAAACAATGCTACAATATGGTATAGTGCTGCTATAGGATCCTGATGAGAGTGTATATAAACAATGCTACAATATGGTATAGTGCTGCTATATGATCATGATGAGAGTGTATATAAACAATGCTACAATATGGTATAGTGCTGCTATAGGATCATGATGAGAGTGTATATAAACAATGCTACAATATGGTATAGTGCTGCTATAGGATCCTGATGAGAGTGTATATAAACAATGCTACAATATGGTATAGTGCTGCTATAGGATCATGATGAGAGTGTATATAAACAATGCTACAATATGGTATAGTGCTGCTATAGGATTCTGATGAGAGTGTATATAAACAATGCTACAATATGGTATAGTGCTGCTATATGATCATGATGAGAGTGTATATAAACAATGCTACAATATGGTATAGTGCTGCTATAGGATCATGATGAGAGTGTATATAAACAATGCTACAATATGGTATAGTGCTGCTATATGATCATGATGAGAGTGTATATAAACAATGCTACAATATGGTATAGTGCTGCTATAGCATCCTGATGAGAGTGTATAGAAACAATGCTACAATATGGTATAGTGCTGCTATAGGATCATGATGAGAGTGTATATAAACAATGCTACAATATGGTATAGTGCTGCTATAGCATCCTGATGAGAGTGTATAGAAACAATGCTACAATATGGTATAGTGCTGCTATAGGATCATGATGAGAGTGTATATAAACAATGCTACAATATGGTATAGTGCTGCTATAGCATCCTGATGAGAGTGTATAGAAACAATGCTACAATATGGTATAGTGCTGCTATAGCATCCTGATGAGAGTGTATAGAAACAATGCTACAAATGGTATAGTGCTGCTATAGGATCATGATGAGAGTGTATATAAACAATACAATATGGTATAGTGCTGCTATAGGATCATGATGAGAGTGTATAGAAACAATGCTACAATATGGTATAGTGCTGCTATAGGATCCTGATGAGAGTGTATATAAACAATGCTACAATATGGTATAGTGCTGCTATAGGATCCTGATGAGAGTGTATAGAAACAATGCTACAATATGGTATAGTGCTGCTATAGGATCCTGATGAGAGTGTATAGAAACAATGCTACAATATGGTATAGTGCTGCTATAGGATCCTGATGAGTGTGTATATAAACAATGCTACAATATGGTATAGTGCTGCTATATGATCATGATGAGAGTGTATATAAACTAGACCAGGTCAACCTGGTTGTGCCAGACCCCCTGTCTGTCATCATCATTTATGACATCATGCCTTTTGTAGGCATGTCATCATCATGTCATCATCATATATACCCTTTATATAGAAAACCCGGACCGACATTTGCTTATGTAGGCCTACCCATTTCATGGGTCTGGCAACAATGCTACAATATGGTATAGTGCTGCCATAGGATCCTGATGAGAGTGTATAGAAACTAGACCAGGTCAACCTGGTTGTGCCAGACCCCCTGTCTGTCATCATCATTTATGACATCATGCCTTTTATAGGCATGTCATCATCATGTCATCATCATATATACCCTTTATATAGAAAACCAGGACAGACAGACAGACCGACATTTGCTTATGTAGGCCTATGTAGGTTATGTAGGTGAGTTAAGGGCAATAGAAATAAAGTTGAAGGAAAAGAGACCTATACATTTGGATTCATGGGAATATAATATACTGTAACCCTAGTATGTTAAAACAATCCCAGATAAAGGGCCTTTAAAGTCAATCACTATTGCATCCAATGAAACTTGCCATGCTGAGACAGGCGTAAGAAGAGTTACTGATGTAACAAACTAATGTCTCCAAGTTATGATCCATCAACGTGGATTTAAAAGCACAGGAAATGAGGGCAGGAATGAAGAAATTACATTTGAAAACCAACGCCTTGCATTCATCTGAAAGCCCAAATGACACCTTGAAAAAACATGCATATTGGTCATAAAGCACTTCATGCTGTAACATAACATGCCTTAGGCCTTTGTGTTCTGTGTTGTGCGAGCTGGTGATTAACTGATTATATCAACAACTCTTTTCATGAAACCCTATGCTGTGTTCTTTACATCCACACATGATTTGGCAGCAGTCCACTAACCTATATGAGACATTGTGAAGGACTGCGTTGATCATATGGAGCAGAACGTCCCTTATTTCAGCAAGCAGCCATCTCTAATGTGACAAACAAGAGCGAGGCTGTTCTGAAGTCAACAGCAGCATATGTGCTAATTATGCATAATGCACCCCCTGTCTGTCATCATCATTTATGACATCATGCCTTTTGTAGGCATGTCATCATCATGTCATCATCATATATACCCTTTATATAGAAAACCCGGACAGACCGACATTTGCTTATGTAGGCCTACCCATTTCATGGGTCTGGCAACAATGCTACAATATAGTGCTGCTATAGGATCATGATGAGAGTGTATATAAACAATGCTACAATATGGTATAGTGCTGCTATATGATCATGATGAGAGTGTATAGAAACAATGCTACAATATAGTGCTGCTATAGGATCATGATGAGAGTGTATATAAACAATGCTACAATATGGTATAGTGCTGCTATAGGATCATGATGAGAGTGTAATAGTAAGACACCCGAGGGTGGAATGCGACCTCAGGGTGACATGCAACCTCGCCCTAAAGGGCGAGGTCACGCCAATTCTTGACAATCTGGCCAACCACAGCGTTTCTCTGACGATTCTAGTTGTTGTCATTCTGGGGGGAGTTTGTTCATGTTTTTGTGAGGGTATCAACCCTAGGAGACACGGGGAGAACACGCAAACTCCACACAGAAAGGCCCTATCGCTCACACCCTAGGTTCGGTTGGCGATAGGGCCTTTCTGTGTGGAGTTTGCCTAAACATGGAGATGTGGTACAGAAGGACTCATATATGGGCATAAAAAGTATGTCATGTGACATCACTTCCTGTACAGACAGTCAGACAGACAGACAGCCATTGACTCCGACCTAACAATGGCTACTGTCTATGACGGTAGTCCCATATGACATGATGTACTAGACTATCTCCATATATAGTGTTATCCACATCTCCATGTTTAGGCCAAACAGATTCGCTCCATTTCTCCATGTATAGGTCCAAATGCCCAACGTTGAGCTTGACAACGAAACGTTCTTAACACAGCAGCCCCCATATTTACTTTAGAAAATATGTTAAATTCTAAGTACGTTTCGAGTACCGGTTTGATACAAGAGCGAATAAGCACTACACTTCTGGAATCATGTGCGTCGACTTAAAGTTGGATCCAGGCCTAATAACTTTATTTGGCCGCCCTGTTGCCACCTCCTTGTTACATTTTCTTTTCTCCAGGTGGATGGACATTCTTTCATGGACATCCTTTCATAGGTGATCTAAGTCCAGCCGCCCGTATCAGATCAGAGGATCAGATCTTCATGTTTAGGCAAACTCCACACAGAAAGGCCCTATCGCTCACACCCTAGGTTGGGTTGGCGATAGGGCCTTTCTGTGTGGAGTTTGCCTAAACATGGAGATGTGGTACAGAAGGACTCATATATGGGCATAAAAAGTATGTCATGTGACATCACTTCCTGTACAGACAGTCAGACAGACAGCCATTGACTCCGACCTAACAATAGCTACTGTCTATGACGGTAGTTCCATATGACATATTGGACTAGACTATCTCCATATATAGTGTTATCCACATCTCCATGTTAGGACTCATATATGGGCATAAAAAGTATGTCATGTGACATCACTTCCTGTACAGACAGTCAGCCATTGACTCCGGATTAACAATGGCTACTGTCTATGACGGTAGTCCCATATGACATATTGGACTAGACTATCTCCATATATAGTGTTATCCACATCTCCATGTTTAGACAGCCAATGACTCCGGCCTAACAATGGCTACTTTCTATGACGGTAGTCCCATATGACATGATGGACTGGACTATCTCCATATATAGTGTTATCCACATTTCGTGTAGCCGCCCTGTACAGGAAGTGATGTCACAACTCGCTGACATCACACTGACATCACAGAGGATACGGACGGTCACGAGGATACGGAAGGAAGGAAGGAAGGACACTCAAGCGACACGGTTCTTCAGAGTATATGCGACCTTCGGTCGCAATAAACAATGCTACAATATGGTATAGTGCTGCTATAGGATCCTGATGAGAGTGTATAGAAACAATGCTACAATATGGTATAGTGCTGCTATAGGATCCTGATGAGAGTGTATATAAACAATGCTACAATATGGTATAGTGCTGCTATAGGATCCTGGTGAGAGTGTATAGAAACAATGCTACAATATGGTATAGTGCTGCTATAGGATCCTGATGAGTGTATAGAAACAATGCTACAATATGGTATACTGCTATAGGATCCTGATGAGAGTGTAAACAGCAACACATCACAGCCATGCTCCTCTCACTGCACTGACTCCCCATCTCCTCCTGGACACAATACAACATCTCCCTGTTAACCTCTTCATGTAACCATGGTAATGCTGCCTCCTGCCTTAAGGAACTCCTCAAACTACAAACCTCCACTCACACTCTGCCCTGGAAATACCAACCCCGATGTCAAGGTCCCCCAAATTGACACTTATTAGCCCACGGACCCTCATTTGAAAAGATATGCCAGGGGCCCTCGATTAGAGAAGATTTTTACAGCTCTTTAGCCTCTAGCTCTCTAATTTTAAGGACCTCCCAGTGACCTGCATTAGGCTACGGATACAGACCCCCATTTATTGGCATTTCTATCTCTGTAATCCCAATCTCGCTAGCCATCGTCATGAAAAGGGTCCGCCCACTTGTCCCTTTTCTCAGAAGCCTAGCGACTCTGAGGCTGTCTTGAGAGATTACTGTAATCCAAACCAAATGGTCCATTTGGTTCTATGATTTAGCTGGGGACCCCCTGGAACTTCATCAAGGTCCCCTGGCAGGGGGTCCCCGGAACCCCACTTTGAGAAACACTGTCATAGGGACCAGGCTGACCTATAATGACCCTGGTTGTGATGGGCTGTATAGTCTGCTCATAAAAACATGCAGTCACAAGACATTTCAAAACAAGTCAGATCAGCATTCTGTGTCCAACAGGTAAAGTATCAGGTGCAGTAAAAGAAGATTAAACATCAACAGAATGTTCCTGACCTGAATGGATTGATAGTCAATAAAGTTTATCTGGGACTTTGTACTGCTATTTCACTCTGATATCACTGCTAGATTATTATATAATTCTTCCCCAAAAGAGCTTTGGTGAAGAAATGAATCAAAGTGTCTTTAGTCACAGCTGACACTGTTTCAACAAGCCTCATTCACCCTCTGTACTTCAATGTAAAGTCCAGCAACAGACAATAATACTTTAAATTTCTGCATGATCAAATACATCTAATATTACATCAAAGGATTTACAAGCAACCCTCTCTGGGATCATGGTAGAGTAGTAATAATTAGAAAGTTGCAATTTGAAATTGTGAGTGTGGTTGCTGACAGTTGCTGACTATATTCTACAGTAAGCTAACTGTCATGTGAAGCTTGACCAATTGATTCCCTATTGATTCCCACAAGCCTTAAAGGAGAGCAAATCTCTAGTTTCAGAGAGCAAATCTCTAATTCAAATATGATTATTGTGGGGGTCACAGCCTGAAAAAGTTGAGAACCCGTGTGGTAGAATATGTTAACGTAATCAATTAGGGTGGTTGTATTTTGTCTCCCTGCGTTTCTATTGAGACATTTAGATGGTCAAGATTCAATTAGGGGTCATTTGGTTTCTATCTATGATTCAGTTGGAGACTCCATAGAAGTCCCTCAAGGTCCCCTGGGGGTCCCCGGACCCTACTTTGAGAACCACTGCTATAGACGAGCGAGCAGGCCTTCTGCTGGGCCACTCCTCCTCTCTGACCTCACAAACAACCGTCTTCCCACCAGACATTCATACAGGAACCTCTTATAAAATACATGGAGACAATCTGTGACTTGCAACAACAGGAATACCCTATAGCACAACCAACATGATATCATGTTTTACAATGGGAAATAATACATTTAAAAAATGTAAACTGAACACATTGATGTTTTTATTTTCATTTTCTCACTAAGTATGTAGGAGTAGAAAGGAACCGAAGTTTTGAGGAGAACTTGATATGACTGACTGCCTAGTAAATAATGACAATATCTAAAGTGTGCTCGCCTTACAGGCGAGCCCACAACAATGCTACAATATGGTATAGTGCTGCTATAGGATCCTGATGAGAGTGTATATAAACAATGCTACAATATGGTATAGTGCTGCTATAGGATCATGATGAGAGTGTATAGAAAACAATGCTACAATATGGTATAGTGCTGCTATAGGATCCGGATGAGAGTGTATATAAACAATGCTACAATATGGTATAGTGCTGCTATAGGATCCTAATGAGAGTGTATAGAAAACAATACAATATGGTATAGTGCTGCTATAGGATCCTGATCAGAGTGTAAACAGCAACACATCACAGCCATGCTCTTCTCACTGCACTGACTCCCATCTCCTCCTGGACACAATACAACATCTCCCTGTTAACCTCTTCATGTAACCATGGTAACGCTGACTCCTGCCTTAAGGAACTCCTCAAACTACAAACCTACACTCACACTCTGCTCTGGAAATACCAACCCACATGTCAAGGTCCCCCACATTGACACTTATTAGCCCACGGACCCTCATTTGAAAAGATATGCCAGGGACCCTCCATTAGAAAAGATTTTTACAGCTCTAGCAGAGATTCTCAACAATTTTAATTTTAAGGACCCCCCATTTAATGGAATTTCTATCACTGTAATCAATGTTAATTAACTTAAGTTACAGACCCATAAGGGTCCATTTGGTTCCTATCTATGATTTAGCTGGGGACCCCCTGGAACTCCATCAAGGACCACTGGGGGTCCCCGGAACCCCACTTTGAGAAACACTGCAGGGACCAGGCTGACCTATAATGACCCTGGTTGTGATGGGCTGTATAGTCTGCTCATAAAAACATGCAGTCACAAGACATTTCAAAACAAGTCAGATCAGCATTCCGTGTCCAACAGGTAAAGTATCAGGTGCAGTAAAAGAAGATTAAACATCAACAGAATGTTCCTGACCTGAATGGATTGATAGTCAATAAAGTTTATCTGGGACTTTGTACTGCTATTTCACTCTGATATCACTGCTAGATTATTATATAATTCTTCCCCAAAAGAGCTTTGGTGAAGAAATGAATCAAAGTGTCTTTAGTCACAGCTGAGACTGTTTCAACAAGCCTCATTCTCCCTCTGTACTTCAATGTAAAGTCCAGCAACAGACAATAATACTTTACATTTCTGCACGATCAAATACATCTAATATTACATCAAAGGATTTACAAGCAACCCTCTCTGGGATCATGGTAGAGTAGTAATAATTAGAAAGATGCAATTTGAAATTGCGAGTGAGATTGCTGACAGTTGCTGACTATATTCTACAATAAGCTAACTGTCATTGGCCTGGCTCCAGCCCATAGACCCGCCCACTCTCTGAGCGGACTGGTTTTCAGCGCAGCGAGTCTGAAATCAGGCTAAACTGTCATGCGAAGCTCCACTAATTGATTCCCTGTTGATTCCCACTCCCATTGATTCCCTACTGATTCCCACTCCCATACTGATTCCCACTTCCATTGATTCCCTACTGATTCCCACTTCCATTGATTCCCTACTGATTCCCACTCCCATTGATTCCCTATCCCTGCCATTTCCAATGGCAGCGGAAAAGTTACCCTAGTAATAAATAAAGTTTCCCCAGCAGGACTATAATGTGTTGCCCTGTTGGGCAACCACACTAATAAAATAGGCCCCACACCTTGGGGTGTTTTTGTCACAGTACATTTGCACATACGTGAAATGTGTCCTCTGCATTTTACCCATCCTATAAGAACTAGGAGCAGTGAGCAGCCATACTGTATGTGGCTCTCAGGAGCAATTAGGGGTTAAGAGTCTTGCTCAGGGACACATCGACACATAACTGGCCTGGCCAGGAATCATACCTGCGACAACCAGGAGCTCTGGCTCCCCAGGCAGGCTCACCCACCAGTCAGCTACAGTGATTTAAATAAGTATAAAGCTAAATTAATGTATTATTAAACCGGTTACTTCTTTTAATGAATAAACTGTAATTTATGTATGGTAGAGCAGTGGTTCTCAACCTGTGGGTCGGCACCCCCAGTGGGTCCCCACATGATTTTGGGGGGTCGCCAGATGACAGTGAAGGATTTTTACGACCTTTTTAAGAACAGACCATTACTGCATCAAAAGTAATCAACAAACTATCATCTAAAACTGGTAAAACATTGGGCAAATTGTCAAATAATAATGATAAGAAGGTCAAATGTGTGAAAATAGCAGATCTACAAGCTTGTAGACATTATTATCACACTATGTATCTGTGGAACTGAGTCAAACTAGATGTAAAGCCTCAACTCCTTCAATTCCAAGTGCTTTTAAGGATGTGTGTGTGTGTGTGTGCGTGTGCGTGTGTGTGTGTGTGTGTGTGTGTGTGTGTGTGTGTGTGTGCGTGTGTGTGTGTAATTGTTTAGCCGAAGGAGCTTTGGTCTTTCATCAATCCTTGTAGAATTGGTTTGCACAATTAATTATAGCATAATAATTATAATATTCATAATAATATTCATTCAATAACAGTAATACACCCCACAAAATGTCCCTTCATGGTAAAATGTCCCTGCACTGAGGATGCATAGGAATGCGTTTCCATGATAATTCGCCGCAGGCTGGCAAACACACTGATTTAAAAGGTTGTTTCAACCCGTCAATAACATTTCCCCAGACTGTTGGAATTTTAACATTTTAATGTTCATAAAGGTAAGAATGTCAGCATTTTGCCTCCTCAGACTTATCTTAAACAAACATAATGGAGTTCTGGAGAGTGGAGAAGGAGATATAGTTAAATGTCGAACATATTGAGTACATGACTCTTCACCTGCACATAATTACATTAATAATTACTGTCATTATATGGTCCGACTCCTCCTTTAAAGGACAACTTTGTTTTTTTGCAGCACGGGTTCATATTTTAGATTGTAATTAGAGTAAAGAAAAGATGGGTGTTAAAATGTTTTAGTGCTTTCTATCGCTTTAGCAGTTTTTAATGACTTTGATTTCAGTGGGTGGGGGCATGCGTACAAGGAATAAATATGTATTTTTAGACACAATAAGCCCATTCCCACGATTAACTGCAATCTTTCATGAGCAGATGTGACTAGTACTGTAAATAGTAATAAAGAAATCACCGGCTTAATGTGTCTAAAAAGACATATTTAGCCACTTGTACGCATGCCCCCCACCCACTGAAATCAAAATGGCTAAACTCATTAAAATGATAGAAAGCAGTAAATGAAAACATTTTAACACTCATCTTTTCTTTTCTCTGTCTAGTTACTAAAATCTAAATCTAAAATACGAACCCTTTTTGTAAAAAAAGAATCTAAGCTGTCCTTTATGTGTACGGTACCTTGATTTCATAATTATGTTGAAAGACGGAGAGACGATCAAAACAATGTCTCATTCAGAGAGCTTACCTGTCCACCAGGTGTGTGCTAGAAGGAATGAGTCCAGAGTGTAAAGCTGACTCCTCCAGTGTCAACATGCTCTCAGGATCACAGTGCTGCTCGTTAAGCTGCTGTAATGAATAACTGAGGATCAAAGTCCACAGGAGCTGCTTTTACAGCCTGACACCAATAGTGCTGGGCGTTGAGGGGAGCAAATGCTCATTTCGTGCAAATTTGTCTTAAAGCGCCAAATTTTGCACAGATGTATCCCAGGGCATGCTCTAATGATTTAGCTAGGGCGCCCAAGTTTGCGACCTTCGGGGTCGCCACAGCAGCCAAATCAAGTTGGGCTCCCATCGAGCCCAACGTGGGCACTTCTGGGCATTTAAGTGGGATGTGAGGGGTCTAACTAGGGGTTTGTCATGATGCTGAACCCATTGCAAGCATTTGTTTTGCACAAAAAACATTCCTTGGGCTAGAAATGGCCCCAGAAAACGATGGTTTATTGATGAAAAGTGATGACTCATCACTTTTCATCACTAATCACAGTTTTGTGATTGTGTGATTTGTCAGTTAGGTTGGGACGGATTAATTAGTTTTGTGGTGTTTTTAATTATTTCAAAACATTACAAAAAAATAAAATAAAAATAAAACGTCTCAGAAATATTAATATTAATAATCTAAGAAATTACATAAATTAGAAAAGAAATGTTTAAGAAGAAGTGAAAATAGTCGATCTACAAGCTCGAGCTTGTAGAATCTGTAATTTTCACTAGTTTGGGTGCCAGGCACATTTCTCTTTCGTGTATTGAGCTACAAGGTTTGGGAACCACTGCATTATTGACACAAATGTATAAAACATTGGGTCCAAACATTAATCGAAAACTCATGAACAAAACAGGTGCAATACAGTACAATATAATGCCTTTACTCATACAACAGGAGCTTTCTGTTGCTCCAAAACACAGGCATGGAGTAGCATTCCTCTGTGAGCTCAGATCAGTAAAATCAGGTCCATATTTTGCTCTGATGTCTTGTGTGAGGGGACACACCAGTTTGTGCTGTTTGTTTTGTATATCAGTCTCACATTGACATACGCTGCTCAGGTGGTATGCGACTCCACCTCCCCCATTTCCACACGCAGTCTATAAACCCCTTTTCCACAGACATGGCCCAACACCACACCACTCCACACCACCCACTTGTGCCAGGTTTCCACTACAAGGACCTGGGTAGAGTCAGAGTGGTGTGAAAGTGGTACTAAATGTGGTACTAAAAAGTATCCAATCTAGAGTAGGTCTGATGGGTAGACTATGGGGTAGACTTAGCACCCCCAGCTGTAAATGACTTCCCACGGCCCTGTAACTGTATTATAATCACAGACAAAAGGATCCATTCGTTTTTTACCGATAGGGGTACTTTTGTGTAATGGAAAATGTAGATATTTTTATGTGGCGCAGTGTAGTGTGTTGCTAAAGTTGCAGTCGAAAAGGGGCTATGCGAGGAAAACCGAAACCTTGTAAAGGTTAACCTCAATAGTCCTGCTATAGAGTGGATGAACAGATAAATCTGGGTTGATGGCTTGGATTTTTGAATCTTGTCCCTTCAGTCACTTTCAATTATGTTATCTTTTCTCCATTATCTCAGATAATTGAGAATACATGACTTGGGTCTCCTTCATTAGCAGTTGAAGAACATACCACAAGGGGTCATCAGGCATGCCATTTCACTGCTGTATACAGGCCCATTACAGTACAATACGTGGACCTGGTAATTATTAACCCACAATATCTACGGGGATATTTTATATTTCTATGTCCTGTTATTTGACTTTTCTTCCTTTGTTCCTTCTCGTCTTATAAGTGATGACACATTCTTTTGTAAATAGATAATAACTTATATAAAGAGAATACTTTCACTTGTTCCTTCTTTGTTTGCAAAGTTTGGATATGGCCGGTATGGCCTTTTATATCAGTGGTTCTCAAACGTTTTCATATCAAGGACAAGGGCCCCCAAATTGATATGCATCTGGCTGTGGAGTCCCCATTTGAAACGATTTTGTTCCAGGAACCCCCATAAGAGAACATTCTCAAAAACCTTTCAGAAATAGCAGATCTACAAACTCACATCACATTGTGAGCTTGGAACCCCCACAACGACCCCTGGGAGTGTCCAGACACACAGTTTTAGACTGATTTGCATGGAAATATCCCCACGGACTAAACATTATGGTTTGTTGTGGGCACTCGTGTTCATGTTAATTAAGCAACATTACACGAGAGGGCGTGTGTTACCATGATTACTGGCACACCACTGATGTGGCCAGGAATGAGTAGGGCCATGATTAGGACATTTTACATGATGATTAATTGTCACTCGGATAATTGTGATTGACGATTTAATTGTGTTTTTGTCATTGACAAGTAGGCTTACATTTGTTAGCTTGTAGGCTTTGATGTTGCACATGGCAGATATGAACCTGATTACATAAAGAAAGGACTGACATATCAGACTTTATACTTAAGGAAGCTATAGTCAACTTTTTCTTGAAAAACGGACGCTAAAATAAAAATAATGTTTCGAAAATATTTTATGAAAAAAGATTAAGCTTCATATACGTATTTCTATTTTAAAAAAATACTACAAAAAGCATAAATAATGGTAAAATACCGGTAATCATTTTGGCCGACTTTGTTTACATCCCTTATCAATCCATATAAAAGAACACAAGAGGAATGTAAACAAAGTCGGCCAAAATGATTATTTTATCATTATTTTACACTTTTACTGATCATTTTTGAATAGAAACACATATATAAAGCTTAATCTTTTTTATAAAATATTTTCGAAACATTATTTTTTTTTATCGTCGTTTTTTCAAGAAAAAGTTGACTATAGCTCCTTTAAAAAAGAACATTGATAGTGGAAATAGCAGATCTACAAGCTCAAAACGTGCCACATCGCCAGGCATTCTGAGCTTGTAGATCTGCCATTTCCACTATTTTTGAAAATGTTTGAAAATATATGAAAGATTTTCTACATGGAAAGGATTATGACAATTATGTCAAATAACTGCTATCAGACGATTATGTAATAATTGTGACAGGTCTAGGAACGAGGTGAGGAGAGTTCCACGAGCATCAATGAAGTGCCAGCATATGTGAAGCATGTTACGTCAAACGATACAAGATTATCCAGTTTGGTCACTGTGCTGCCTGTAGGCTGGGATAGCAATTTAAGGAACACACAAACAAAAACATTTCTTACATTGACATGTCTTTATTTATCCCTGTGGGGAATTCAGGTGAACAGCAGCACAGCAGGCATGAACCTCAATTTACAACCAAAAAAAGATTCAAGTATAAAATATAAAAAGTCAAAATAAATCGTGTAGACTTGAGAGTCAACTGCCAAGCCCTCTTCACTTGGGACTGACTGGGATAGCTTAGTATTGTATAAGAAAACAAAACAAAAAAAAAAAACATTAAGGTGTAAGTACAAGAAAAAGTACAAAAAATAAATAAATAAATACATCTATCACCAGAATATGAACAAACTTTCTATTATACAACAAAGAACAAAACAATACTGTGTGCTCGTGAACAATCCTGAGTATACGTGATAACTTGCTACAGTCCAAGTGAATGAGTGGTTCTCACAAAGTAAAATACTGTATACCAGGGTTCCCCAATTAGTTTTCCCCAAGGGCCGAATTATGTCTAGGGTACCAAGCCGAGGGCCACAACATTGCAGGGGGCGACGGCGGTGTTCCCGCTACTCCAGTGACAGGTGAGATATCGTCGTTGTCGGGTGAAAATCGTGTACGTCCAAAACCGTTTATCATTTAGCATTTATCATTTTAAAAACGGTTTAACTAGTGAAAACAGCCGATCTACAAGCACACACCGCCTCGCGGTGCGAGGCGTTGTGTGCTTGTAGATCTGCTGTTCTCACTACTTTTGTGCGACGGCCTCGTATGATGATACAGGGCTTTACTTTGTGAAGGAACGTACACATTTGGAGATCCGAGGTGTCCACCCGACAACGACGATATACTAGTTTTGTTGCTGCTCTTATACCACCATTATTACTGGGGTTGGTGGGGGCCAGACAGTAGCCCCCCGCGGGCCACAAATGGCCTGCGGGCCGCCTATTGGGGAACCCTGGTGTATACAGTACAACTGAACGTATAGGTCAAACAGCCACGCCCTGAGGAAGACCCATACAAGAAAGATATATGCTAACCTATATACTGTATAAGGCTTTTAATGTTTTTATTTTTAGTTTCTTAAATTATGCCCTAAAGACATTAAATGCTTTTTAACTACTGTATGTCCTGGGCTCATTGTGCTTATAGGTTATGCAGAGAGCTTCTCTGTCTTCATATACTGTATCTACAGTATATGATACACAGTATGTACAGTGTCAGCCAGCCTACACAGTAGGTATAATGGATCATATCGTCGTTGTCGGGTGAAAACCTCGTATGTCCAAAACCGTTAGTTTTGCATTTATCATTAAAAAAAAATGATTTAAACTAGTGAAAACAGCCGATCTACAAGCACACAACGCCTCGCACCGCGAGGCGTTGTGTGCTTGTAGATCTGCTGTTTTCACTACTTTCGTGCAACGGCCTTGTATGATGAAGCAGGGCTTTGCTTTGCGAAAGAACGTACACATTTGAAACTCGGAGATACAAGGTTTCCGCCCGACAACGAGGATATATTAATATGTCAGTCAACAGTGAATATAATGAACAATAATACAATCTATTGACAGTGAGACAACAAGAGCAGTTTAAGGACAACTCTGCACTAAATAACACCTAGGCTCATTGTCTTACTTATATTATATAGATCTCAAATGACCATCCATGGGGTCCATTAGGCAGAAATGCCCCTGTTGTCCAGTTTCCCCAGCGGCAGAGTGGAGCCCATAAGCCTATTACTTTTACACTATTCGTTGCGGTCAAAAGTGATTTATTTTTTCACACATCCTTGCCTTGGTTGTCCCACACAAGCCGCCACAATCTCATAAATCGTGTTTTGGGGTGAGAATTCTGCACAACTGCCAATTCAAAGGGACTGTACTGGCCAACCACAGCGTGTCTTTTCCGGGACTCGGCAAGACACATAACAGCATAACCTCTGTTTAGCAGAGTGTGGAGACTTGAGTGGGACAACGATGGCATGGATGCGTGTGTAATGACAACTAATAACAGATCGATTAAAAAGATGATGGCTTATTATGGGCTTATGCTATGAGGGCTGCTAGTTTCTCCTGGGGGTAACCTTCTCCGTGCAGGGATAGGTCAGCTCAACTGGAATATAAAAAGCGATCTGAGGGGGTTCCGGGTGCAGATTCAGAGTATACTTAGGTAAAGAGTTATAATCCGCAATCACAAAGTCTTAAGTATGAGTCTTTTTAATGAAAACTTCAGCAGCAGCAGAGCAAGCAAACGTTTCGGCACGTTTCGGCTAGGTCGTGTAACACTGATGACGGCCTAGCCGAAACGCGTCTGTTTGCTTGCTCTGCTGCTGCTGAAGTTTTCATTAAAAAGACTCATACTTAAGACTTTGTGAGTGCGGATTATAACTTTTTACCTAAGTATACTCCTGGGGAAAATGGACAACAGGGGCTTTTCTGCCAAATAAGACAATCCATTGGGATCAATATAAGTACAGTATAGGAACATTAGCCAAGATGTTATTTAGTCTGGAGTTGTCCTTTAACCTAAGCAGGCAACTGTCATGATACATTAACTTGTCATGATACATTAACTTTAGTGCTACACACTTCAAAGACATAAAAAGGTAGACGCCTTCTCCGGCTCTGGGGCGGCGTCTGTAAAAAAACGGAAGGCAACATGGAAGGAAAGCTTTGGGAATCCTGAAGCACGCTCAAATAGAAGGGGACGTTCAGTAGGCCAAGGAAGGACTCCCTCTTTCCCAGAGGCACTTTGGCTTTGGCAATGTAAACGTTTGTTTCCTCGTGCCAATAAAGCTAGCTTGAATTGAATTTAAGTCCCGGGGAAAAAAAAGACGCACTGTGATTGGCTAGTAGTCACAGGTCGCTCCAATGAACTGCAGCAGAGAATGAGGAATCTAGCTTTTAATATCTACTCTATGCTGCACACAGTGGTCTATGGGCACATGTGACAGGGATGACAAGGGCTCATTAAACACTTTCTGTGCCCAAGACGCATGGGCGTTCTCAGCTAATCTAGACGATTCTTGGACATACTCTATAACTCAAAGGTATTTTTACTCAAGGGGACGTCGTCCGATGACGTCATGACGCAACCGGAAGTAAACATTTCTTTTGTCTTTTCAGGACACAGCTTCTAAAACCTTTCAAGGCAAGAACAAAGATTTTGGTGCAGTAATTGTGTGCAAAAATATGAATTCCTCTATCGAAGGAAACAAATACCCCTCAAAGATGATGGTTGTACAGGGAGGTTTTTAGTAGAAGCTATAGCCCCAGTAGAGCCAGTAGATAATGATATTCAAATAGGTTGGGCAAGTGATGTTTCCGTGTTTGTTAACCCATCAAGAATTATTGAATGCTTTAACCAGTGAAAAATAGCAGATATACAAGCTCACAGCGCAGCACCGAGTGCCGTGCTGCGAGCTTGTAGATCTGCTATTTTTGAAAATGTGTGCAAATCTTTGAATATATGTATTTTCAAAACGAACTTTGTAACTCAAATTTTGCTTCTGGGTGGTCCCTGGAACTAAATATTTTGAGATGGGGGTCCGTGGCCAAATAAATATAATTTCGGGGGTCCTTCACATGAAAAGGTTTGAGAACCACTGACACAGTAGTTTCTCAAAAACAGACTAACTGAGCTCCATTTAAGTGAAAAGGACCTTTTCTTTGACGATGGCTAGCCAGATTGCTGACATAGAAACATAGTTTTTTCAAAAGACGGTTATAGAATCGGGTCAGAATTCAAATTTTCACGCCGTTTCAAAAATAGCAGATCTACAAGCTCGCAGCGCGGCACTCAGTGCCGCGCTGTGAGCTTGTATATCTGCTATTTTTCAATAGTTAAAGCATAAAATAATGATACACAATAATGTGTACCGTTCTAAATGGATAAAACAGCTCTATATTCCCTTAGTAATCACATTCATTGCTAAAGTGTTTGTTCAGTAACATGAGTCTCTCCTGTCTCTCCAGGTCTTTGGTAAACAGAACATGCATTTCCAGGTCGGGATACCCATGTTATCCAATGGGGAGAGAGAACTCACACGGGATCGCCATCGGCAACCCACCTGGAACATGTACTGTATTGTCTGTTTATTAAGAAAGCTGGCGAGACAAGAAACAAACGTTATAGCAGTGGTTACAAGCAGAATATAGTGTGTTAACTTCTCTTACCAAACTACTTCACCATCACCATCCTAATCACTGTTTTCAAAAGAATCATCAGAATCGTGTTCTTCTTCATCATCATCGCCGTCGTCGTCATATTCATCATCAGAGCGATCGCTCCTCAGCTTGAGAGCCATGGGGGACTTGAGGGCAGCATCGGGGAAATCACCAGGCATCTGTCCAACGGTTTCCCAGGAGTCCGTCTCGTCACTGTAGCGCTCGATGTTCGGGAGTCGGCTACACGAGGACCAGGGACGTGCAAAGAATGTTAGAGAGGCAGGGTCTGAGATTGTGGTGGTCTGGCTACGAGCAGTGTTGATTTAGTCGACTAAAACTATGACGAAAAATGTTTGTCGACTGGGTTTTTTTCACTGACGAAAACTAAATAAAAACGAAATAAAAACCAAGCTGTGATGACTGAAACTAAGACTAAATATATTGTCAATTTCGTCAACAAAATAAAAACTAGACTAAAACGTTAGGGAGGGGACTAGTGGAGAAGAGAGTCATTTTATGTTTGGTTGGTCTCAGGTGTTGCGTGCTGAAAATAGAAGATCTACAAGCTCACAAGCGCGACGCGTTGTGAGCTTGTAGATCGGCCATTTTCAGCACACAACTAAGTGTAAAATCAGCCATTACAATGCCATCAAGGCCTGCCAAAATACATTTCAGTTGACTAAATCAACTGTAGATTTAGTCGCCGAAAAATCTTTCGATATTTAGTTGACTAAAATTAGACTAAAACTAAAACTTTTCGGGTGACTAAATCATGACTAAAACTAAATGACATTTTATTCAAAAGACTATGACTAAAACGAAATCCCTCCCCTCCCCTGACCCCTCTTTGTATTTACCTACTGTATGATGTTTTTTTATTTTTAAATTGTTTCCCCCTTTTTTCCTGACTATATCTACTGCATAGTACTGTGTTCTATCCGTCTGTCATTCAATGTTATATGAGATACTTTAATGGTTTCCTATGGAAATAAGCTTAGTTTTTTCTAGGATCTCCTTTTAGTAGACCTTGTACCAGTGAACTGTACTGTCATGAAACTGTACTTTTTCCTATGCAAACTTCTTCTAATAAAAGTCTTCAATCAATCAAAAAATCTAAATTTGCTGTCAAAAACAACACTGTACGCGAGACTATGTCTTACCTGAAGCTGAGGTCTATCCCTCCCAGGACGTAGATGTCTCCGTGCAACACGGTCACACTGGGCTGGAAGCGAGGCTCCAGCATGGGGGAGCACATGGTCCACCGGTCGGCCCTGGGGTCCAAGCACTCCACCGTGTTCTCAAACACATAATGGGGCCCCTCGCTCTTGGACTTCATATTGGAATAATTACGACCACCTGTAAAGACAAAGAATTTAGGACGCGTTATGGCGTATTATTAACCCATTTAGGCCTAGAATTATTGAATGCTTTAACCAGTGAAAAATGGCAGATCTACAAGCTCACAGCGTGGCACCGAGTGCCGCGCTGCGAGCTTGTATATCTGCTATTTTTGAAAAAGTCGTGAAAATGTGTGCAAATCTTTGAATATATGTATTTTCAAAGCGAACTTTTGTAACTCAAATTTTGCTTCTGGGTGGTCCCTGGAACTAAATATTTTGAGATGCGGGTCTGTGGCCAAATAAATATCATTTTGGGGGTCCTTCACATGAAAATGTTTGAGAACCACTGACATAGTAGTCTCTCAAGAACAGACTAACTGAGCTCCATTTAAGTGAAAAGGACCTTTTCTTTGACGATGGCTGGCCAGATTGCTGACATAGAAACATAGGTTTTTAAAAAAAATCTTAGAAGGATTCAAAAGACACTTATAGAATCGGGTCAAAATTCTAATTTTCATGATTTTTCAAAAATAGCAGATCTACAAGCTCGCTGCCCGGCACTCGGTGCCGCGCTGGCAAATCCTACAAGTTGAATTGGATACTAAGCCAGCAATTTCCTAATGTTTATACTTAATATACAATGTCAATGTTTTGTAAGAAGAATCGTTAAATATAAAGGCTGCTACAGTAACACAATAAATAGAAGAATTTATGGATTTAACGATCGATCGGGAATATCGGTATCTGCAGATACTGATTCCAGTTGATCGGTATCGGCCCACAATTGGAGCATCTCTATATGGTACCTATAGCGTAGAGCTTTCCGTTCAGAGCGCAGACAGCAGGGAGATCACGTAGAATCTGCATGGGAGGGACTTCTGTCCACACGGATGTTTCAGGGTTGAACTTGGACACCTGGGGTAAGGCTGGCTTTCTAGGAGTTCCTAGGGACAAAAAGGACAGACGCACGCACGCACGCACACACACAAATTAAAAAAATAGCAGATATACAAGCTCACAAGCTTGTAGATTTTTGAAAAGTCATGAATATAGTCATGTATATCTGCTATTTTTAATAGTTAAAACATACACAAATGTTTAAGTAATAATGTGTGATAACTAGGGGTGTAACGATACATTTTAATAGCGATTCGATACATATCACGATACATGGTTAACAATACGATACATGGCCGATATTGGTTCATTCATGGCGATACGATACGATTCAATGATTTAAAATCGATATAGTAACAATTTAGCAAAGACATTAAATCTGTGTGAAAGGTGTGGATAGTGCAGATTTTTAAGGGAAACATGCATATTTATGGATATAATTAAGTAAACACAGTGATTATCTGCCAAATACATTTGTATATTGACAAACCTGCACCTTGACATGAACCCAGAGATTACACACATTTATTGATAGACCAGTGTAGCTATATGGAATGGAAAAGTAATTAAACCCCTCCTTTTAAAATTTTCTTCTTAAAAATGCTAAACACAATGCACAAGTAGGTAGTATTGATACAATCGATTCTTTGCACTGCCGATTTGATACAATAAAAAAATGTAAAGATACAATTCGATTTTAGCTGTTTTCATTTCGATACACTTCGATTCAAAATGATATTTCGATGCAGTTACTTTATTAATGGGTTAATCATTATGCTTGACATACATTACATAAAACACCCAGCAGGTTAAACTTGCAGGTGAATAAACCTGTTCCATACCAATAAAATAGAGGTGTCCATCCAGTGCCACTGCATTACGGTGACCAGAATCATAGTAGGCCGCCACACCCACACCCTCCATGAGCTGCCAGGTGTTGGTGACGGGCTGGTAGCGCTCCATGGAGTCCTGACTCTCACTCCCAGAGCCACTCACTGCAAACACACATCCATCCAGCAGCACCAGGACTAGAAAAGAATATGAATAAACCTAAGCTTTAGAAGTGATTACCTTGGCCTATGCGAGGGAAATTCAGTATTTGCAGCCCAACCCAGCTGCTTCGCAGCCCACAAGGAGCGCGTGAGCAATTAGGGGTTAAGAGTCTTGCTCAGGGACACACATCGACATTGCTATCCTGGCCGGGAATCGAACCAGGGACAACCAGGGGAACTGGTTCCCCAGGCAGGCTCCCTAACCATTCAGCTATGGCCGCCCCCTCTCATTCATATGAAAAGAGCAGGGGTCTTCAACGTTTTCAGGCCAAGGACCCCTTAGTTGAGAGAGAGAGATGAAGCAGGGACCCCCACAACCTTTTCATAGATTCCATATAGTTTCATTGTTTGACAGCGCAATCATCAGTGTATGTTGGATTTATGTAAATTTGTGTGTTCAGATATTTAACCTCTTGAACCGTCAATAAGTAATTAAAAGCCTGGGTTTCCGAGGCTAATAAGTAACAAACTTGCCATTTCACTCTGTACTTGGTCAGAAACACCTACTGAGTGGCAAAAAAAAAACTACTTTCTGGCCTTGACAGCCCATACATCCAAACAGAAAAGTCCTGTCTGATTGCATTAAACAACGTTAAAACGATGTTAAAAGTGATTACCTTGGCCATATGCACTATGCAGCCTCTCATCCAACTTCCTAGACATACCAGACACGCTGTTGTAGCCTGGGAAGGGTTAAAAGCATGTTTACTGGGATAAGGAAACCGGAGTACAGGGCTGGCCTGAGCTCTCGCGAGACTTCCGCTGTAGCTTCAGAGCTGAGGCAGGAAGTTTCCGCATCCCAGTAAACATGCTTTTAACCCTTCACAGGCTACAACAGCGTGTTTGGTATGTCTAGGAAGCCTGTCTGGACGATTCATAAGTGGCCAAAACGGGCGCTTTTGGATAGTGACGATAAGCCTGTTTTAGCTGTGGGGACTAATCTACAAATCTCTGAACAGGGGCAGAAATTAGGCATATCGGGGCACGGTGGCGCAGTGGTTAGCGCTTCGCCTCACAGCTAGAAGGTCCTGGGTTCGATTCCCGCCGGGGGACGCTGTGGGTGCTGGGGGCGTGTTTCTCCCTCCGCGTCATCAGCGCCCACACCCTAGGCTGGGTCGGCGATAGGGCCTTTCTGTGTGGAGTTTGCATGTTCTCCCCGTGTCTCCTAGGGTTGATACCCTCACAAAAACATGTAGTAATCCTGGTCTCAATAATGCCTCCCCCTGGCCAGCCGGGGCGCTTGATGGAGGGGAAAGGAACTGGTTGGAATAACGTGTTCCTTCCACACGATACGTCCATCCCCGGGAAAATCCCCCCTGTCAGGTGAAAAGAAACAACTTGGACTCCTCATGCATAGAAGGAAGCATGAGGTCAGTCCGTTGTCTCCCCAGGCACGGCAGAGGGAGAGCAGAGCCCAGGATTACATACTTAGGCAATTGGCACTGGGTGAAAATGGGTTGCAAAATCGTGGGATAAAATTTTAAAAAGTAAAAAAAAAAAAAAAATGAGGCATATCAACCTAACCAGGTAAGGTTGTCAGTGGAAACATTCTCATTCAGGGGGGTCCTATATTGGTCTGTATTACTCCTTTAATGTGGTTAAATTGAAGGTCACATTTTGACAGTCTTACTGAAGTTATGTCGTGCCACGTTCATGGAAGCCATCTCTGACCAGGAGTTACGGTGAACATCGTAACGCCACATCTCTTTACTGTTGTTATGGACTGAACCATCACGATATCCTCCGGCCAAATACAGAACGGAGCCTATGGTGGAATTAAAACAAAGAGTTATGCCTTGATTGTTAGGCCTACATTAATAAAGATTCTAATATGCATGCCGCAGCTTGAAATGACATCAAATATTTTCCATCTTATTCATCTCCATTTTATTGTGGTTGTTCACTTATGAACGAACCTTTTTGAAGAAGGAAACCAGCACTCACTTAAAAGATTATTCTTTCTTGGGTTAGTGTTAATAAGAATAATCTTCTAAGTGAGAGTTGGTTTCATAAAGGTTTGTTGTTGCTTGAACCTTGCACCCGAGATACAGTATTCTTGAATCCCACGTTGATGAGTGCTCCTCTTTCTTCAAGTTCACTTATCAAGCCAGGAAATTCATACCATTTCACCAATAGCAGGGCTGACCCAAATAGTTGGAATATTCAAAGCTTTGTTCAACCAGTCAATTGATTTTCAGCGCTTGGACTTTCAGCGCTTTGACTCGATAACACATCAATTGGGCAGTTCAGAAACCCGTCTACCAGTGACATCATCATTGGGCAGATTTGTTTTTAAAAAACACAATTTTTTAAAAGATATTTAGATTTTTATTATCATGAAAACAATGGCTTCCATTATAACATTGCAACTTCTCAGGAATAGAAAGCCTGCAGTTTCTATTAGCTTGGATTCCCCATCGACGATGTCACTTTTAGATGGGTTTCTGAACTGCCCACAGCCCGACTATGAGACGCAGACCGAGTAGGATTGTTTTTGGTTGCTATTTTATCATGAACATTAGTGAGGACCAATTAGCCAGTAGCTATGCCCCTCCCGAAAAAGCTTTTGTCCAATGCTAGCTTAGCAACCGGCAGCTTGCCAAGGCTGTTGCCAAGGCAAACCTTGGCAAGCAGGAAGTTATTCTAAGCTAGCATTGGACAAAAGCATTTTGGGAGGGGCATAGCTACTGGCTAATTATATGAAGATAGGTTGAAAAGTGGTGAAGTTGTCCTTTAAATTGTCCAAACAGAGTCGGACCCACTACAAGTTGATCCTCACCTGACATGAGCACAGCGTACGCCTCTACCTTCTGGGGCAGCCGTCCCAGAGTGATCCACTGACTGGTGAGAGGATTGAAGCTCTCCACTTTGTGAAACTTCTTCTTCTTATTGGTCGATCTCCCCGCTGCCGCCTTCTCGGCCCCTCTTCCCACCGTCACGAACACTTCAACAAGCAGGGGAGAAGGAGCAGTAGTCAGTCAGATAGTAGATTGTAAACCGTAGCCGTGGCTCCATAGCACCCGGCACTGACACTAAAACTCAAATCCCCATAATCCATCGGGAGAAAATGGAATGGCAGGGATGGCAGTATGATTTTTTCTTTACCGGATGAGAGAAAAGACGAATCGCTGTGTTCACTGTTCATGGAGGCTCGAAAATCACGTAAAAACACTGAAAAACCCTGGCAGAAGCTACCAAATTAATTAGTGATATACCTGGCAACCACTGTGAATTGTGAATTGTAAAATGTAGATAATTAAATCATGATGATGCAATTAGCATTAAAAACACAGATGTATATCAGTTTAAACTAGAAAATATTGTTCCTTCGAAACAATTGTGGGCTCGCTTCAAGCCAGAAAACAATGGCTATAAATGTACAAAATGTCAAGATCGCAGGCAGTGCTCTCTTTGACGTTACTGACATCAAAGATTGGTCCATTTTGTTCCAAAATTGTGTTGTGCAAAAGTTGACCCGCTGGTGGCGCTATAACAGGCCAATGTAAGAAGGGTGGTATCTGCTCCTTGACCTATTGGGAATGTGTTTGCAAGATTTCACGCACATTGCAGGCTGTGTTCATGATTTGAGGTGTTTTTGGCTTTGGACACTTTATCGCTGCTTGCAGCTATATTCATTATTATTATAATTCTTTTGTGTGTGTGCACTTCATAGGCATATTAGATAAAGGTCCTTAGATTGTGTGTAGAATGTTTCATGCAAATTGCAACAAAAAAAAATCCCAACGGGTTTAAGCGTTTCACAAACTGCTCAAAATGATATAGCGCCCCTGCGCCCCCCTTTGGCCAATTGGGGTAAGATTGGTTTTAGTGATATTTGGACTAACACTCTACATCTTTGCCAAATGCCATGAACATGTTACTTTGCATGTATGATTTAGAGGCAGAAGAATAATTTGCATAAAACTGCAATATTCATTGAATTTATTTTAAAAAGCATGTTTCAATTTTAAAGAAATCCGATCTGACAGATCTTTAGATATCGGTCCAAAGTTCACGTAAAAAAAGTTTTGTGCACGTGGAGCGAAAATTCCAGAATAAAAGCGGGTTTACGCGTTTTACAAACTGCTCAAAATGGCGGAAAACCGAAGGGCGGAGCTTACTTAACAACGACACAGATGTCTTCCGCTCGAGTCAAAGCACGCGTGTAACAAGTTGCATGTCTTCAAACGAAACGAGTCATGACTTATGCCCGTTTGAAGTTTGAATTTTCAAACGCTTCGTATAGCGCCCCCCTTTGGCCGATTGGAATAAAATTGGTTTCAGTGATACTTTGACTAACCCTCTACATCTTTGCCAAATGCCATGAACGTGTAACTTTGCATGTATGATTTAGAGGCAGAAGAATAATTTGCATAAAACCGCAATATCTATTGAATTATAAAAAAATGATATTTCACTTTAAAAGAAATCCGCCGAGATAAATCTGACCGTATTGGTCCAAAGTTCATGTGAAAAAAGTTTTGTGCGTGTAACGAAAAAAACCCAGGAGGAGATAGATTTTTACTGTTTTTCATATAATCCGAATTGTGGGAGACCTAAAGGTCAGAGGTCAAAAGTTAGAGGGTAAAAGTTGTTCGGCATGAGGAGACGCATACGTGTATACAGGTTTCATGGCTGTACCTAAAACACAGCATGAGCTATACCTGTTCAAAGATCGCACTTTCGAAGGCTTCCTACAGCGCCACCATTTGGCCGATTGCTGTAAAAAGTAATAGCACACTGCGCCACAGTAAGCTGAACACATTGATGTTTTTATTTTCATTTTCTCACTAAGTATGTAGGAGTAGAAAGGAACCGAAGATCCCGTCTACTGATTGCCTGATAGATAAATAAATAACTAGAAAAATATTGTTCCTTCGAAACAATTGTGGGCTCGCTTCAAGCCAGAAAACAATGGCTATAAAAGTACAAAATGTCAATATCGCAGGCAGTGCTCTCTTTGACGTTACTGACGTCAAAGATTGGTCCATTTTGTTCCAAAAATGTGTTGTGCAAAAGTTGACCCGCTGGTGGCGCTATAACAGGCCAATGTAAGAAGGGTGGTATCTGTTCCTTGACCTATTGGGAATGTGCTTGCAAGATTTCACGCACATTGCAGGCTGTGTTCATGATTTGAGGTGTTTTTGGCTTTGGCCACTTTATCGCTGCTTGCAGCTATATTCATTATTATTATTTTTTTGTGTGTGTGCACTTCATAGGCATATTAGATAAAGGTCCTTAGATTGTGTGTAGAATGTTTCATGCAAATTGCAAAAAAAAAATCCTAACGGGTTTAAGCGTTTCACAAACTGCTCAAAATGATATAGCGCCCCCCTTTGGCCAATTGGGGTAAGATTGGTTTTAGTGATATTTGGACTAACACTCTACATCTTTGCCAAATGCCATGAACATGTTACTTTGCATGTATGATTTAGAGGCAGAAGAATAATTTGCATAAAACTGCAATATTCATTGAATTTATTTAATAAAGCATGTTTAAATTTTAAAGAAATCCGATCTGACAGATCTTTAGATATCGGTCCAAAGTTCACGTAAAAAAAGTTTTGTGCACGTGGAGCGAAAATTCCAGAATAAAAGCGGGTTTACGCGTTTTACAAACTGCTCAAAATGGCGGAAAATCGAAGGGCAGAGCTTACTTAACAACGACACAGATGTCTTCCGCTTGAGTCAAAGCACGCGTGTAACAAGTTGCATGTCTTCAAACGAAACGAGTCATGACTTATGCCCGTTTGAAGTTTGAATTTTCAAACGCTTCGTATAGCGCCCCCCTTTGGCCAATTGGAATAAAATTGGTTTCAGTGATACTTTGACTAACCCTCCACATCTTTGCCAAATGCCATGAACGTGTAACTTTGCATGTATGATTTAGAGGCCGAAGAATAATTTGCATAAAACCGCAATATTGATTGATTTATTAAAAAAATTATATTTCACTTTAAAAGAAATCCGCCGAGACTAGTTTGACCGTATTGGTCCAAAGTTCATGTGAAAAAAGTTTTGTGCACTTGACGCGAAAATCCCAGGAGGAGATAGATTTTTACTGTTTTTCATATAATTCCGAATTGTGGGAGACCTAAAGGTCAGAGGTCAAAAGTTAGAGGGTAAAAGTTGTTCGGCATGAGGAGACGCATAAGTGTATACAGGTTTCATGGCTGTATGTATAACACAGCATGAGCTATACCTGTTCAAAGATCGCACTTTCGAAGGCTTCCTACAGCGCCACCATTTGGCCGATTGCTATAGAAAATAATAGCACACTTCGCCACTGTAAACTGAACACATTGATGTTTTTATTTTCATTTTCTCACTAAGTATGTAGGAGTAGAAAGGAACCGAAGTTTTTTGATACTTGCACTGACTGCCTGCCTAGTAAATAATGACAATATCTAAAGTGTGCTCGCCTTATAGGCGAGCCCACAATGACAATATCTAAAGTGTGCTCGCCTTATAGGCGAGCCCACAACAAGCACGCAAGTGTTCAGCAGGGTACCTGTGGTCCTGCGTGGACCTGCTGTGTTACTGTAAGGCTGCTCCCCCTTGGCCTCAGAAATGAACCTCTGGCAGCCCTGGTGATCTTTAACCACATCCAGACGCTCGACCACAGTGAGGAGGTAGGAGGGACTGATGAGAGGCAGACGGATCTGTTCTAGAACCTTAAAGAACACAAACAAGTTATTTACTAGTCCAACTGGATCTTGGGGGGAAAACGTCATATATCACCAGCAAGCACTGTGTTTAGATGCCAAGCATACATACCTGGTAGGAGACCTACTGTATCTATAGCAGGGGTTCCCAAACCTTTTTGTCTCAGGGCACCCCATGAATATTTTTTTCTTACATTATAATTTTCACTCCCAGCACCTTTACAGCATATCGTCGTTGTCGGGTGGAAACCTTGTATGTCCAAAACCGTTCGTTTTGTATTTATCATCTATAAAATGTACTAAACTAGTGAAAACAGCAGATCTACAAGCACACAACGCCTCGCGATGCGAGGCGTTGTGTGCTTGTAGATCGGCTGTTTTCACTAGTTTTGTGCGACAGAGGTTTCTGCCTGACAGTGACGATATTTTAGTGGTTATATTGCGAGGAAAACGTTGAGATAACAGCCATTTTGGTTAGAACTGACTGAAAATAACTTTGTACTTCTTCAAGTTTAAAATGATACTAAATATTTCTTCAAGTGTCCAAATAAATTCCAAATATTATCAAATGATCTCACGGCACCCACTTTGAAAACCCCTGATCGATAGGAAGGAAAAGAAAGAAAGCACTGACCTTTTCAAAGTTCTGCCTGTGAGAAGGACACTTCTCCAACCACAACATGGCTGCCTTAAACACCATGTCCTCCTTGGCCACGTTGAGATGGTCGCTGGCAAGAATCTGTGTCACTCTTTCCACAGAGAGAGAGAGGAACTCTTCCTATTGATAGGGGAAAAAGTAGATTAAGAGTAGATTTTAGTTAGAGATGGACCGATTGCAAAATTCTTGGCCGATACCGATCCACCGGTTTTATGAAGGTCTGACCTGCCAAAACCGATTTTTCCGATACCGATTTCTTTAGCTAAGAACTGGGAAATAGGGTTGCTCCAATACCCTTTTGTTTCAGGCCAAGTAGGCCTACAAGACATACTTCAATTTGAGTACCAATAAGCTAGAAGAACACTAATGCCAAATCAATCACAATAGTACAATATCCAAAATCACAGACTATATCCAGTCTAATATGACCGTCTGGACTAGGCAGGAGGAACGCAGGTGACGCATGCTTTTTCCCCCCCCTTCTTTTTGGAGAGGACATTGACACAGGATTATGGAATATATCCTTACATTGCAAAGGTAATCGGCACCATCTGTATTCTGTAGGCTGCCTCTAAGTAGACTGGATGCTACTTGCTAATGTTTACGTCACAGGACCGAGCATCATGCTGTGCAGTGCAAGAGATACAATTGGCCGATTTTGGCATATTTATGTCAGTGACCTGCCGATCACCGATTTGGCCGGTTTGATATGATACCTGCCGATTTCTGATATTGGCCGATACCGATGTCCATCCCTAATTTTAGTAATGTATTTTGTTGAGGTAGTTCATACGGTAGTAACCTTTTCTCCACTGAAGTGCTGACTGGTGATGGTTTGTTTCGTGAAATGTGACTAACTAGCTTGTTAATATAAAACATATATACAGTATATATGATATGATATCCATTCACTGGCCAATGACTGAATGTTTCTTCCCAGGCCTGGGTTACCTGCTTATTGTAAATTGCTTTGGATTAAAAACATCTGCTAAATGACTAAAAGGTAAACTGTAAAGTAATAGGAGGAAAAAGCCAACAGACAAACAACAACAACAACAAACACGGTTAGTGTACGATCCCTCAGTCACTAACCTGTTGGTAGACCTCAGTGAAGTGCTCCAGAATGTACTCCATGCTCTGTTCCTCCAGCATTTCACAGGAGTGGTCGTCTGCACAGCAGAACATCTCCACACAGTTGTTGACGTCCATGTGACGCTCCATGTAGTCAGAGCAGGCCTCTCTGACAGCGCTGACATCCAACAGGTCTGAGGCTGCTAGCAGGGGCTGGAGCAGAACTTAGAAGCACATGAACAACATGTGTTCATTTAGAGCCACAACGCATTATTATTTTAACCATTATTTTATGCTTTAACTATAAAAAATATGTGCAGATATACAAGCTCACAGCTTGTAGATATGCTATCTTCTAAATCCTTTTTCTAAATTAGTGGTTCTCAAACTCTTTCAAGTCAAGGACCCCCAAAATGACATGTACAGTATTTGGCCTTTGGCCCCATCCAAATATATGTTGTTCCAGGGACCCCCAGACGCAGAGATTTGAAAGATAAATTCAAAGACTTGCAAATATCTTTAAAAAATAGGAGATCTACGAGCTTGCAGCCGCACTGTGAGCTTGTAGATCTGCTATGTTTGTAGGCCAAACATGGAGACAATGAATAATGTTTGATGATGATGGGAGCGCTTTGCTGATTCTATGTGTCATCTTTTCGACACCCAAACCCAACCCTTACCTCCGTGGGGTGAGCCGCTAACCCTCCCGACGCTCCTTTGTCGAAATGACGGTCGTTCGAAAGAGAGAGATTTCCCGGATGATGATCAGGGGTTGACACTAAAGTCTCATAGTCACTTGCCCGTTATAAAATGATAGGTAAAATTTGAATTATGGTTCAATTTAACAATTTTTGGGGCTATGCGAAAACAAATAAAAAATGCATCCATATACCTACATAGCAATTGAATTGAATTGAATATTACTGAGTTCACACACAAATATTTTTAAGTGTAGCAACAGTGAAAACAGCACATTATAGGTAACTGCTTTTATTTTACATTCAACAGACCAGAAGACATGTTCAGGTGTTTAGACATAGACAGATACTGTATCTCGTGTTGTGTTTATCAATGGTTGCGTCCCCCCTCTCATATGAGCGCACTTTCCCGGTCAATCAACCTGAAAGCAAACTCCACCTGCCCGAAAGTTTTATTTACCTGCCAGGGGCAAGTGGGCAAGCCTTATTGTCAATGCCTGATGATAATACATTACCTGCACATTATCAGGGGAGATGGACACCCTGTAAGTGTAGGCAAAGTCCACCAGCAGTCCCAACATCTGAGCTTCCACTCCACTCATGATCACCCTGTCATCTGTAGACTCCTTCATGATCACCCTGTCATCTGTAGACTCCTTCATGCCAGAGGTAAACATGGCCTGTGGAGGTTGGAGAGGTGAATGGTTGGCTCGGAGCAGGATTGGGACGATAATCGCTATTATCGTTTATCATGATAAAAAAACACTCGCAATAATTGTATTGTGCAGTTTTAAATTTAGTGTGGAATTATCCTCAGTCATGCACTGGGATCAATTCACCTTTTATTTGCCGAACTACCAGTTAAACCCTCTATAATTGATAAAAATGGATCTGGAAATAATGTACTTGATACTGTATTTTTTTTAACTCTCTACCAAATCTCTTTGCCAAAGAATAGCCGATCTACAAGCCTACAGCGCGACCCGTTGTGAGCTTGTAGATCAGCTATTTTTTTGGTAAATGTTCCGCCCCAGGATAAGGGAAGTAGTTGGGCATAGTTCTATTATCGCGAAACTTCTTTGGTCACAATAATCATGACATGAAATGTTCATATGGTCTCATCCCTAGCTTGGGGTGTTCATGGTTTAGGATATTCGGTTGCGGTGAAAGCCAAGGCAGAATTGAAAATGTCATTTGCTTTATACTGGTATCGTAACAACAGCAGATCAATAGACGGGTTTCTGGTCCACGTTAGACTGATAAGAACTAGATGCGCGCACAGGTCGGTACCAAAATTAGCCAATGAAACCAGCGCTCCCCAAAACAACAGGTTTGGGGATTGGTGGGAATTAATTACATGATACAGTCACCTGTGCATTTAGTCTCAATGTTTGTAAACAAGAAACGGGTCAATAAATGTGTGTATATTAGGGGCGGCTGTGGCTCAGGAGGTAGAGCAACGACACATGGGTCGGCGGTTCGAATCCCGGCTCTTCCTCCTGTCCACACGTCGAAGTGTACTTTGGCAAGACACTGAACCTCACATTGCCTCTGATGAGTCGAACTGTTTCAGTCAGCTTGGCCACCATTGGTGTGTGAATGTGGGAAGTGAGGACGCTGGCGTCAACTGTTGGCCACCTCACCTTCCAGTGAATGAATGAATGAACCGCTGTAAAGCGCTTTGAGCTCTTAGAAAAGCACCATAACAATGCAATTCATGTATTTACCTCAAAGTAGGAGCTGAAGGAGGCCAGAACAGAACGATGGCAGGGGAACTGCTGTCCCTCACAGCACAGAGTCACATCACACAGGGTGTTGTTGAGACGCTGTCTGTTGAGACCCTCCAACACCTGGCTGGGATGGTTGGCCTCCACAAACACCTCAGTCTGTCTGTTGAGACCCTCCAACACCTGGCTGGGATGGTTGGCCTCCACAAACACCTCAGTCTGCAGGGAGGATATGACATGTGTATTAATGTCATTATATTATTCGTAAAGGATAGATTCCTTCTACTCCGATTATTTTTTTTCATGTACAAATATTCCCGGAGAATGCCACTTCTCAAGTCCCTGGAGGGGTTTTAGGCATTCTCCTTCACATTTTTGTAATCTTTGTAACCAATTTAAAAATGTCTTGTAAGTGAAAACAGACAAATACACAAGGATAGAGGTGCACTGCTGCTGTCCTCCTGAAAGTGCAACCACATTCAGAGTGAGATTTACACACACTCACATCCCGTCTCATCCTCTCGGCAGCCTGTGGTGATTCTCTCTGGCCGTCAGCATCCATGCTGTCATCCATGGCTGAGGTGAGGTGGAGAGGAGTGGGTCTGAGTGAGGTGAGGTGAGGTGGAGAGGAGTGGGTCTGAGTGGGTCTGAGTGAGGTGAGGTGAGGTGGAGAGGAGTGGGTCTGAGTGAGGTGAGGTGAGGTGGACAGGAGTGGGTCTGAGAGGTGAGGTGAGGTGGAGAGGAGTGGGTCTGAGTGAGGTGAGGTGAGGTGGAGAGGAGTGGGTCTGAGAGGTGAGGTGGAGAGGAGTGGGTCTGAGTGAGGTGAGGTGAGGTGGAGAGGAGTGGATCTGAGTGAGGTGAGGTGGACAGGAGTGGGTCTGAGAGGTGAGGTGAGGTGGAGAGGAGTGGGTCTGAGAGGTGAGGTGAGGTGGAGAGAAGTGGGTCTGAGAGGTGAGGTGAGGTGGAGAGGAGTGGGTCTGAGAGGTGAGGTGGAGAGGAGTGGGTCTGAGTGAGGTGAGGTGAGGTGGACAGGAGTGGGTCTGAGAGGTGAGGTGAGGTGGAGAGGAGTGGGTCTGAGGTGAGGTGATGTGTGCAGGAGTCTGGTCTGCAGAGAAAACACAACATCATTACTCTAACATGTGGTCACACAGTGAAATCCTAGACTACTAGAGGGTACAAATGGAACCTTGAACTATAACAAAATATTCTATGTTTTGGGTCTAAATCTCGTCAAATGGTGGTCCGTGGCTCATGCTGAAGTTGGGGTATGGTCATTGGTCACGCCCTAATTGCCTATAGCCTATTGTCTATTTAAACAACTCTTTAACAAGCCACAGGTGTTGTTGATGTGAGAGGCACACGGTTCTTTGACTGTGTTTGACTGAGAGGCTGGTGATGATATGTCTGTTTGTTTCATTTATCAGCCAAATAAAAAGACTTGGCAACAAAGAATAAACACCATTTATGTTGAACTTTATTAGAAGGTTTGGACATCACATCATTTCTTGGGACACATCACACGTCTGAACTTGATCTTGAGCGTCGGCAACCAGTAGCACCCATAGTTATAGGGACTTTGGGCACTACATTAATAATAATAATATTAATAATAAAATTATGGAATACATATATATATATATATATATATATATATATATATATATATATATATATATTTTTTTTTTTTTATTATTATTTTTTTTTTATCTGAAGGGGGTGCAGTTTAGTAACTATATATATATATATATATATATATATATATATATATATATATATATATATATATATATATTATATATGTATATTTATAAATATTTTATATTCTTATATTCTGGACAATGTCAGCCTCAATCCAACATACAACAGCGCTCACAGCACGCATACAAATGAAACAAACACAACATAAACATGTGTTATAATGTACAGTAACAACAAACCAAACACACATACCTCGATGTCTGTGAATGAGCCCAACAACCAAGCGTCCACAACAACACAGACGGGCTGCACACACAGTGCTGGGAATAAGACCTTCAACCAGTTAGTTAGTTAAATAAACGATGTAGTTTTCACTTTGAGACGTTTTAAACTTTAATAGAACAAAACAAACTGTGGTGAATAAACTGTACTGTGGGCGGCTTGCACCAAGAGGGATTAAATAAATCTTAGTTTAGGGTTAATCATGGTTTTGTTGATCTATGATTTATTTTAAATCGAGGTGTGTTGCACCACTTAAATGTAAGCATTGCTTAACAAATCTGTGATTAAACCCTTAACCTGTGATTAAAACTATAACCTGCGATTAATTCATGGGTTAAATGTCCTCCATCTTTGATTTGCGATGTAAACACACTGGAATAAACTATTCTCTTGAGCCTAATATCATTATCGTTACTTTTATATTTACTTTGGGGAGAATGTGGGCAGGCCTATCACCTTCTATGTTAAGAAGAGCGCCTGTAGCCAAAAAATATTTAATTTTATAACGCTCCGTCATACTACGGTGACGCTCGCTACAGCGCGGTGCGGAGCGGCGATTTGATTGATTGATTGAAGACTTTATTAGAAGTTTGCATAGGAAAAGGTACAGTTTCATGACGGTACAGTTCACTGGTACAAGGTCTACTAAAAGGAGATCCATGAAAAGACTAAGCTTATTTCCACTGGAAACCATTTAAGTATCTCATATAACATTGAATGACAGACAAATAGAACACAGTACTATGCAGTAGATATGTAAAGAAAAACAAAAAAGAAAACAGTAAGTCTAAACAAACAGTATACAAAGAAGGGGCAGGGGAGGGTAGGGTTGGGCTAGGTTCATTTTTTACCAGTTGCGAACGGCTGCTGCCTGTAAGTGGTTTTTTAGGGCAATTTTAAAGGATGCTAGTGATCCACACTCCTTTATGGCCTTCGGTAAGGCTTTCCACATTTTGGTGGTATAGCAGAAAAACGAGTTTGACCCTTTGTTGGTTTTGACTCTGGGTTGGAAGTGATCTGTGGCGCTGCCTCTGGTGTTGTAGTTATGGACATCCTTAATGTTTATAAAGTATTTTGAGGTACTTGGGTATCATAGTGGTGTAGTGTATCTTGTACACCAGGCCCATTGCAAGTTGCTGTACTCTGTCATCTACTCTGAGCGTCTATCTAGGAACTATAGGAAGCAAAGAAATACACCACAGTTTGATAGTTTTGTCAATTATGAAGCGATTTAGAAAATTAAAACATCTGCATATTGGTTGGGAAGTCCACTTCCATGACAACTGACTGTATTATGTCCCTGTAAATATTTAAGTGTTCGCTATTTTAAAATAGCCGATGTACAAGGATGTATTGAAGAAGACAACAATATGATGAGATTTTTGTTTTCAACTGTGAAACGCTGTCCACAGCTTCAGCTTGCAGTTGCAAGCTGTGAGGCTTTCCCCCCATTCATGTCAATGGCATGTTTGCATTTAAACCACCTCTACAGCAAGTTTAAAATTAATCCCTTATTGATGTTTAAATCGAAGTTTAAAGTAGTGGTGCAACAGGATTAACATAATCCAGGTTTAGAATGAAAAGTAAAACCAAGATTAAAGGGATGGTTTAAAACTGTTGAGATATGATCTCCATTATATGTATTTATTGTTGTATTTATTACTGAGTTTTATTGTGAAAATGACGAACAGGAAATGCATATGACAACCAGGAAATAATTGTGACATCACTGCTGGATTTGTATAAAATGACTGTCAAAATAAAACTGACCAGTTCGTGTGTCGACTGGTTCCAGCAGAAGCTGATGCCTCCCTGTGTCTGTTCATTTTGATGTATCCTCCGTATCTTTTCTACCTCAGTATTTTTGGTATACATGCAGAACGCTGTAGTGCTTATCTGTTAACAGGTTATGGGCCTCAGGTAGTACCAAACTTATATTTGAGGTGAAAAGTTTGTAGCCGTGCTAGGCTAACAGCATGGCCATGTGGGCTACTCCGAGTAGCTGTTGGACCCGGCTCGTTTTTGACGGAGATGAGGAGAAGTATGAACTTTGGGAGATGAGATTTTTGGGACATCTGTTACTTCGAGGATTGAAGAACATTATCCTAAACCAACCCGAGACGGGTGAAGACAAGAAGAAAAATGCCTTGGCCTACGCTGAGATGATTCAAGTTTTGGATGACAAAAGCGCGTCGCTTGTTATGCGGGAAGCAGCTGATGATGGACAAAAGGCGCTCGGAATCCTCCGAGAGTACTATGCCTGCAAAGAGCCAGTGCCTTTTTCCGAGTCCAGGACCAAGATCAGAGGTGAGGACATTGAGAGGAGGCATGCGGCGGCAGCGGAGGAGGGCGACTGCGCCATGGGGATTCAGATGCGGCCAAAGTGGGCGACTACAGGTGACCGGCGGCGGTGTCATCGATGTGGTGTGCGAGGCCATGTCGCAAAGATGTGTGATCGCCAGCAGCAGTGGTGCAGCCACTGTCACAGTTCCACACACCGGTATGCAGCCTGCAGAAGGATACAGCAGCGGCGCCGGCGGGACTGTGTCAAGAGAGCCTCGGACGAGTACAGCGGCGGCGGCGGCGGCAGCGTCAGCGGCGGAAGCGGCGACAGCAGCGGCAGCGGCGGTCGCAAGTGCTCATTCCGAATGAATGACGGTGGTGGTGAGATTCAAAGAGGACATAGTGGCAAGAAGACGGGTCTAATGGTTGACACGAGAGCGACGTCTCACATCATCACAGACATTGAGAAGTTCACGAGATTCGACGGCAGTTTCCAGCCAAGGACACACCGTATGGAGTTGGCTGACGGTACGAGATGCAGTGGCGTGGCAGAGCGCAGAGGAGATGCGGAGGTGATTCTGGTCGACAGCAGGGGGCAACGCCACAAAACCACCTTGAGGCAGGCGTTGTACATTCCCACCTATTCCCAGGACGTGTTCTCTGTGCAAGCAGCAACCACGAGAGGTGCCACTGTTATCTTTCAAAGAGGTAAAAGTGCTTTGAAGTGCAGAGATGCTACACAGTTTGACATAGATATGTGCAACAGTCTTTATTATTTGAACACAGTGAACAATGAGTGTGATAATAATGATGTTGATAATAATGATGTTGACCAGTGTAAGGTGTCGGTGTGTAATGCCTATAGACGGGTGCAGAAGCGCAGGTCTCTGTGTGCTGAGAAACAGACACAGACCAACATGTATGTTGATTTTGAGGCTGCATTAGTTGCACCTCAGAGAGAGCAGAAGAAGCCTGAAGCTAAATGTAAAACCACACGTTATCCACCTCGAGTGAGGAGGATGAAACGAGCAACTACAAGTAACAATGTATCTGTTGACCACTGTTATGGGTTGGTGTCGAAGCCTAGTATTGCAATGAATGAGGGAACTGAATCATTGAACAGGAATAATGTGTTTGCAACCCGACTGCCTGAGAGCAGGAAAGCAGTGGGGGGTAGCAACGGGATGGTGCACGATTGTTTGTCTAAAGAGGGAAGAAAAAAAAAAAAAAAAGAAAGAAATGTGTTCGGTTTGATTTGAGGTCATTGGATTATTTGAAAGTAACATGTATTTGATTATTGCAGCTAAAATGAGAACGTGATGTTAAAGACATTGATGCTTACAGCTACGTTTAATTGCATATTTATTGTGAAGACCGAAAACAAATATAATGTGAGATCAAGTGGGGGTGTTGAGATATGATCTCCATTATATGTATTTATTGTTGTATTTATTACTGAGTTTTATTGTGAAAATGACGAACAGGAAATGCATATGACAACCAGGAAATAATTGTGACATCACTGCTGGATTTGTATAAAATGACTGTCAAAATAAAACTGACCAGTTCGTGTGTCGACTGGTTCCAGCAGAAGCTGATGCCTCCATGTGTCTGTTCATTTTGATGTATCCTCCGTATCTTTTCTACCTCAGTATTTTTGGTATACATGCAGAACGCTGTAGTGCTTATCTGTTAACAAAAACTAAACCTGATTAATGAAAACTAGGTTTAAAGTTTGGTGCAAGCTGATTAAAAGATAAACCTTGATTTAAACCAGTTTAAGGCTTAAACCGTGTTGGTGCAAGCCGCCCTGTATGTGTCAAACTCTCTGCTCCCGCTGCTCCTCTCAAGAGGTGCAACCACTAACTGTGTCCCCCTCACACAACTCACTACACAAACAGTTCCGCACACAAAGGTCAATATTATTCCCACAAAACAAAGTCCATGAAATAAATCACTGGTTCCCAAACAATGGGTCGTGACCCATTTGTCGGTCACCGAACCAATTTTTATGGCTCTTTTTTTTACTCGATCGAGTAAAAAAAAAAAAAACGATTTTCTTTTCCTACAATAAAATAAAATATACATTTCAAAAGATGGAAACCCTTTTGAAATGTATGTTTTAATGTTGTTTTATTTTAATTGTATAGGCTTCATTTTCAAACAAGAAAACACATCTAAGAAATCCCATAGCCTAAATAAAATATAATTATAATGAAGAAGTGGTGAAAATAGCCGATCTACAAGCTCTCAATGCGGCGCAAAGTGACGCGTTGTGAGCTTGTAGATCTGCTGTTTACACTAGTTTGGGTCCCGGTGTAATTTCTCTTCTGGGTCATAGGCTAAAATGTTTGTGAACCACTGAAATAAACCATAACCCTCCTCACTGACAGTCTTGATCTACTTCACCTCCATGGCCAAAAATCTGGTCAATAAACTGCCCGCTCCATCTGGGCTGTTTGGTTAGGCACATCTTGGAAATTCTACAGGAACCCTGGGGTATGCAAAGACAACTTTAAACTTGCCACGGTGACAACTGATGAAGTGTTTAAAAAAAACTGCGCACCCTACCTCAATTCAAGGCCGCTGGCCATGATAAAATCGCCCCCAAATTTCTCATAGACTCAGCTGCCACCATTGCCCCAATCATTACCCATATTATTAATCTATCTATCAAGCAGGGTTATGTCCCCCAGGACTTCAAATTAGCTAAGGTAACCCCCCTGCACAAAAAAGGCAGTAAACTTGACCCTGGCAACTACAGGCCAATCTCAATCCTTAGTTCCATCTCTAAGGTAATGGAAAAAATTGTCTATGAACAGGTGGCTAAATATCTTGAAGAGAATAAACTGATCTACGAGTTCCAGTCTGCCTTCAGAGAGTCCCATTCCACAGATACATGCCTCATCTATTTGAATGATTACATCAAACGTGAAATTCACGATGGCAAATATTGCGGCATGGTCATGCTGGACCTCCAGAAGACATTTGACACCGTCGATCATTCTATTCTGATTGAAAAACTCAAAGCTATTGGTCTTGATAGCACAGCAGTGAGATGGATGCACTCTTACTTGGTGGGGAGGGAACAGATGGTGGAAGTCAACGGAACCCTGTCCCCCCCCCCCTCCCAGTAAACTGTGGAGTACCTCAAGGGAGTATACTAGGACCACTGTTGTTCTTAATATACGTAAACGAAATGTCATCTGCTTGTGACTGCTATCTGTTTCTGTTCGCGGACGACTCGGCTCTCCTAGTCTCAGGCAGAGACATATCGCAGGTTGAAAAGGCCCTTAAAGGATATTTTTTGGTTTTTGTCACATTCCTAAGACAAAAATTTGATTCGACTAAATTTGCCCCTATTGATTCCGGATGGTGACCCGTTTCGAAACGGGTCACCATCCGGAACGAATGGGGGTACATTTATTGTTATCACATTTTTGTCTTAGGAATGCGACAAAACACAACAAATATTATTGAACTCTACTCTCCATGGCGTGACTAATCAATAGAAAAAAAGTCATTTTGGGGGTGAACTACTCCTTTAACATCATCACGAAAGCGTGGGATGGCTCAAAGTAGCTGACAGAGTACAGCATCTTGCAATGGGCCTGGTGTACAAGATACACTACACCTCCAAGATTCCCATGTACCTGACAAACTACTTCTTAAAGGTCAAGGATGTTCACGATCACAACACCAGAGGCAGCTCCACTAATCATCATCAACGTAGATTTAACACTAAACATTAAGGCTCTAACTCGTTCTCCTGCTACACCATCAACGTGTGGAACGCCCTTCCACAAGCCTTAAAGGAGAGCAAATCCCTAGCCTCCTTCAAAATTGGTATGAAAAGTCACCTTAAGACAGCTGCTACCCGTGACTTGTAAATAGACTAAGCCCCCATGCCCCCCCTCTTTTCTCTTTTTCTGCCTTTGTATTTGATGTTATGCTTTTTTTTAAACTGATATTATCCTAGATAAAGTACTATGTTCTATCCGTCTGTCTTTCAATGTTATATGAGATACTTAAAGTGTGGTTCCTGTGGAAATAAGCCTCGGCTTTCTAGGATCTCCTTTTAGTTGACCTTGTACCAGTGATTTGTACTGTGATTGATCATGAAACTGTACTTTTTGCTATTGCAAACTTCTAATAAATTCTTCAATCAATCTTCAATCTTCAATCAATCAATCATACAAGAAATTACAAAAACATTATATAAAGCAAGTTTAAACAACGATATTTCAAAAATAGTATTGTGACGTGTCAGTTAAATCTATTTATATTACCAATTGGCTATATAAATTAAAACACAACAGAATAATAGAAATAGAGATTGTGGCAGGTGAATAATTATGTATACATAAAATACAATACAAGAAAAACTAATCTAGATCAAGTGACAGTCAATAAATTAATTGGCAATTGAAACTTCTCAATGTTATTAGGTGATGTCAACTAGTGTCATTGAACTGGTTGGTATGGAGGTGGACTCCATGCTCTGACATTCATTAAATCCTGTGGTCAGGTAGGACACCTACTGGTTGACAAGAGGTACTGCATACACAGACACACTCATTGGGGACCAAGGTTCCAATCAATCCCAGGTAGGAGATGTATGTAGGCGGCGGCCTACAGTAACCTGATCACCTGCTACTAGAAACGGTTACATTTAAACAAAGCCCATCCTTATCCCTCCCCCTGACCCTTCTATTGTAAATAACATTTATGTTGCATTGTGTTTACCACTGTTTTGATGTCTGATTGTTTTTTCAGATGATATTCTGCATACCTACTGTGTTCTATCTATCTATCTATCTATCTATCTATCTATCTATCTGTCATTCAATGTTATATGTTATATGATATATGATATATTAAAAAAAGAAAGGGAAAAAATGGAAAAGAAACCTCAATTGAAATTGGGTGTATCCTTTTAGTTGACCTTGTAGGCCTACCTACCAGTGAACTGTACTGTCATGAAACTGTACCTTTTCCTATGCAAACTTCTAATAGTCTTCAATCAATCAATCAATCAATCAATCAATCAATCAATCAATCAATCAATCAAACCAGGCTAACAGAGTGAGGTGTGAGCCTGCTGGCTCTATGACCAGCGCTGGAACACATGTCCTGACTCCTGCTCCTCCCAGCTGTGCACACATCTGGATCTGAAGTGTTAGCAAACAAATGCTATGCTTGACAACCGTGCTAATCAAAGACACTCATGTATAAATCTCTTCAATAAAAGCTCACATGGTCGTAAATGTATCCATTTTAACTAGGGATGTCCCGATCGGATTGGGAGATCGGAAATCGGGGAGATTGGGGACGATTTCAGAAGATCGGAATCGGGAGAAAACGATCAGAAAACCTTGTCTTTATAGATTTAAAAAATATATACAAGCTGATGAGTTTTATTTTTAATTTGTTTTGATACAATGCTGCTCTAAGTGAAAAAAAGAAACTTGGAAGGGATACTTAAAATAAAAAAACAACCTTAACGGACAACATAAAAAAAAAATAATAATAATATTTGGCCACTTTTTATAATAATAAAAAATATCGGGACATCCCTAATTGTAACATTGTAATGTTCAGAGCCCAACGGATGTGGGATTTGTGGAAAATTCATTATCAACATGTCATCCTTGACTGAAAAGAGAAAATCAAATATCAGCATGATTCATCAGCTGGATGTATGTATATTTTATTCTGTACTTATTTACAAAACAACTGACTTATTTACAATACAATATCATATACTATATCATATATAGACAACTATTATCATCTGTACAACTCAAATGTAAACTGATTTGAACGTTTCAGTAGGCCTACACTGAAAAGAACAACGCACATGATATTGTGTGAGCTTGTAGATCTGCTACTTTGGTGCGTGACACCAGCCTGCAACAAAGTATAAATCAAGCCTAAAGTTTCATCTATGAAACCTCTTCATCTCTCACACTCATCAGACCAGAGTCTGCCTGGCTGGGAGCTAGACTCATGGTGTCATATCCTGAAGAGGGCGCTATTGGTCCATGATGTTTGTTCAGCCAATCAGAGACCTTGGCAGGTGACCAGCAGTACAAACTTTCTGTTTCACCACTCACTGCAACAGAAGACAACAGACAACAAGACATTTACAATTAGAATAAAAACCATGAATGAACCATGATGTAATTTTCACCTTTGACACCCAATAGTTCATCATTTCTTTAGGAGAGACAACTGATCATTACCTCCTAGTTTCATGAAAATACACAAATCCAATCTTGTTATTTTATAGCCTAGTACAGGGGTTCCCAAACTTTTTTGTCTCAGGGCACCCCATGAATATTGTTTTAATCCGAGTCACCCTTACATTATATTTTTTACTCCCAGCACCTTGTATATCGCCGTTGTCGGGTGGAAACCTTGTATGTTTTGTATTTATCATCTATAAAATGTACTAAACTAGTGAAAACAGCTGATCTACAGGCGTTGTGTGCTTGTAGATCGGCTGTTTTCACTAGTTTAGTGCGACAGTCTTGTATGATGAAGCAGGGCTTTGCTTTACCAAAAGACGTACACATTTGAAACTTGGAGATACGAGGTTTCTGCCCGACAGTGACGATATTTTAGTGATTATGTTGCGAGGAAAACGTTGAGATAATAGCCATTTTGGTTAGAACTGACTGAAAAAAAGTTTAAAATGATACTAAATATTTTTTCAAGTGGCCAAATAAATTCAAAATATTATCACATTATCTCGCGGCAACCCTGGACTGCCGTCACGGCACCACAGGGTGCCCCGTCACCCACTTTGAAAACCCCTGGCCTAGTAAACTGACTCATCCCATCTTCTGTTCGAATGATGGCAGGAGGAGGAGTCTGGTTTACGAGGCTAGTTATTTTATGCACGCACGCCCAAACACAATACACTTTTATTTATGTCCACATAAGAGAATGAAATAAGACTCACTTGGTTCTTGTGGATCCATCATCACAAACTTCAACATCCTCTCTATCACCTGCTCCTCTCTCTTCTTCCATTCTTCTGCTGTTACAGTTTTCCTTCCTGTCAGTCTTTCAAACAGGGTCCACGGTCGTGTCTCCTGTCACAATAACAAGCAAGAGAGGGAAAATTCACTGAATCTTTGTACATAGTGTTTGTATTTGTTGATTACATACTGTAGGAGCCAGGGAGGAAAAAGGAACAAATATTACTGTGTTCTTACAATGATCATAGAAATAACATCAATAATAATGATACGAAATACAATCTGTTACAAGGATCATGTATGAAGAAAAATATAAGGCAAAGAAACAAGTCAAATTAAGTTTAATCTATGAAACATCTTCATCTCTCTCACTTACATCAATGTCTACCAGGGTGGAGACTTCACTCATGTTGTCGAATTGTGAAGAGCGTGATTCACCACTCACTGGAACACAAGACAACAGACAGCAAGACATTTACAATGACAATATGAACCATGATGTCATTTCGACCTTGACCTCTTTCACACAAAAGATATTTTTTCATGGCAGCCGACTGATTATTCCGTACACGTTTCGTGAAAATACACCCATCTAAATGTGTGTACAGTACACACACACATGCAACACGCACACACACAGTACTCGATTACAAAATCATTGCCGTGAGGCAGAAGCTTTATCTAAACATTTCAACTTTTTATGTTTTTTCATAATACTAAATTCATTCCATAATTAGTGAAAATAGTCTCTTTTTTGTATAAATGTTGATCCAATGAAGGCAAGAGCTAATAGGTGCGTACGGTATGTGCATGCATGAAGTGTACGGCAACTCGAGTTGCAAAGTGAGTTTATGTAGTTTAATGAAATCAGGTCTAGGACTTTTCTGTTTGTTTGTATGAGCTGTCAAGGCCATAAGTAGTTTTTTTGCCACTCAGTAGGTGTTCCCGCATAACTTCCTGCTATGATGATGATGTCATGTGCGTACACTCTGCAGGCCTAAATACACTGGATCCATTAAAACACAGTTTCTGTTTGTTTTTCCATGTCCTGAAAAGTTAACATTATTGAAAATAGGCTAATGCAATAACTGACAGTGATGATATGCAGTAAACAGGATATTGATACTCACTGCTTGGAGGAATCCACTGCATGCTGTTCTTTCTCCTGCCAGCTGGTAGAGTTGATTCTACTGGATCCTTCAGCACAGACTGAAAATAAGATATATAACATGAAATAAATAATTATAACGTGAAATTGAAACAAAAACATCCACTGTATGAAGATGTAATGAAACATTCTCTTCATCTCTCATTCTTACATCAGCGCCAGCCTGGCTGGAAACTTCACTCATGGTTCCAACTCCTGTAGAGCGAGTTCCACCACTCACTGGAACACAAGACAACACACATATCATTACACTACCTCCAGGTTTGATCAAAATACACCCAGACATTCTTATGTTCTTTTGTAGCCCACACACACACACACACACACACACACACACACACACACACACACACACACACACACACACACACACACACACACACACACACACACACACACACACACACACACACACACACACACACACACACACACACACACACACACACACACACACACTAAAAAGTCATCACTGTCGGGCATAAGCCGTATCTCCATGTTTGAACGTGTCGGACAAAAGTAGTGAAAATAGTCTGTCTTTTATAAATATTGAACCAATTCAAGTAACTGCAATAAAAACTACATTGGATCCATTGTAACACAGGTTTTCTTCTCTTATTATTTGTATTCTGTAACGTTATTGAACATCAAAGGACCTGACAGTGATGATATGCTGATAAACAGCATATTGATACTCACTGCTTGGATTAAGGTGCTCTTTGCTGTTCCTTCTCCTGGCAGCTGGTAGAGTTGATTCTACTGGATCCTTTAGCACAGACTTGAAATAAAACAAAGTAAAGAAATAAGAATTACAATGTGTGTGATTAATGTCAGACTAAGTTAATTCATCTATGAAACATCTTCATCTCTCACACTCACATCAGCATCAGCCTGGGTAGGAGCTTCACTGGTGGTGTGATATCCTGAAGAGCTTCTTCCACCACTCACTGCAACACAAGACAACAGACAGCAAGACATTTACAATGACAATAAAAACACTGCAACAGAAGACAACAGACAGTAAGACATTTACAATGACAATAAAACACACCTGGATCGGATGTGAAAACATCTCTACATGTCTCTGTTCTTTCATATCAACATATCAACCATAATGTCATTATGATATCATCTTTTCAGGACAGACCACTGATTCCTTTCAAGTTCGCACGCACGCACGCACGCACGGCACGCACGGCACGCACGGCACGCACGGACGCACACACACACACACACACACACACACACACACACACACACACACACACACACACACACACACACACACACACACACACACACACACACACACACACACACACACACACACACACACACACACACACACACACACACTTTATTGATACTCACTACTTGGATTAAGGTGCTCTTTGCTGTTCCTTCTGACAGCTGGCAGGGTTGGTTCTTCTGGCTCCGTCACCACAGACTTCAACATCCTCTCCATGATCTCCTGCTCTCTCTTCTTCCAGTCGTTTTCTGTTATGGTTTTCTTTCCTTTCAGTCTTTCAATCAGGGTCATCTGTCTAGAAGGTCCAAAGTGTCCTCTGTTCATCGTCACCATGTCTTCAGTTTTCTCCATCAGCTCTGTCACTTCTGAAATGTCCCACTTCATACCATCCAGAACATGGTACCTGTAGCCACATTTCTCCAGTAGCCACCTCAGAGCTTCTCCTTCAGACTCCATGTACTCCTCAACACGTCTCCCTCCCAGCCAGACTCCCATCATGAACAGAACCAGAGCATCTCTCCAGACTCTGTCCCCCAGCAGCTCCATCTGTTCCTCCACTGATCTCCTGTCAGCTTCAGAGAAAATGGACCTGACATCAACAGTCACCAGGACAGCATGGGGTCCAGGAAAACACAGAGTCACACCGTGTAGAAGGACGTCTTTGGTCTTCTGTGATGGAGGTGTAGTCGACCAGTCTGGACAGATCACCACACTCACTGTTCTGTCAGCAACTCTTCTCTGTTGTCTGACACATTGTGTCAGTTTAGTCTGGGTTTTAAACTCCTGGAACATGAGGTTTAATGTATGTTAGTCAAAATAATCAACTCCAATCTATTCTGTCCTCATTGAAGAGTTTTCTCTGGCTTACCAGAAATGAACTCACTGAATTCATTATTATGCATCACTTTGTCTAACAGAGCAACAGTAACACTACAAACATTACATTAATTATAACTAACTGTATGGAATAATAATTTAACTACTTAACTAGAAGGGGGCAGACAGTAAAGCATAATTGTCCACCAGGGGGCGTGCTCTAATAATAGTTGTGATGTATACAGTCATGTTTAGCTAAAGTCATGAAGAACTGAGCACCATGTGACTCTCTCTCTCTCTCTCTCTCTCTCTCTCTCTCTCTCTCTCTCTCTCTCGCCACATTCGTTGTCTATCTCTCTTTATCATCTTTTTCTCTGCTTTGCTGAACATGTGTGTGTATTGATCACTGACAGTTCATTGATCACATGATGTCTCAAACATTCATGACAGCAGATACTTTACATTATCATCAGAAAACATTTATATTTGATCTCTTTACTGTTTACTTTGATCTCATTCATTATAACATCACATTCATATCATATTACTTTACTGTTTACTTTGATCTCAGTCATTATAACATCACATTCATATCATATTACTCACCTTGAATCGAGTGTATGTAAACACATCCTCCTGCAGAATGAGGTTTCCAGCTCTGCTCCTCTCAAACTGCTTTCCACCAACCAACATCAGCCTGACATCTGCTAGACTCTGATGTTCTCCTGACACACACACACACACACACACACACACACACACACACACACACACACACACACACACACACACACACACACACACACACACACACACACACACACACACACACAGACACAGACACACACACACACACACACACACACACACACACACACACACACACTTTATCACTTTCACCTTTCAAAATGTTTCAAATATAGATTAAAATAACCGATCTACAAGCTCAAAATGTGTCATGATGCAATGCGTTGTGAGCTTGTAGATCTGCTATTTTAGATTTTTGTTTCTACTTTCGCTGCTTTTACGTGGCACTATGACAAGGTAGGGAATTAATTATTGAAAAGAAAAGTTAAAAAGGTTCCTGACAGACAGCAACAATGTATTAAAATGAAAAAATATTGATATTAAATTATTAAGATATGAAAGGAGAGGCAGGCTAACAAAATTACACACACACACACACACACACACACACACACACACACACACACACACACACACACACACACACACACACACACACACACACACACACACACACACACACACACACACACACACACACACACACACACACACACACACACACACACACACACACACACACAATCATCACCTTCAAACAGAGCTTTCAGAGCAGTTCTTTGTCTGTGTGTCTTGGTCATGAATGTGTGGACACGTTCCTGGATGTTCCTCTTCCTCTCTGACATCTTCTCATCTCCATCATCTTCATAGTGTCCACCTGTGTTTCCTGACACCATGTCCTCTACCTTCTCCAGAAGCTGTGTGACCTGAGTGACATCTGTCTTCTGGTTGTTGAGGACATGATACCTGTTTCCACATTTGTCAAGAAGCCAGCGGAGGTCTTCACCTTCAGCCTCAATGTGCTGCTCAATACTTCTGTCTCCCAGCAGGTCTCCACAGGTGAACAGAATCATAGAGTAACTCCACACACTCTTTGGGTGAAGTGACATGTGTTCCTCTAATGCTACTCTCTGTGCTTTGGTGAATGCTGTATGAAGAGGAACCGTCAGAAGAGCAGCATGTGGTCCAGGAGGACAGAGAGACACACTGTTCTGGATCTCCAGTTTGTCCATCTCTGAGGTGTCCTGTAGTGGACTGTTGTAGAGCCAGCCTGGTGAGTCCACCACTGTCACATGTCTCCCTGCTACTTCACCCTGTCTCACCTCACACTGCACTGAGTCCCGACCTGTCTGACCTGCTTTAAAACCACTTCCTGTCAGAATGGTGTTTCCTGCTGAACTCTTCCCAGAGTTCTGCTCTCCCAGCAACACAATCCTGATGTCAGTCAGTCCTGTCAGAGAAAACATTGATTACTCTCACTTTGATGCTTTTTATTTAAACGCTTATGATTAAACTACACATTTTAACAACACATTGTTAAACAAGCAGATCGACAAGCTCATGATGTGATGTGACACATTGTGAGCTTGTAGATCTGCTATTTTCAAACATTTTGAGCGTGTGTTTTTGTTGTGGTTGAGGAACAAAGCAACAATGTCCAGGTAATTCTATGATGTTGTTAATACGTAATAATCACATTGATACAAGTTAAATGAACACTAAGGTGTGTCCACTAGAGGTCAGTAGAGTACAGTGATGTATGCAGTGACATTATTACCTAGAGTCATGTAACAGTGGAACAATAAATCTACAATACATCTGTGTGTGTGTGTGTGTGTGTGTGTGTGTGTGTGTGTGTGTGTGTGTGTGTGTGTGTGTGTGTGTGTGTGCGTGCGTGCGTGCGTGCGTGCGTGCGTGCGTGCGTGCGTGCGCTTGCGTGCGTGCTCACTCGTTCGTGCGCGCGTGTGCAGATCAACTTTACGGATTCATTATCTTATCAGTTTATCAACTATAATGTCATTAATCAAATATTTTTACTACAAGAAACGTTTTTTTTCTTGTTTTTTTTTAACTTTTCATTAACTCCCTACAAATGTCTTTAATTTTATTAAACAATTTCTTATATCAATTATATTTGTACCACCAGTTAATCAAAGGTAGTGATTTGAACTGTAAGTGTTGGTTTTAACTGTGTGAGTCCTTCATAAGAGGAAGATACACAACATTGTTTTTGACAGCATTATAATTGGTTAGTATTGTGGATCTCATAGACCGGACATGTAGCCCCGATTGGGTAGTCCTGGTCCATTGCCTATCCCATAGCCTGGAGGAACGATTGTGCTACAATTATTAATTCACAAAAACAACAAACGTGTAGTTGTTGGTCAATTTGAAAACTATTCTGGAATTGAGGTCCTTGATGACATTGTACACAAGAGATATGATGCTCTTCTGTCTAATAGTTTATGAGACTATAATCAAGGGAAACACACCAGATGTGGAGGCGGCACAGACACGGTGAGTCAAAACATACACCCCATTATTTTCAATGAACTGAAGGTCTATTCACACTACGCTGGTGTTGCGTGTGTGAGCGCACGCATCCCATTCATTTCCAATGGAGAATTGTGTGGAGCCCGTCTAGCGCGATACGGCAAAAAACACAGAATTTCACGCTGAGTGCACGCATCAGACCGACTGAGAAATTTGAATGAACTTCGTCTCGACCAACATTATTCAAATCTTGTGCGTACGTGAGCTCTTGAAGCCAATGAAAGCAGTGCTGCTCTGTGTGTAGGTGTGTCTGTGTGAAATGACAGGGACAGAGTGACTGTCAATCAAAAACAGCCTCGTGGACTGGAGGCGCACAGAATTGCTTTCCTATGCGCTTTTACAGCGTGTATTTTTTCTTGGTGTGAATGCGGGTTAACCCTCACCGGTGGTGTCAGACACACGCAGGTGCGAGTCTGCCGCCTCGCCTGCCGCGCCGATACGCTGCTGTTCTATTTTTCCAGCGTTGCTGCGCAGAGAGAATGTTCTCCCCTCCGGGGGAAATGGATAGTCTACGCCACGTGGCAGCACGCCACATCCAGTTGGTGTTACCGCGTGACACTTCACGGCCGGACTACACCAGAAAATGTGCGCACACGCATGCGCTGTCCGTAAAGCCCCTGGCTACACCAAGGAGGGAGTATTTGTGTGGGAGACCTGAGGAGTTTGTGTACAAAACGCATACGCGCGTGTACAAAATAGAACAGCATGCGTATCCGGGGCTCGCGCTATCCGTGAGCCTGGTGTAGCCGGTATCATGATACGGCCGGGCTACACCAGAAAACGCGCACGCATGCATGCACTGTCTGTGCGTGTGTGAAAAGCCCCTGGCTACACCAAGGAGGGGTAGGTGCGGGAGATCATGGGAGTTTGTGTACAAAACGCATACGCGCATGTAAAAAATAGAACCGATCCTATTTTTAGGGAATGCGTATCCGTGGTTCGCGCTATCCGTGTGCCAGGGTTTCCGCTAGGCATTTTTGGGGCCGGCCACGTTGGCCGGCAAGATTATATTTTACCGGCCAATCAATTAATTTATCGGCCATATTATAATGAACGTCACATACGTGTTTGCAGATGAGATACTGTATGTGCGTGTGCATGGTGCACCCAACTGATAATTACACCATTTTATGTTAGCGGTGGGCTCCTCTTTATTACAGATGCAATTGCAATATTTTCCTGAGTTAACTAAATAATAGCCTAACTATGTAGGCATAGATCGCTTGCCAAAAAAGAAGTGAATAGGTTAAAGTGGACGCAACTCAAGCGAACCGTTTGCGTGCTCTGCCACACAGTGGCCTACAAATTAATACGTTAATAGTATATGATTTTGGCTTCACGTCTCATTAAACCTTAATATGCAAACATACAACCTTTGTTTTGTTTTGTTAATGTTATGTTATGATGGCGCAAGGAGGAAGGTTGACTTGCCTCTGTTAGTCTGTTGCTTTGACCACCACAGTGGCATCACATCCATGCGATCAGAAAGTCATTTGCGTGCTTGTATAATCCATGTGATTCCACAGAGTTCGGGTCCCTTTTTTATTATCGTTTACTGGGTCCAGCTTGGTCTAGATTACCTCGGAAGAACCCCAGTTCTGTTCGGATCATAACACTAAACCCACGCTGTATAGCGCTGATTTGGACAAGCTGCTGGAATTGTCAGTGGTGAAACGTGATGTGTGCTTCTCCGTATGGCCGTCCTGTGTATCTAAAATAGCAGACATACAAGCTCACAGCGCCGCGTGTTGCTGACTTGTTGTGAGCTTGAAGCTCTGATATTTTCAATGCGCCGTAACCATCGTACGACGAATATAGACTGATCTAATGCGCACAGCGCAGCATGAAGCAGCAGCAGCAGCGGTGAGCTCCGCTGTCGTCAGACTCACAGAACATGATACAAATTAAAAATTATAGGTTTTAATGGTTGTAGCTTTACTGCTTTAGACAAATAATTATGTGAATAATAAGATTAAATGATAAAATAGCCTAAGAGGCATTTTCCCAGCCGGCCACAGTGGCCGGTGGACTTTATAATTACCGGCCAATTAAACATTTAACCGGCCAATGGCCGGTAAATACCGGCTAACGGAATCTCTGCCGTGTGCCTGGTGTAGCCGGCCGGCTGAATTGATATATATTGGATCTTTCCAAAAACGCGCATACGCGCGCAAGCCCCGCATACGCAGTAACGCGCGTAAAAAGCCTTGATGAACCACCTACGCACTGACGCGAGTGAAAAGCCTTGGTGTAGTCCGGCCGTCACGCGCGTCAATACTGCGACGCTGCGGAGCCGCCCGCGTCCGGTGTGGGTTCAGGATGTGTCCGAGGCTGAGAATCAGGGTAGGGTCCTGCGCCTGAGAATGACGTCACAATATGGCCGAAAACAGCAGACTTACAAGCTCACAACGCATCGCAAGCGCAACGCTTTGTGGGCTTGTAGATCGGCTGTTTTCGCCACCCAACACTGCCACCGGTGCCCAGTCGTTTTTAGAGACAGCTACATGGATAAATTAGTATTGCAGAATATTCCTCTTCAAACCATATTGAACACTGGAAAATAACACTTTTTTTTAATAATTAGTTAATAGTTTCTTTTAATAATAAATATCAGCGGCGAGGGACCCCCGGGGACCCCCCCCTGAGGAGAGTGATTCTCAGGCGCAGGATCCCACCCTGATTCTCAGCCTCGGACAGATCCTGAACCCACACCGGTGTGTGCTCCTCTTCAGACAGGCAGACAGACAGTTAGGCAGGCAGACAGACAGATAGACACACAGACAGACAGACAGACAGACAGACAGACAGACAGACAGACTAATAAAATATTATTTCTTAAAGTAAAACAAAACATACCAACAGCTTTTGGAAGTCCAGTTGATTGTTTCTGAGCGTCTGCCCTCCTTTGTTCTGCTCGTCTTCTGATAGATCTCTCCATCTCCTTCAGTTCCTCTGAGACGTGTTCTTCTGTCTCATAGTGACAATTACTAGTCACCATCTGATCTACCTTCTGCAGCAGCTCTGTGACCTGACTACCATCTCCTCTGTCACTGATGTTAAGAACATGGAAGCGGCCTTCACATTTCTCAGTAAGATATCTTAATTCAGGGTCAGTTCTAATTATATCCCTCACAGGTCTCATTTTGCTTTTATCAGCTACAGTGAACACCACAATAGTGTGTTCCCACGCTCTGTCACTGAGGAGAAATCTCACATGCTCCTCTGCTGACATCCCTGTTGCTACATATGGGCTGTCCAGTCTCACCACTAGGGCAAAGACATGGGGACCTGGAGGACACAGATTCACACTATGTTGGATTTCTAACTGAGTCAGTTTTGGGGTCAGATCTAGGGGCTGATCAGACATCCATCCTGGAGTGTCCACTACACTGATCTGTCTCCCTGACACTAACTCCTGTCTCATGACACTCTTAGTTGTTCTGTTTGTTTTAAAAACATCTCTGCCTAAGATTATGTTTCCTACTGAACTCTTTCCATTGCGTCCACTGGGTCCATCTCTTCCCCCGATCAGAACAATTCTCATTTCTGACCGGTCGTTGTTCTTCCCTGGTTGGAAAAATGAACATAATATTCATAAAGATCACAGATGTGACTAAAGCAGTATCAGTTTGTTGGTTTCATGTGTTTTAATAGAACTCACCTCTGATGGAAGCTGAGGTTCCACTGGACATCCTGTCTACAGCTGTTGTTTGAACTGTAAAACAGTAACATTACAGTAAATCACAATAATCTGCAGTTATTATTGTTTTGTTGTCATTACTGTTATATGACACATTTGACTACAGTATATAATAAACAGTGGTGGACTGGACACTCAACCCCAGTACTTGAGTCTAAGTATACAGTAGATACTCTTGGTCATGTTTGTAATGGAGTTAAAGTGAAGTTAAAGTAAAGTTGTTAAAAAAATGTTGCATTGTTGTATTAATAATTTGACAACAATAAATACTGAAAATAGCAGATCTACAAGCTCATGCGTTATGCGACACGTATGTAAAATTCGTTTCATTTAGATATTAAATATGTCTTACAAATCCTTAAATTTTCCCTTCACCATCATCTAGGGACCCCCTGGTTGTCCCGACCCTCATGGTGAGAACCACTGCAGTATGTGATAGTCATTAGTCAGAGAACATTCCTCACTGTCAATTATTCCATATGGAGACATGTTGAAATGTAATCAGTGTACACATCACTGTGAAACCATTTCAATCAAGATCTACCGACAGGTGTGACTTAAAATCCAGGGGAACCCGGACGGCTGTCATTGGTTCATCTCAACAAACTAATGTCAGAAGTTAAAGGGCCACTTCACCTCTGGGACAACTAGATCTTATTTTATTGTTGTTTGGGACACAATCAACACAATCCTGAGTTATTTTTTGTGTTCAATCTGTGTTTTCAGATATTTTAGTATTTCAGCTGTGCTAGTGATGCGTTTTGCATCATATGATGCATTTTGCATCATCATGCTGCATCATATGATGCAAAACGCATCACTAGCACAGCTGAAATACTAAAATATCTCAAAACACAGATTGAACACAAAAAATAACTCAGGATTGTGTTGATTGTGTCCCAAACAACAATAAAATAAGATCTGGTTGTACCAGAGATGAAGTGGTCCTTTAAAGGAGTAGTTCATCCCCAAAATGACTTTTTTTCTATTTATTACTCACGCCATGGAGACTTACTTTACACCACTGCTAACCTCACGTCACCAGCAGGCTAACTGCAGTACCTGACATCACCAGCAGGCTAACTGCAGTACCTGACATCACCAGCAGGCTAACTGCAGTACCTGACATCACCAGCAGGCTAACTGCAGTACCTGACATCACCAGCAGGCTAACTGCAGTACCTGACATCACCAGCAGGCTGACTGCAGTACCTGACATCACCAGCAGGCTAACTGCAGTACCTGATATCACCAGCAGGCTGACTGCAGTACCTGACCCCACCAGCAGGCTAACTGCAGTACCTGACATCACCAGCAGGCTAACTGCAGTACCTGACCCCACCAGCAGGCTAACTGCAGTACCTGACCCCACCAGCAGGCTGACTGCAGTACCTCACATCACCAGCAGGCTAACTGCAGTACCTGATATCACCAGCAGGCTGACTGCAGTACCTGACCCCACCAGCAGGCTGACTGCAGTACCTGACATCACCAGCAGGCTAACTGCAGTATCTGACATCACCAGCAGGCTAACTGCAGTATCTGACATCACCAGCAGGCTAACTGCAGTACCTGATATCACCAGCAGGCTAACTGCAGTACCTCACATCACCAGCAGGCTAACTGCAGTATCTGACATCACCAGCAGGCTGACTGCAGTACCTCAAATCACCACCAGGTTAACTGCAGTACCTGACATCACCAGCAGGCTGACTGCAGTACCTGACGTCACCAGCAGGTTAACTGCAGTACCTGACATCACCAGCAGGCTAACTGCAGTACCTGATATCACCAGCAGGCTAACTGCAGTACCTCACATCACCAGCAGGCTAACTGCAGTACCTGACATCACCAGCAGGCTAACTGCAGTACCTGACATCACCAGCAGGCTGACTGCAGTACCTGACATCACCAGCAGGCTAACTGCAGTACCTGATATCACCAGCAGGCTAACTGCAGTACCTCACATCACCAGCAGGCTAACTGCAGTATCTGACATCACCAGCAGGCTGACTGCAGTACCTCAAATCACCACCAGGTTAACTGCAGTCCCTGACATCACCAGCAGGCTGACTGCAGTACCTGACGTCACCAGCAGGCTAACTGCAGTACCTGATATCACCAGCAGGCTAACTGCAGTACCTGACATCACCAGCAGGCTAACTGCAGTACCTGACGTCACCAGCAGGTTAACTGCAGTACCTGACATCACCAGCAGGCTAACTGCAGTACCTGACATCACCAGCAGGCTAACTGCAGTACCTGACGTCACCAGCAGGTTAACTGCAGTACCTGACATCACCAGCAGGCTGACTGCAGTATGTGTGGGAAGACTAGTTTGTTTCTATGTAATATTCAGAAATCTGATCTGATATGGAGCCCTCCTACTGTATCTGGTAATTTGAACATGAGCACGACTGCCCGCCCACACACACACGCCTGTCCGCCCACACGAATGCACGCTCGCGCGCACACACACACACACACACACACACACACACACACACACACACACACACACACACACACACACACACACACACACACACACACACACACACACACACACACACACACACACACACACACAGTGTGTACAGAAAGTACAGCAAACACACTTTCCATATCCTCTCTACAGACCCAGATCAACCTGCAAAGTGAACTGATCCCAGTCCAGTCTATAATGTTCAGAAGCACACACTGCCACGCCATCCTAGTGAAACACCTGATATGATCTGTTTTCACAAACTACTTCTTAAAAGCATCATCTTCTACAACAGTATAATGTACAGTCATACAGTTCTATTGTACAATGTAACACAATCAAACGTGTGATTGTTTTTCTTGCCAGAGCAGTACTTTGTCCTCAGGTGAAAGGGACAGAAAGGTACAAATAGAATCATAAGGGGATCAGCAAATGGCGACCACAAGGTAGCAATGTGCAGCACCACTGTTGGTCAGTCATCGTATTCAGTAAAAGGGATACACTTGTGGAATGCCCTACCAACTGAAATAAAAAAACGAACTCAAAATATTTTATGAAAAGGTTAAATTTTGGTTAAAATCAAACCAAAGCTGCGAACATAGGCACATTTTAAAATGTTAATGTACATACTTTATACAAAAAGCCTAAATATGACGAGTCAACAAATACCCTGGCTGAGAAGTGACAGGCATTATGATGAACTAGAAAAATATTGTTCCTTCGAAACAATAGTGGGCTCGCTTCAAGCCGGAAAACAATGGCTATAAAAGCACAAAATGTCAAGATCGCAGGCAGTGCTCTCTTTGACGTTACTGACGTCAAAGATTGGTCCATTTTGTTCCAAAAATGTGTTGTGCAAAAGTTGACCCGCTGGTGGCGCTATAACAGGCCAATGTGAGAAGGTTGGTATCTGTTCCTTGACCTATTGGGAATGTGCTTGCAAGATTTCACGCACATCCCAGGCTGTGTTCATGATTTGAGGTGTTTTTGGCTTTGGACACTTTATCGCTGCTTGCAGCTATATTTATTATTATTATTTTATAATTTTTTTGTGTGCACTTCATAGGCATGTTAGATAAAGGTCCTTAGATTGCGTGTAGAATGTTTCATGCAAATTGCAAAAAAAAATCCTAGAATAAAAACGGGTTTAAGCGTTTTACAAACTGCTCAAAATTATATAGCGCCCCCCTTTGGCCATTTGGGGTAAGATTGGTTTCAGTGATATTTGAACTAACCCTCTACACTATTTTGTCATGAAAATGTGACTTTGCATGTATGTTTTAGAGGCAGAAGAATAATTTGCATAAAAATGCAATATTGTTTGAATTATTTAAAAAAGCATGTTTCAATGTTAAAGAAATCCGATCTGACAGATCTTTAGATATCGGTCCAAAGTTCACGTAAAAAAAGTTTTGTGCACGTGACGCGAAAATTCCAGAATAAAAGCGGGTTTACGCGTTTTACAAACTGCTCAAAATGGCGGAAAATCGAAGGGCGGAGCTTACTTAAAAACGACACAGATGTCTTCCGCTCGAGTCAAAGCACGCGTGTAACAAGTTGCATGTCTTCAAATGAAACGAGTCATGACTTATGCCCGTTTGAAGTTTGAATTTTCAAACGCTTCGTATAGCGCCCCCCTTTGGCCGATTGGAATAAAATTGGTTTCAGTGATACTTTGACTAACCCTCTACATCTTTGCCAAATGCCATGAACGTGTAACTTTGCATGTATGATTTAGAGACCGAAGAATAATTTGCATAAAACCGCAATATTGATTGAATTATTAAAAAATTATATTTCACTTTAAAAAAAATCTGGTTGATCAATCTCACCGTATTGGTCCAAAGTTCATGTGAAAAAAGTTTCGTGCGCGTAACAAAAAAAACCCAGGAGGAGATAGATTTTTACTGTTTTTCATATTATTCCGAATTGTGGGAGACCTAAAGGTCAGAGGTCAAAAGTTAGAGGGTAAAAGTTGTTCGGCATGAGGAGACGCATACGTGTATACAGGTTTCATGCCTGTACCTCAAACACAGCATGAGCTATACCTGTTCAAAGATCGCACTTTCGAAGGCTTCCTACAGCGCCACCATTTGGCCGATTGCTATAAAAAATAATAGCGCACTTCGCCACTGTAAACTGAACACATTGATGTTTTTATTTTCATTTTCTCACTAAGTATGTAGGAGTAGAAAGGAACCGAAGTTCCCGTCTACTGTCTGACTGACTGATAGATAAATAATGACAATATCTAAAGTGTGCTCGCCTTATAGGCGAGCCCACAATAAAAGACAGTCTAAGAGAATGTCTAGGTCTATGCATGTAGGAGTACAGTATTGTGTGTAGGCATACTGTATGTGCCATGGTAGGCATCATAATGTATGCATGCTATGATGTGAGCATTCTAGGCCTACCATGTGTAAACACTGAGTTAAAGGTAACACTGGCTGTTGAGCATGTACTGTAGATTGGAGTCCCACAGAGGAAAATCATATCAAATGGCCCATAGACTAATTTCTATCAAAAAAGGGGTCTTTGAAATCCAAACGGTTCGTAATCATTGTGTTTGGTTAAACTGTAGAATAAGCTATAGTGCACTAAGAGAACATAAAAATAAAATATAATCATGGAAACAGGGCTTGGTTTAGGAAAGCTTATCATTTTGCATTAAATAATGTATTGAAATATAGCCTAAAAATAAACATTAAGTTTACAAGGCTATATTAGAGAGTTGGATTAATCAGTGGTGTAAAATTATTTACTTACTTACATTTACTTAAGTATTGTACTTAAGTACAATTTTAAGGTATTTGTACTTAACTTGAGTATTTCCAATTTCCAATACTTGTACTTCTACTCTGCTACATCTCAGAGGGAAATATTGTACTTTTACTCCATCACATTGTGAGCTGGTAGATTATTCAAAATATTTTTAGGTAACACTTGCTAAGCATCCATATGTCTATAATGCATTATAAACATTGTTATAATGTATTATAATCTGCTTATAACACTATAGGCCTGGGATGTGGGGAAAAACACTACTAATAATATCCATAATACTTTGTATGTGTATAAACAACACATGTGCTTGTAAGGTTCACTGTCCTGCAGAATAATATTAGACCCTCCAGAAAAACGCAATTATGAGATCACAGAATTTCCCGCAATAAACAAGAAATGCCGCTGATTATGCGGGGGGTCGCATGATTTCACAATCCCTGCATATTCACCGCAATAACCGCATATTTCCGCATAAAATATGCGAAATATGCGGGCATCGCTTGATTTCACAATCCCTGCACTCTTTCGCATAAAATTATAAAGTCATCGCTTCACCGTTCAATCACGTTCAGACCAAGAACAGAGACAAAACAATGATGCTGTGAATCACGTGGCTTGTGTGTGTGTGTGTGTGTGTGTGTGTGTGTGTGTGTGTGTGTGTGTGTGTGTGTGTGTGTGTGTGTGTGTGTGTGTGTGTGTGTGTGTGTGTGTCTGTGTGTGTGTGTGTGTGTGTGTGTGTGTGTGTGTGTGTGTGTGTGTGTGTGTGTGTCAGTGTGTGCCGTGCGATTGCGTGCGGTGCGTGCACTCGCTGCACCGCGAGGATCTGCACTGTGCAGGCAGACAGAGAGAGGCAGGCATAAGACACTCTTCCTCTGTCCTCACTTGCTCAACACTGTAGCCTAAATGAACCTGCTGCTCCATCAAACTTCAAGAATTAAAGTTGATCCTACTTTAATTCTTGTTTTGAAGTTATTATACTCCGTTTGAAACGTTGCCGTTCAAAGCAAACGACCACCTCCGACAAAACTAACACACATATTCCATGGATCAGATAGGAACAGCAATTGAACGCATAACATTTTAATCCCTTAAATCCCTTTAGAGAGGGCAAAACCACATAAACAAATGTGAGTTTTGCTTTAACAGTGAGCTGTATCCTTAGCAATGACAAAGGCCACAGGGTAATTATTTTTGCCATGAAGTAGCCTATTAACTCATTCCCCGCCTCCCCCGATAGTCCCGAGAAAATCCCAATGTCGTTCCCCGCCAGGCCCGATAGTCCCGAGAATTTGCTTTTATATAATGTAATGTTTAATTACACTCTCCCCCAGCTCGTGACAAATTTGTATCCTTTTATCTTACAGAGAACCTAAAATATCACACATCAAAGTAAGTGTGTTTGAAAAAAAGACTGTAATAATGTATAAATTGCAATACAAATGCATATAAATCTCCCCATAACCCACAGTGAACTGGCACAGTGACGCATTTTGCGCACACAAGGCTGGCGAAAAAAAAAGAGAAGAAAAAAAAAGTGTGAGAACAGCTGTGTGTGTGTGTGTGTGTGTGTGTGTGTGTGTGTGTGTGTGTGTGTGTGTGTGTGTGTGTGTGTGTGTGTGTGTGTGTGTGTGTGTGTGTGTGTGTGTGTGAACATCTCTTAGCTGGCTGGTGGTCCACAGACCACTGTCTGTTTCAGTGGTCCCCCTGTCCTGATCAGCACAGTGCTATCAGAGTCTCTGATTCAGAGATCTGTCTCTCTCTCTCTCTCTCTCTCTCTCTCTAGATACAAAATAATTATCGCCAATTCGCCATATAAATGCTTCTAAAACATACCTGAGAATGATGATGGTTGATTAGAATCCACAGGTTATAATCCATATATCCAGGCTATAATATATTGTTTTGTAATGGTCCACAAGCAGCCAAGCAGGCCATTGGCGCCAGGCGGTCCTTTGCAAAGGGGGGTCCCTGGTCGGCTTTCTAACAGGGGGTCCGCGGGCCCAACGCTTCGCTCCGCAGAGCAGTGGGAACACGATAATCAACTCTTACAAAATCAATCAATAAAACTGCCCGATTACATAAAGTTCACGACGCGATCCAGTTGAGTCAGAGACAAGTGAAGTGGTCCCTGGAAGGGGGTCCGTCCTCTCATTACCCTGCCTGGTCTCCAGCCAACACTTCTCACGGACCACCACCAAAACTCCCACGCTCCCCCACCACGCTCCTCCCAAAAAGCAAGAGATCAACTAGTGTCGTTACTAACGAGCAAAGACGCAGAGGAGCTGTTTAGCAGGGCAGTGCAGAGGATTTTTTTAGGGGCAGGGGGAGACATTTTTCCAACATGTCCTAGAATGTGAAAATAGCAGATCTACAAGCTCGACTTTGATTGATTGATTGAAGACTTTATTAGAAGTTTGCATAGGAAAAGGTACAGTTTCATGACGGTACAGTTCACTGGTACAAGGTCTACTAAAAGGAGATCCATGAAAAGACTAAGCTTATTTCCACTGGAAACCATTGAAGTATCTCATATAAAATTGAATGACAAGCTCTCAATGTGTCACAGTCTCAGAGCGATGTGTTGAGCTTGTAGAGCTTGTAGATCTGCTATTTTCACATTCTAGGACATGTTAGAAAAAAGACTCATGCCCCCTTTTATGTCTATTTGTGTGTGTGCACCTGTACAGAGCAAAAGACAACCAGCAGACACACAGAGACAGAGAGAAAGCGCCCCCAAGTGGGGGCTCACAGAAATACTCACAGAAATACTGCAATAGGCCTATAGTATGTGAGTTTTTTGGTCAGATATAGCCAATAAAAATATTTTTCTCTGCATTTTTCTAAACAGAAAATTCTAAAAATAAATCCTATTACATAATTACATTAGTACACTTATCTGATAATGCCTGAAGCCATAAAGACACATCTCAAGTGAGTTATCCACTTGAAAACAGATCATTCACAAAAAGGTCAATAACTCCAATTATTTTGAATTTCCACCTGGATTTTGAAAAAACAAGGGGTTTGAAATGGCCAAAACTCTAGATTGCTACATCGTACATACAAAAAAATATTTTTTGGAGAGACTAGAGGATGTCCTCTTTTAATCCATGCACTGTATGACATTTTCGTGCAAACAGGGAATTTAGGAAAAATGTCTAAATATGAAGAAAATGCTTAAACAAAATGGCAGGGGAGCCTACAGTGAATGTTAAAATGGCGGTCAATGTGTTAAGGTAATTAAATGGCAGATATTTGACAAAGATTTGCTTTTGCCTTGAAAATAATGAAAGGCAGTCAAAAGTCTGTTTTGCATTTCTCAATTCACTCAAGGACCCTTAAATTTGTGTTTTGACTACTTTGAAAATAGCAGATATACACATGTCTCTTTAGTGATATGTTGTGAGCTTGTAGATTGTCTATTTCCAAATAGCCAGTGTAGCCTAAAGTATATTAAAGTGGTTCAATTAATAGTTATCAATTTATATTATATACTGTATATTATGTATAATATGATTTTTAAGTTCCTGCATAGTTCGCATACTTTTGCATTTTCTCGCAACTTTCACAAGTTCCCGCATATTTCGCATTTTCATCGCATAAATTCACATAAAAACCCTGTTTAATTCACCGCATAATCAAGGATTTTTGCCCGCAAAATCAAGCATTCAACCATTAGTTAATAAAATAAGTACATAAACCATAGATATAACTAATAATAAAACTGTAACGCTGATAGTCAGTGCACATTCTTCATTATCTGTCATTTAGGCCATACAGACACAATATCCACTCCCAATAGCACACATATACATACAGTACATTTATCTATTTTATTATATATTTGCTTTAATTTGGTAATACAATCAGTTAAACGATGAATTTCTATATTATAAGTGATTCCACCACCCATCAGTCTGCAGCTCTCTCATTGTGCCTCAAGGCCTCAAGGCCTGGATGTCTGCCTTGTTGTTCTAACCTCACGTCAGCAGGCTTTCTGCTGAAACTAGCTAGACTAGTTTCTATTTAGTGTTCAGTGCTCTGATCCTGTCTAGAGCCCGCCTACTGTATCCTGTCATTTGCACACACACACATACAGTACATGAACACATCGTTTCCCTATCCGTTCTACAGAC
>NC_137825.1:7060321-7077821 GCF_963921795.1 Nannobrachium achirus | reverse complement strand
CACAGTCCTCAGCCGATGATGTGGCGTGATGTCATACAATACACAAACGAGCCCTACAGTAAAAAGGGGCAATTCTTGCCAGGAAAGAAGCATTTCTTCGACTCAGACCTTATCACCAGGGTTGGCTTATAGCAGCTGTCGGTAGGACCATATATGGATTCTGTTAGTGTGGATCTCCTAACAGGGCATCATCTGGGATACAATCCCTTTTATGCCCATATATGGAGATCCCTAACAGAATCCCTTTCATGCCCATATATGGAAATCCCTAACAGAATCCCTTTTATGCCCATATATGGAGATCCCTAACAGCATCCCTTTTATGCCCATATATGGAGATCACTAACAGCTAACAGAATCCCTTTTATGCCCATATATGGAGATCCCTAACAGAATCCCTTTTATGCCCATATATGGAGATCCCTAACAGAATCCCTTTTATGCCCATATATGGAGATCCCTAACATAATCCCTTTTATGCCCATATATGGAGATCCCTAACAGAATCCCTTTTATGCCCATATATGGAGATCCCTAACAGAATCCCTTGTATGCCCATATATGGAGATCCCTAACAGAATCCCTTTTATGCCCATATATGGAGATCCCTAACAGAATCCCTTTTATGCCCATATATTATGGAGAAATCCCTGCTCTGAGTATCTGACATCAGTGTGATGTCACCTGTTTATGCCCATATATGGAGATCCCTGCTCTGCGTATCTGGTTGCTATGGTAAACAGTTGGTTGCTAGGGTAAACAAACATGTTTGCTATGGTAAACAGTTGGTTGCTAGGGTAAACAGTTGGTTGCTAGGGTAAAACCATGGTTGCTAAGGTGGTTGCTAACGTACACTAACAGACCAGCAACAACAGACTGTTGCCACAGCAACGTACACAAAGGTTATGTGGTGTGATGTCATACTGATGCGGAGATATGAGCAGGGCAAAGGTGTGACGTGTGACCGACCGACCGACGGACGGTGGAGGTTTTGATACCAGTAAGACTCCCTAATCGGAGTCACAAATCACAAATATCACAACCTCCACCTCTCACGTCATACGGGTAGCCATAGTTACACCTGGAATGTTGAATCTCCATATATGGAGATAACCTACGCATCACACAAAGTCTGACCTCACCAGCCCATACTTGGGCATGGACGACTTATATCTCCATATACGGAGATGGCCATATATGGAGATACGATGACATCACAGAGTCCACAGCTGATGATGTGGCGTGATGTCATACAATACACAAACAAGCCCTATATAAAGGGGCAATTCTCACCAGGGAAGAGAGCATTGCCTGGAATGTTGAATCTCCATATATGGAGATAACCTACGCATCACACAAAGTCTGACCTCACCAGCCCATACTTGGGCATGGACGACTTATATCTCCATATACGGAGATGGCCATATATGGAGATACGATGACATCACAGAGTCCACAGCTGATGATGTGGCGTGATGTCATACAATAAACAAACAAGCCCTATATACTGATGCGATACGATGACATCACAGAGTCCACAGCTGATGATGTGGCGTGATGTCATACAATAAACAAACAAGCCCTATATACTGATGCGGAGATATGAGCAGGGCAAAGGTGTGACGTGTGACGTGTGACCGACCGACCGACGGACGGCCGGTGGAGGTTTTCATAGTAAACTGCTCCCTGACGGTCGCAACTAAATAAACCCTTTTGCAAATCCCGCCCCATTCTGCCCTGTTACTATGATGGGACATTAACCCTGGGCAGATTGTTTTTATAGTGGAAGTGGATGGGATTTTTTTTCCCCTTCATAGCCTCATTACAGCTATATAAAGTACCAAAGGAAAAACACCTAGGTGATATTAATAAAAAGGGAAGACAAAGGTACAGTAGTTACATTGCAAAACAGGGGATTTACCCGAAAATATATGTTTTAATTTGTTTAATCCCAGTGGGACAGAATCCTCTTTGCAGATTCTTTTATAGTGGTAGTGGATGGGATTTTTTTCCCCTTCATAGCCTCATTACAGCTATATAAAGTACCACAAAAAACACATCTACGTGATATTAATAAAAAGGGAAGAAAAAGGTACAGTAATTACATAGCAAAACAGTAGTTTTCCCCCGAAAAATAAATGTTTTAATTAGTTTAATCCTCTGGATCAGAGATAGAAAGAGAAGCGCATTGCATCTTGGGTACTAGGAAGAGGACAGAGAGAATGTTTCTCCTCACATAATAGGCTGGCTTTTCGTAATTCTGCCCATTTAAATTATATGTACCCAATCGTGACTCTTAGACCATTGATAAGGTACATGTGAACTAGTTTGTTGAAGCTTATTCGTTATGATGAGCGAGATCGCTTGACGCTTGCCGTCGCTATCACCGTACCGGCCGATCTCCGTGTCGCGCACTGCGGACAGTTGTTGAAAGCCACATTCAATATTCTCCACTGCACAAACTCCACCCCCGATAGCAAAAAGTGAATGTTTTTTTCTGGTTGGCCAGTCAGGGAGTCTCAGGGACCAATCAGAAGGCTGACAAACGGTCTATTGCGACCTACGGCCCCAATAAACTATAGTTTATATATTATAGATTATTAGACCAATTAGACCACACCAATCAGATTATATGTTTGATACAAGTAGACAATATGTCAGAAGGATCACATTTAGAACATAAAAATTCCACAACACAAATGGATATTATTTTCTACTAAATACTTTCACTGTCATCTCCTTCCATCTTGCTCTTGAACTTGAAGTTTAACGATATGCAAATTAACATCAGTTTATTAACCCACAGTAGTGGAAAAAGTACTGTATGAAATGAAAGGAAAAGTAAAGTAAAAGTATCAATACTCATTACAAGTAAAAGTACAAAGTAACTAGTAACCAAAGTTTTCAAATAATTGTTGTGGAGTAAAATGTACAATATTTGCTTTTCAGATGTAGTGGAGTTGAAAATGTAAAATACTCCATTCAAGTAAAAAAAAAACAATTGTACTTAAGTACAGCACTTGAGTAAATGTACTTAGTTACTTTCCAATATTGTTAACCTGATAACATGTTCTGTATGTATTTTATTTATGTAGATAATACAATATATTTACCTGAGCTTTAGCTGTGGAAAATACAATTATAATATTCATAATAATCTATAATTATAAACAACACATGTGTTGTAACGGTAGCGCCTACACCTCAAAGCTCAGATGTACAACTACAACTAATAGTCAGACTCGGTGCACAGTTTACAGTTTAGGCATTTAGCAGACATTCTTCACTCATACAGTACAGTACAGTACAAACATGAACCAGCTGGATGTAATCACTATACACACAGATCACACTGCAAAGTTGACACAGATCTCAGATCAGATCTGACACAGGGACCGCCTCACTGTGATGTGCATTCACATACACAGACTATATTCACACAGTGGCCATTTTGCTCTCACGGCATTATTTCATTAACTTTACAGCAAAATGGCCGATGTGTGAATATGAGTGGTGATATATGGCTACGATTGACCCATTTCGACAACGTATGTTTTTGAACCAACAATAAATGTATCAATATTCAAGTACTACAGTATAATGCCATTTAGAAGTTATATTATAAGTCAGTAAGCACCCATCAGTAAGCAGCTCAGACGGCAGCTCTCTGGGTTGTGCCTCGATCACGTCTGGATGTCTGCCTTGTCGTTCTAACCTCACGTCAGCAGGCTTTCTGCAGTGTTGTGGAAACTAGACTAGTTTCTATTTAGTGTTCAGTTACTGTATCCTTTCATCAGCTTCCTACAAAGAAAACTGATGTCAGCCTGATATTGTTCAGAAGGCCTGTCGCACACACTGCCATGCCCATCCCAGAGAAACAGCTGATATATTATTTGTCTTCACAAACTGCTTTCAATAGACTTTAATTAAGACATATCAACATCGTCTTAGTCTTAGTCAGTGCTATTGTACAGTAACATGTTTGATTTTCTGGTTCAGTCCTTACCTGTCAATGAGTTCTGTCTGTCTGTCGGTGTCAACGGCCGTTTTCTGTAGATTGAGCTTTAGTAGACGAACTGCAGTCACAGCCTCAGATACAAGTTTCATTTCCTGAAACATTTGCGGTTTGGGTGGATGTGACTGAGAGAGAGAGAGAGAGAGAGAGAGAGAGAGAGAGAGAGAGAGAGAGAGAGACTTTGACTTTTAAAAATCCCTTTTCATTTAAACATTTTTTTCCAATACTGCTATAATATAGAATATACAGTATTATATTCTCACATATGTCACAGCAATAATAATATAAAATGCTCCTGGCACGTTTCAAAAACCAAACGACAATAAAACATTTTTCAGTTAAACAATTTGATCAGACTAACTCCTCCCATATTTTAGAACCAAAGAACAAACATTCAATTCATAGGCTTGCAGTACATTTACTTTGTATGATTGATTAAATGTATGTCTGTTTCAAATGTATGTTTTTAAAAGTATGTACAACTTTTATATGAGGACCCCAGGAAGACTAGCTGTGCTTTAGGGCACAGCTAATGGGGATCTTAACAAATAAACAAAAGATCATTGGATGCTGTCACCTCTAAATTCCCTCTCTGCACCAAGTCCTCCTCCACACCCAGACCACAACTCCTGTGCAACAGTTTTTCAGCCACAGAACAGTACATGTCTATGTACCTGACACTGCCATAGTTCCACTTGTCTCTCAGGACCCTTTGGGTCAGCATACAGCTGCAGCTCTGGGGAACGGCTCTCCACCTCTGAGCTCTTTTCTAGCTCCATATCCTCCACAGACAGTTAGCACATTCTCTGAGAAAACAATCTTCTCAAACTGATCTCAGCAACCCCATCAGATCAGTTGCTGGCTCCTCATCCAGCAGTCTCCTTACAACATGCACTCCAGTGACCCTTGACACACAGTCTGTGAGTACCTTCTGATTGGACTCTAGTACAGGCCCATCCTGGTCCCACCAACCAGACGTTATTTTATGTAGCATTAGTCTACGCCTCTACGGGCATGCAGCATTGTACCCCATTGTCCAGTCAGCCTCAGTAGCCTCGCAGGCCTTCCCGAGCTACGTCATCACCAATGTGCTTCCTTTCTCGGTCTGGTGTCCCTCCCATCGAGCCTCTTTATTAGAAATTGGGTTTCTAATTTCAAATCAAAAGGCTGCATTTCAATCCCCAGACGAAGTGGACTGCTGTTCTGGGCATGACCTGATCAGATGCCCCTCTTCAGCCAAAACATTTCCGTTGTGGCAAACAGCGTGTATTCAAATTAAGCCATCCATAGTTAACTAAAATGTATTTTCAACTCTCGGGTCCTGTCATTTAATATCATGTACAGCTAGGGTTGCCACCTTTCAGAAGCTGAAATAAGGGACACCTCTTCCGGCTGTGCGTTGGCGTGCGTGCTTTAAAAGTCTGCGTTTTTTAAAGTCCCGAACCCCTGAAATACATAGAATAGTTATAACTAACACACAATATTGTGAAGCTTTTTGCAGTTTGAAATTGGCAATTGTTTCCAAAATATGAAAAGTTAAATTGTATGAATATCCTACCTGACCTGGCGGAGACCCGTGCTCCGAGGAGCATTTTTCTAGTTTATAGACTATGTATTTTTGCCAAGTCATTCAAGATTTGTGTTGTTAAAATATTTCAAAAATAAAATGTTCAAATTCAAAGACATTTTGAAAATGGCAGATCTACAAGCTGACAACGTGTCACATTGCAACACGACGTGAGCTTAAAATACCTCTCCTGTGTTATCTCAAATTTCCTTCTCGGGATCAAACAGAGGTTTATCTCATCTCATGTCACCTTATTGCCAGACCCAGGGGGTCGGCCTACATAAGGCTTTGTCGGTCTGTCGGTCTGTCGGTCGGTCCCTCTTTTCCTCAGTGTCCCTCTTTTCCTCAGTGTGCCTGTGTTTGCCTCTGACTGCTCATCTGCCCCTCCCTTCCCTTGCTCGGCTGATTGCCTTGAGTGCCGTCACCTGTACGGGACCAGCTGAGTTGAGTTGGCTGACGAGCTGCTGAGACTATAAATTCCTGTGTGTTCATGTGTTAGTTCAGTGCTGCAAAACATTTGCCCCACAGCCATACTAGTGAAAACAGCCCATCTACAAGCTCACAAACATTTCCAGCTGCTCAGCCTATAAAATCCTGTGTGTTCATGTGTTAGTTCAGTGCCATACTAGTCAAAACAGCCGATCTACAAGCTCACTACGCTTTGTTGCTGAGACTATAAAATCCTGTGTGTTCATGTGTTAGTTCAGTGCCATACTAGTGAAAACAGCCGATCTACAAGCTCACTACGCTTTGTTGCTGAGACTATAAAATCCTGTGTGTTCATGTGTTAGTTCAGTGCCATACTAGTTTTCATTGCGGGTCTGGCACAACCAGGTGACCTGGTCTAGTTTTATACCCCCCCTGGTAGAGGGGTTGCTGGTGGCAGGGACGTGCTGGCCAATTGGGAAAAGCGGGACAACTCCCAAACGACCAGTTCATTCCCGGCCGGTCCAGGCCTGCCATTAGGAAAAAAATAAAAATAAAATGTCGTCCTTCGTTCCATTTTGGGGGCTGGGCAGCCAAAAAAGTAAATCGTCACTGTCGGACAGAAACCTTGTATCTCCAAGTTTCAAATGTATACATTTTTTCGCAAAGCAAAGCCCTGCTTCATCATACAAGGCTGTTGCACAAAAGTAGTGAAAACAGCAGATCTACAAGCACATGTAGATCGACTGTTTTCACTGGTTTAAATATTTTTTTAAATGATAAATAAAACAAACGGTTTTGGACATACAAGGTTTCCACCTGACAACGACGAAATATAACTAATGTAGCCTACAGTAATTGGCCCACTGGCTTGTCACTTGTCATGATCTGAAATGGCAAATCTTTGAGTAGCGCAATAGAGATGCTATAGCACGCAATGAGGGCCTCTCCAACTCTTTTTCCCGGGCTGAATCAGGGGCCCAGCACGTCCCTGGCTGGTGGCTGCTGGTTCCTCCCACCCCACCAACCTGACAGAGACGCACACAGAGAGTTTGGTGCGCTCGTACTTTTTGTGTTTTTAATCGTCTCCTATTGAATTTACACATCTCTTCTGTTAACTATTAGAGTGTTGTTATTAAATAACGAAACACTCGAGCCTGTAGAGGGTAAGTCCGCGGTGCTCACCGCAACGCAGCCGCGTAAATGACTGCAGTCTGAAGTGGAATCCATGGACACAGACAGACAGACAGACAGACAGACAGACAGACAGACAGACAGACAGACAGACAGACAGACAGACAGACAGACAGACAGACAGACAGACAGACAGAGACCAGACGCAGCCACCGCACCAAGCCATTAACTGGATATTTTATGTTTACGCTCGCAGGATGTCCTGCTTGCCTCCCGCGAGTGCTGCCAGTTCATTATTGTTAAATTCACTGTTTGAGTGACAGACCTTTATGGGGCATTTGGGAAATACAGAACAAACTGCGTTGGAACGCAACATTTCATTCTCAAATACGGGACGAATCTGTATTTTATGGAACGGTGGCAACCCTATTAACAGCAGTCCCCTGTGTGACACATGTCTTGGACAGTTCAGGTGATTTACACCCCGAATGCCAACCTTTTGACTTGATCCAGTCCAGACACAAACACCGCCATTCCGAACATTGACTTCTAACCCTAACCCTACCCCAAACCCTAACCCTAACCCTAACTAACCCTAACCCTACCCCTAACCCTACGCCTACCCCTAACCCTAACCCTAACCCTAGTCAATGTTCGGAATGGCGGTGTTTCGGAATGGCGGTCTGACACCGTTGCCGGGGTGGCGACTCGAGCGCGACATACATAAACGTGTCATTTAATTATAACCACGCCGTTTGCAACTATGGCCTAGCAATGTTCGGAATTCAGTCATTATAGATTAATCATTAAAAGAAAGATGGCGGCGGCGGCAGGTAGCCGTGCAGCTGCAGTCTCTCCTCGAATAAAACCTGAAATTTACCGAACAACCGACGGTAAAATCATAGTGGAGGATGAACTACTAAATTTCCTCTACATAAAGATGAGAACTCTGGGCCTTGACGATATTGTTATGTTGGCTACAAACAATTTCAGCTCGGAGTGGATCGATATGTCTAAGAAACTTTTGTTCGAGTTGTGCCCTTCCACCACGCACCGCTGCGTCTCACACAAGGGACAGCAGAAGGACTCGAACAATATCAAAGCATGCCTGAAGGTATTGAACGAATGTGGGGAGAACATTCCACGCTTTGTTTCACATTATCTGGACGAGCTACCGCCTATCGGCTATGACCATATTGATGTCTCCTCACTGCTGGGGCGGCTGCAACAGCTAAGCACGGACATGAGTGGGGTGAAAAGTGCTATCGAAACTCAAACGAGCACCTGTGAGAAGCTGCGGGATGTGACTGTGTCACTTGCCGGTCGTGTTTCTGCAGTAGAAACCCTGCACAACGTCAGCCTAAAACGGGACCCAGTAGTACCAAGTGCTGGTGTGTCTGTACAAAATGACAAAACAACTGGCAACGTCGACCTACGAGAGCAAGCGGACACAGACGCCTCACAACCTACACCTCCACAATGGACCGAGGTGGTGAGAAAACGGCTGCCGCGACAGCGACCAGCGAGAACTCCTGAACGTGGAGGAGCAACCCGGCCTGAGCCTCGGGACTGCGGGGCGCCTGCTAAACGGGAGAGGAAGAAAGAGGGCATCGTAGGCACGGGTGTGTGCTCCACCATCGCGGTGGTTAAAACAAAGTTGGTGAATATCTTTGCCACAAAGTTTGATCCTGAGTTGGAAGCCGACACTCTTAAGGATTACTTGGGGGAGAAACAGGTCCGGGTAGTCACCTGTCGGAAGATAGAAACGGCCCAGACCAGACACAGCTCCTTCCAGGTAACCGCGGAGTGTATGAACGTGGCTGAAATGTATGAACCTGGACTATGGCCAGCTGGGACGTTTGTACGCCGCTACTTTGAGCCAAGAAAGCCCAGAGTCTCTCCAGCCGAGGAGGGACGGGCGACGGGGGGTACTACCCCAGTGCTTGTATCTTGTTAACGGACCGCTATGATACGGATTGTGTCTTATAATGCGCGGGGCCTGCGCGTTGGGCACAGTGTGGCGGACAAATCGAGACGACTCGTCGTGGATAAACTATTAGAGCAGTGCGATATACTCTGTCTTCAGGAGACGTGGTTGGCTAAACAGGACCTCGATGGACTAAATGCTTTGCACCCCAACTTCCACGGAGCTGGGGAGTCAACAACCGACCTCAGGGACAAGTTGATACGTGGGAGAATACCGGGAGGTGTAGCGATACTATGGAGCTGCACATTGGACCCGGTCGTGTCAGTGGTAAGACTAGACGTTGACTGGGCTATAGCCATCGAGTTTAAATGCACTGACAGATCGTTTATTATTATTAACATATATACGCCATACGAGTCACATGTCAATGTGGATGAATACTGTAACAGACTGGCGTGTATTAATGCGTTTATTGAGGAATGTGGTTCAACCTGTGTGTATGTGGTGGGGGACTACAATGCAGATGTCTCCGATGATAATTCCGTCTTTGCAAGACACTTACTGCAATTTTGCAAGGATAATAGCCTGCTTATGTCCAGTAAAATGTTATTGCCTGCAAAAAGCTACACATACATCAGTGACGCGTGGCATACTGTATCCTGGCTCGATCATTGCATATCCACGGCGGACGCACATGATTCGCTAATAAACATGGAGATCTGCTATGAACTAGCTACATCTGACCATATTCCGATTGTAATGAGTATTAAAGTGGAGAACATACCCATGTCAAGCGCTGATAATAACAGAGTCAGTTCTGGTAAGATTGACTGGTCGAGTCTAACGGATGAGAATATCAGCAGTTACACCATTAACACTGACATTTTGCTAGAATCAGTTGTACTACCAAAGGATGCATTACTATGTTGTGATGTAAATTGCAAAAATGAATTACACTGCAAAGAATTGTGCTCATTGTATGATCGCATAATTAAATGTCTTTTTGACTCTGGTAAGACCTTATACAAAGACAATAATAGGCGTACCTGTCATAGTAAGCCAGGTTGGAATTCACATGTGGCTGAACTTCACTCAGCAGCCAGGCAAGCGTTTAAAGTATGGGCTGCGACAGGTAGAATAAGATCTGGGCCTTTATTTGAAAATAAAAAGCGCACTAATGCGAGGTTCAAGCAGGCTGTACGGTTTATTAGCAGGAATGAGGCCACTATGAGGGCCGACTCCCTTGCTGGCAAACTTCGTAATCGCAGCTACTGTGACTTTTGGAAGGAAGTGAAATCACTGAATAACTGTAAAGCTCCCTTGCCATCTAATATCAATGGAGTATGTGGTTCAGACAACATTGCTGAATTGTGGAGACAGCATTACTATGAGCTGTTTAACAGTATTAACAATGATACATTTATACCAGATAATGTTGACCCCTTTGAGAACTTAGTGGTATATCCGGACGAAATTCAGCAAGCTATTGTTAATCTAGAGAACAATAAGGCCTGTGGAGTCGACTGTATTACGGCTGAGCATTTAAAACATGCCAGTCGGAAGGTAATCCCTCTTCTTACCTTGTGTTTTTTTGGTTTCTTTAAGCATGGAATGCTACCAGAATCTATGATAGCTGTACAGCTGGTGCCTGTCATAAAAGACAAGACTGGAAAAATCAACAGTAAAGATAACTATAGACCGATTGCTCTGGCCAGCGTGCTATCTAAAGTCCTAGAGACAATCATTCTGAGTAGAATAGCAATGTATATTTCCACTAATGACAATCAGTTTGGGTTCAAAAGAAAACATGGAACAGACATGTGCATATTTGCTTTGAAAGAACTACTATTCAAGTATCAAGGTTTAAACACAACAATGTTTTTATGTTTTATAGATTCTTCAAAAGCTTTTGATAAAATAAATCATAGCAAACTCTTTCTGAAATTGACCCAAAGGGGGGTCCCCAAATACATTGTCCGCATCCTAGCCTTTTGGTATGCAAACCAGCTTATCCAAATTAAATGGGGTAGCTCGGTCTCTGCTAGCTTTAAAGTAAGTAATGGGGTGAGACAGGGAGGAATTCTTTCTCCTTATCTGTACAATGTTTACATGGACGACTTGTCCAGCCGTCTTAATAACTGTAAAACTGGCTGTGTAGTAGGAGATACTGTCATTAACCATCTTATGTATGCGGATGACATGGTGGCACTTTCCCCATGCAGTGCTGGGTTACAAGAGCTACTCTCAATATGCTCTCGGTATGGAGAACAATTTGATATCAAGTACAATGCAGAAAAAAGTAACATCATGATAGTGCGCTCTAAAGATGATCGGAGGTCAGTTTTCCCTCGGTTCTTTCTGAGTAACAAAGCTCTGGAGATATGTAATGAGACTAAATATCTCGGACATTATATATCAGATGATTTGTCAGATGACAGAGATATTCATCGGCAATGTAGTAAGCTCTATGCACAAGCAAACATGCTGAAGAAAAGATTCCACATGTGCTCCTCTGATGTTAAAGCTTCTCTGTTTAGAGCGTACTGCACACCCTTGTACACTGCTCACCTGTGGGGCAGGTACAAGGTTAAATCTTTACAAAGACTGAATGTGGCATACAATGATGCTCTGCGGCTGTTAATGCGTGTGCCTAGATGGCACAGCGCCAGCCAATTATTTGTCAGTTTGGGGTTACCTACCTTTAAAGCCCTTCTTAGAAATCTGATGTACAGATTCATGTGCCGATTAAATGATTCTGGGAATTATATTATAATGAAGATAACGGACCCCGGGGTATCTCTTAGATATAGCTCAACTCTGTGGCGCCATTGGCGCAGAAGCCTTTTTGTGGTACACTGACAGCACTAGTCTGTTATGTGTTTTTATGTATTTTATGTTTCTTGTATACTGTACTGTTGTTGTTGTTTTTTGATATGGACCCCCTGTGAGATTCCTTAATAAAGATTATATATATATATATATATATATAGCGTTTGCCTTCTCTACCTCCTCCGTCAACGAAAATAACACCACCACCGTTCATCCTGGCAGCGGACTACACTCGCAGCACCCACCGCTTTTGCAACAGCTTTGCTGCATTCTTCAACTGAACAAAAGAAGCACGGCGAGATCTTAAAGCCGTGTTTCCTTGTCAAAGTTGTAAACTCATTCATGACGCTGACAGCAGCGTGGCCGCCTCCGCGCCGCACCGCACACAGCGGCCAGTCACCGAACACAAAGTCAACGGTCAACCCCCGCTCACACCGGGGTTTTAACACTAAACAATGAATGAAACAAACGCTTTAACAACGTAATCAAAGCATGAGAAAAGATAGAAAAAAAGTTAAGATAGAGAAAAGATAGTTACTCACTCAGGCCGATTATCATACGCAGACTTGTGGAGTACAGACTTGCAAAGGCAGCCAGCCAGCAAATTAAAGGGATATTCCACTTTCAACAGGGAGCAGCTGCATGGGCTTTTCTCCACACACACACCCATTGTAACTTCAAACTCCATTTTAACCATGAAAGTTTCATTAAAAACACCCATTATTTTTTTCTGGTGACTCATACTATCTTCCTAATACGTGAGCAGGCCGTGTTTGTTCTATAACTTTTTTCATTTATTTTTAATAATTATTTGGGAAAATGGAAAAAATGAAATACAAGAAATAATTATTAAAAATACATGAAAAAACATGAAGTTTGAAGTTACAATGGGTGGGGAGAGGCCCTGGGACTGGAGGGCCTGGTAACATTTACATCAAATATCTAAATATTGAATCAAGCAAATTAAAAACTGTTCAGGATGTTCATAAAAGCCTGATTAGACGATAAAATGACCAAAGGTTTTGTTTGAAAGTGAAATATCCCTTTAACAGCCAGCCAGCAAACAAAAAAAAAGAAAAAAACAGCCAGCAAACAAACAGGCAGCAAACTGGCAGGCAGAAAACATGCAACATTTTTTTTGCCTGATTACTGTTACCCACTGTGTGGTTTCACCCAGGATTTGAACCCAGGTCTCCCACATGGAAGTCTAACTAGGCCAAAGGGATATGTGGGGGTCCCTCAGTGGCTAGCCTGGGGAACCCTTAAGGCCTGTGGGCGTTCCACATTTTAGCAGTACAGCAGGAGAACCAGAATTTGACCCTTTGTTTGAGCCGTCAATGAATTAATTGGCAATTGAAACTTGTTTTCTCAATGCTATTGACAGGTGATGTCAACTACGTGTTTTTGAACTTCTGTGTAAATCATTCTGCAGTGGTTGGTATGGAGGTGGACTCCCTGCTCTGACATTTAATTAGATCCTGTGGTCAGGTAGGACACCTACTGGCTGACAAGAGGTACTGCATCCCCAGACATGCTCTCTCTCTCTCTCCATTCTAGTTGAACAGTGTAAATGTCATCTCTCTCATGGAGGAGCAGGTTCTCCATTCTAGTTGTAAATGTCATCTCTCATGGAGGAGCAGGTTCTCCATTCTAGTTGAACAGTGTAAATGTCATCTCTCACAGAGGAGCAGGTTCTCCATTCTAGTTGAACAGTGTAAATGTCATCTCTCTCATAGAGGAGCAGGTTCTCCATTCTAGTTGAACTGTGTAAATGTCATCTCTCTCATAGAGGAGCAGGTTCTCCATTCTAGTTGAACAGTGTAAATGTCATCTCTCTCATGGAGGAGCAGGTTCTCCATTCCAGTTGAACAGTGTAAATGTCAACAGTAAACATTACAGTAAGTCACAATAATCTGCTATTATTATTGTTTTGTTGTCATTCATTTTATATCACACATTTGACAACATAATAAACAGTGATGGATACATGCAGTAATCAACCCCAGTATACTCAAGTCAAAGTATATAGATACTCCTGATACTCCATGTTCAAAGAATATCAATACATAGTGAAAATAGCAGATCTACAAGCTCACAACGCTCCCAGCTAGCAGATGTAACCTGGTCACCAGGCTAACAGAGTGAAGTGTGAGCCTGCTGGCTTGACCTCCTGACTGCTACTCCTCCCAGCTGTGCACATCTGGATCTGAAGTGTTAGCAAACACATGCTATGCTTGACAACAGTTCTATCAAAGATGCTCAAATAGCAGATACACTGTTCGTTATAAAACAGTGCTATCAAAGATACTCATCTATAGCAGATACACTGACACTGTTCGTTATAAAACAGTGCTATCAAACTCATCTAGCAAACACACAATTCCAAACTGTAGACACAACAACAAACTTCAGTCCCTTAAAGTAATGTACAGTAATAGTTCATAATACTATGGTGATAAATAGGCCTAATGTAGCAGTAAAACATTTCTAAAGGTGTTTGGGGTTGAATCTTGTGCTTCTGATGCACATTTCACCTTTATTGACTTGTTTCAACTACTGTTTCTGTTTGTGTTAAAATTATGCTTTTATGTGTCCGCAACCACCTGCTCATTAAGGATGCCTATGCCTGGTTGTCAGGTGGGTGGTGAGCCAGCTGGAGGAAGCCACATCCAGTATTGTTGTATGATACACGGGGGGATGTTATTGTGATGTCATTATATCGGTGTATTTAGATTGGGCCTTTTGACTCAGAGGGCTGTATTTTGATTGTCTTAAAGGAGTAGTTCACCCCTAAATGACTTTTTTCTATTGATTACTCACCCAATGGAGACTTGAGTTCAATAAATACATAAAAAATCGTATTTGTCACATTCCTAAGAGAGAAAATTTATTATAGTAAATTTACCCTCATGGGGTGTGTAATCAATAGAAAAAAAGTCATTTTGGGGGTGAGCTACTCCTTTACGTACCCGCTCTTATGCCTTAACTTAAAGCCCTGTCCATAATGTCAGGGTAATACTTTTCAGAAGATGCCAGTGAAGTCATTTTGTAGTCTGACGAAAGGTTCGGTGGTCGGAGACAGTATGGACAGGCCTTTAAGTTAAGGAATAATAGATGGAACTTAAAGGGATATTTCACTTAAAAAAAAAATGTAGTCATTTTATAGTCTAATCAGGCTTTTATGAACACCCTGAACAGATTTTCATTTGCTTGATTCAATATTTAGATATTTGATGTAATTGTTATCAGACCCTCTTCCTCCAGGACCCCTCCCCATACACACCCATTGTAACTTCAAACTCCATTTTAACCATGATAGATTAATAAAAAATAAAAAACACCAATTATCTTTTCTGGTGACTCATACTACCCTCCTAATATGTGAGCTGGCTGTGTTTTTACCATAACTTTAATATTATTTTTTTATTGTATTGAATATTTTCCCCAAAGAATAACTGCCTCTTGTTACAGAAAAAAGCGATAGGCTCCTGCCCTATGGGCCTCATGGCTCGGCCAGGCGTACTTTAAATGATGAAAGTAATGGTATAGGATATTGATGTGTTCCCAGTTTAAATGATGTTGTGATATTGATGGCCAATTGGACATGCAGGTAAACGTGGTTATGAGAGTGTTTAAGTTCATGTGCTGTAACCTTTCAAGCTCTGCAGCTGAATTTTAAGGTATGATGAGAATTCATGTCAAAGAAAATGTATCCTGGTGATTTGCCAGTGTATATAAAACCATATGAATCATTTATGTTAGCAAATATTTTCCCTTAAGAGTTTTAGTCAGCACTGTATACGATGGTGGCATGTCATTTCTATTGTTTATGAATCTTATCTTACTTACTATAGTTTCTGACCAATAGTAATTAAAAAAGCTCTGTTTAATTGTACCTTCATTCTATTTTGCCATACACACCAACTTACTATCATTTTTAAAATGTATGGTGTATATTATGTTAAAATATTGACATGTTTTATTTACATTTATTGTTGATTCATACTCTCCCTTTGTCTAAAACCACCAGCATACAGGATACAGGTCCATTTGGTTACAGTTGTACACTCTTGAAGATAAATAAACTCATTTTACAGTGAACTGTAAAAAGTGTAACTCGATGCAACACGTTGTGAGCTTGTAGATCAGCTATTTTAGAACATTTTAACTGTATGGTTAATGAACACATATTTTGAGTAAATGAAATTAATAAAAACAATAAAAATAATATCTTGTATTTACTCTTATATAAATCAGTGATTTATTTACAGATTAGATGGAAAAAGAACAGTGTACATTAATATGCATCATGGAACATAAAATAATATACTTGAGCTAGTACAAATATTGTAATAATGTTGAAATACTGTAATGTGTCAAATATGGCATGTTTAAATCAAAGCCAGACTGATATGGGATATTTATTATTCATGGAAGTCTAATGCCAATTTTAGAGTAAGTAAAATTCACTGAGAACATGTCATCCTTGACTACTGAAAATCAGCCAGATATATAGACTGGGGTTTAGTTTAGTTACATTTTATTCTGTACTTAGAGCTGATTTATCTTTAATGCATACTACATACAATATATAGAATTATTGCACATAAATAATACAATATTGGTTGATATGTAATGTATCAACCAATGAAGAAATATGCTCATATTAACAAGGAACAGTTGTTACAGTGTTCTTACAATGATCATGTATAACGGAGAAATAACATGAATGTGTGTTCATTTATGACAAGCTAAAGTTAATTAGAGACATTTTATCCCATGGGAGATATTCCATGTTCAGCTTCATCCAGCTGAGTGCTTCTCACAAGAGGAGGAGGGGCATGTTAGGGGTTAAGTGCCTTGCTCATGGACACCTTGACACATTGCTGGGGGCCGGGAATCAAACCTGGGACCTTCTGCTTTCCAGAAAGACTCTCTGCACATTAAACTGTGGCCCCACCCCTACGTTTAAGTTAATGAAACATCTTCATCTCTCAGACTCATCTCATCAACACCTGTCAGGATGTCAGCTTCACTCATGGTGTAGACTCCTGAAGAGGACGCTATCGTTCCAGGGCTCTTCATCAGCCAATCAGAGACCTTCCTGTCAGGTGACCAGCACGTCCAGCAGTATGAACTTCCTGCTTCAGAGGGTGTTCCACCACTCACTGCAACACAAGACAACAGACAGCAAGACATTTACAATGACAATAAAAACACTGCAACACAAGACAACAGACAGCAAGACATTTACAACGACAATAAAAACACACCTGGATGTGAAAACATCTCTACATGTCTCTGTTCCTCACATATCAACCATGATGTCATTTTGACCTCTTACACACCCAATAGTTCACCATCTCTTCAGGACAGACTGCTGATCATTCTCTCCAATGACAATACACCCATCCATTCTTATGTTATCTTGCACACACACACACACACACACACACACACACACACACACACACACACACACACACACACACACACACACACACACACACACACACACAGGGCCGTAAGCAGAGTTCCGAAAATACAGAGGACATTAATATCCTTGTGCACGCGCGCGATAGCGCGCGTGCGAAAAATCGGG
>NC_137825.1:6867821-7055321 GCF_963921795.1 Nannobrachium achirus | reverse complement strand
AGGGAAACACACCGGATGTGGAGGCGGCCCAGACGCGGTGCGTCAAAACATACACCCCATTATTTTCAATGAACTGAAGGTCTATTCACACTACGCTGATGTTGCGTTTGTGAGCGCACACATCCCATTCATTTCCAATGGAGAATTGTGTGGAGCCCGTCTAGCGCGATACAGCAAAAAAAGCCGAATTTCACGCTGAGCGCACGCATCAGACCAACTGAGAAATTTGAATGAACTTCGTCTCGACCAACATTATTCAAATCTTGTGCGTGCGTGAGCTCTTGAAGCCAATGAAAGCAGTGCTGCTCTGCGTGTAGGTGTGTCTGTGTGAAATGACAGGGACAGAGTGACTGTCAATCAACAACAGCCTCGCGGACTGAAGGCGCACAGAATAACGTTCCTATGCTCTTTTACGGCGTGTATTTTTTCTTGGTGTGAATGCAGGTTAACCCTCACCGGTGGTCAGTCAGACACATGTCTACCGCCTCGGCTGCCGCGCCGATACGCCACTGTTCTATTTTTCCAGCATTGCCGCGCAGAGAAAATGTTCTCCCCACCGGGGGAAATGGATAGTCTACGCCACGTGGCAGCGCGCCGCATCCAGTTGGTGTTACCACGTGCTTCACAGCCGGACTACACCAGAAAATGTGCACACACGCGTGCGCTGTCCGTAAAGCCCCTGGCTACACCAAGGAGGGAGCATTTGTGCAGGAGACCTGAGGAGTCTGTGTTCAAAACACATACGTGCGTGTACAAAATAGAACAGCATGCGTATCCGGGGCTCGCGCTATCCGTGAGCCTGGTGTAGCCGGTATCTTGATACGGCCGGGCTACACCAGAAAACGCACACGCATGCGTGTGCTATCTGTGCATGTGCGAAAGGTCCCTGGCTACACCAAGGAGGGGGTATGTGCGGGGGAGACCATGGGATTTTGTGTACAAAACGCATGTACGCGTATGTAAAAAATAGAACCGATCCTATTTTTACGGCCGGGCTACACCAGAAAACGCGCACGCATGCGTGCACTGTCTGTGCGTGTGCGAAAAGCCCCTGGCTACACCAAGGATGGGGTAGGTGCGGGACACCATGGGAGTTTGTGTACAAAACGCATACGCATACGCACCGATCCTATTTTTAGGGAATGCGTATCCGTTGTTCGCGCTATCCGTGTGCCTGGTGTAGCTGGCTGAATTGATATATATTGGATTTTTCCAAAACGCGCATATGTGCGCACAGACCAACAGACAGTTAGGCAGGCAGACAGACAGACATACAGACAGATGGTTAGACAGACAGACAGATAGACAGACAGACTCATAAAATATTCTTTCTTAAAGTAGAACAAAACATACCAACAGCTTTTGGAAGTCCAGTTGATTGTTTCTGAGCGTCTGCCCTCCTTTGTTCTGCTCTTCTTCTGATAGATCTCTCCATCTCCTTCAGTTCCTCTGAGACGTGTTCTTCTGTCTCATAGTGACCATTACTAGTCACCATCTGATCTACCTTCTGCAGCAGCTCTGTGACCTGACTACCATCTCCTCTGTCACTGATGTTAAGAACATGGAAGCGGCCTTCACATTTCTCAGTAAGATATCTTAAGTACGGGTTTGATCTAATGAGATCAGGTCTCATTTTGCTTTTATCAGCTACAGTGAACACCACAATAGTGTGTTTCCACGCTCTATCGCTGAGGAGAAATCTCACATGCTCCTCTGCTGACATCCCTGTTCCTACATATTGGAGGTCCAGTCTCACCACTAGGGCAAAGACATGGGGACCTGGAGGACACAGATTCACACTCTGTTGGATTTCTAACTGAGTCAGTTTTGCGGTCAGATCTAGGGGCTGATGAGACATCCATCCTGGAGTGTCGACTACACTGACTAGTCTCCCTGACACTAACTCTTGTCTCATGACACTCTTAGTTGTTATTCTGTTTGTTTTAAAAACATCTCTGCCTAAGATGATGTTTCCTACTGAACTCTTTCCATTGCGTCCACTGGGTCCAGATCGTCCCCCGATCAGAACAATTCTCAGTTCTGACGGGTCGCTGTTCTTCCCTGGTTGGAAAAATAAACATAATATTCATAAAGATCACAGATGTGACTAAAGCAGTATCAGTTTGTTGGTTTCATGTGTTTTAATAGAACTCACCTCTGATGGAAGCTGAGGTTCCACTGGACATCCTGTCTACAGCTGTTGTTTGAACTGTAAAACAGTAACATTACAGTAAGTCACAATAATCTGCTGTTATTATTTTTTTGTTGTCATTACTGTTACATCACACTTTTTAAAATATAATAAACAGTGGTGGACACTGGACATTACTCAACCCCAGTACTTGATTCTAAGTATAGATACTCCTGGTCACATTTGTAGAGTTTGTATTTTAAAAATACTCTTTCAAAGAATATCAATAAATAGTGAAAATAGCAAATCTACTATACAAGCTCACAACGACTCACCACAGAGCTGTCAGCTGTCAGTGTGTGTGTGTGTGTGTGTGCGCGCGCATGTGTGCGCACGCACGCACACACGCACACGCACACACACACACACACACACACACACACACACACACACACACACACACACACACACACACACACACACACACACACACACACACAGGTCTGCACTAGTAACAATAATAGTTAGGGGTTAGCTTTAGTAGATTCCTTTCAAGTAATGATGTCGGTTTTTAATGTAAAATTAAGAAAGATTACAATGCCAATTATTTGTAACCTCATGTTTAAATATAAAATAAATCTTTGTTGGCCACAATTTGTTTTCAATCCAAAGAAAGATTCCATTCCACATTCTGCAGCTGGAATCACTGTGGTTTATGATGTGCTGTTGTCTGGTCATAAAACAATGCTGTCACAAGACTAAAATAATAAAATAGTAAATAAACATTTCAAAACAAGTCAGATCAGCATTCTTTGTCCAACAGGTAAAGTATCAGGTGCAGTAAAAGACGATTAAACATCAACAGAATGTTCCTGACCTGATTGTATTGATAGTCAATAAAGTTTATCTGGGACTTTGTACTGCTATTTCATTCTGATATCACTGCTACTATGAGGTCAAATGTGGCACTTATTATATACAGTAGCAGTGAATTATTATTATGTTGTTCTTCCCCAAAAGAGCTTTGTGGAAGAAAATAAAAAACAGTCAGAATCAAAGTGCCTATAATAGTCACAGCTGACACTGTTTCAACAAGCCTCATTCACCCTCTGTACTTCAATGTAAAGTCCAGCAACAGACAATAACACTTTACATGTCTGTAGGATCAAACAGATATCTAAGCAAGCAACCCTCTCAAGGATCATGGTAGAGTGCTTTTTATACACAATCTAAATCAAATGTCTCTTTAAAGCGGTACTATGAAACCTTTTAATGAATAAAATGTCATTGTTTGTGTTAATACAATGTTAATAAAATATAACTTATACAATAGTGGTGGTTTTATTTTGTCTCCCTGCTCTTCTAAGGCCAGGTCTCACCTGGACACATTATGACACCAATCTTAACCTAATGGTCAAGATTCAATTTATCCAAAATAAAATGCCTGGGTTTACGAGGCTAATGTATCCCCTGAGCAAGCAGGCAGGCTCTATTAGCTCAATGGCAGAACATATTAACTTCCCCGGTTCAAATCCAGGGTAGAAGAGTAAAGTTCTATAGTGCATCTTTAACTCAGATCCAGATTCCAGACGTGCAAACTGAAAATGTTGATATTGCTCATAGAAAACAATGCTACAATATGGTATAGTGCTGCTATAGGATCCTGATGAGAGTGTATATAAACAATGCTACAATATGGTATAGTGCTGCTATAGGATCCTGATGAGAGTGTATAGAAACAATGCTACAATATGGTATAGTGCTGCTATAGGATCCTGATGAGAGTGTATAGAAACAATGCTACAATATGGTATAGTGCTGCTATAGGATCCTGATGAGAGTGTATATAAACAATGCTACAATATGGTATAGTGCTGCTATAGGATCATGATGAGAGTGTATATAAACAATGCTACAATATGGTATAGTGCTGCTATAGGATCCTGATGAGAGTGTATAGAAACAATGCTACAATATGGTATAGTGCTGCTATAGGATCCTGATGAGAGTGTATAGAAACAATGCTACAATATGGTATAGTGCTGCTATAGGATCCTGATGAGAGTGTATAGAAACAATGCTACAATATGGTATAGTGCTGCTATAGGATCCTGATGAGAGTGTATAGAAACAATGCTACAATATGGTATAGTGCTGCTATAGGATCCTGATGAGAGTGTATATAAACAATGCTACAATATGGTATAGTGCTGCTATAGGATCCTGATGAGAGTGTATATAAACTAGACCAGGTCAACCTGGTTGTGCCAGACCCCCTGTCTGTCATCATTATTTATGACATCATGCCTTTTGTAGGCATGTCATCATCATGTCATCATCATATATACCCTTTATATAGAAAAGGGACAGACCGACATTTGCTTATGTAGGCCTACCCATTTCATGGGTCTGGCAACTAGACCAGGTCAACCTGGTTGTGCCAGACCCCCTGTCTGTCATCATCATTTATGACATCATGCCTTTTGTAGGCATGTCATCATCATGTCATCATCATATATACCCTTTATATAGAAAACCCGGACAGACATTTGCTTATGTAGGCCTACCCATTTCATGGGTCTGGCAACAATGCTACAATATGGTATAGTGCTGCTATAGGATCCTGATGAGAGTGTATATAAACAATGCTACAATATGGTATAGTGCTGCTATAGGATCCTGATGAGAGTGTATAGAAACTAGACCAGGTCAACCTGGTTGTGCCAGACCCCGGTTCTGCCAACCCTCTGGGCCTATAAATTTAATGGTACATTTATAGGCTGTCTGTCCCTTTATAGGCTGTCTGTCCCTCCCTCATGTCATCATCATTTGTGACATCATTGTGACCAAATATGGAGAAAAGAGGGAGGGACAGACCGACAGACAAAGCCTTTTGCTTTGTCTGTCGGTCTGTCCCTCCCTCATGTCATTGTGATGACATGAAGGCTTTGTCTGTCGGTCTATCTCTCCCTCATGTCATCATCATGTCATCATCATGACCATCTATGGAGAAAAACAGGACAGACCGACATTTGCTTATGTAGGCCTACCCATTTCATGGGTCTGGCAACAATGCTACAATATGGTATAGTGCTGCTATAGGATCCTGATGAGAGTGTATAGAAACAATGCTACAATATGGTATAGTGCTGCTATAGGATCCTGATGAGAGTGTATAGAAACAATGCTACAATATGGTATAGTGCTGCTATAGGATCCTGATGAGAGTGTATAGAAACAATGCTACAATATGGTATAGTGCTGCTATAGGATCCTGATGAGAGTGTATAGAAACAATGCTACAATATGGTATAGTGCTGCTATAGGATCCTGATGAGAGTGTATAGAAACAATGCTACAATATGGTATAGTGCTGCTATAGGATCCTGATGAGAGTGTATATAAACAATGCTACAATATGGTATAGTGCTGCTATAGGATCCTGATGAGAGTGTATAGAAACAATGCTACAATATGGTATAGTGCTGCTATAGGATCCTGATGAGAGTGTATATAAACAATGCTACAATATGGTATAGTGCTGCTATAGGATCCTGATGAGAGTGTATATAAACAATGCTACAATATGGTATAGTGCTGCTATAGGATCCTGATGAGAGTGTATATAAACAATGCTACAATATGGTATAGTGCTGCTATAGGATCCTGATGAGAGTGTATATAAACAATGCTACAATATGGTATAGTGCTGCTATAGGATCCTGATGAGAGTGTATATAAACAATGCTACAATATGGTATAGTGCTGCTATAGGATCCTGATGAGAGTGTATATAAACAATGCTACAATATGGTATAGTGCTGCTATAGGATCCTGATGAGAGTGTATATAAACAATGCTACAATATGGTATAGTGCTGCTATAGGATCCTGATGAGAGTGTATATAAACAATGCTACAATATGGTATAGTGCTGCTATAGGATCCTGATGAGAGTGTATATAAACAATGCTACAATATGGTATAGTGCTGCTATAGGATCCTGATGAGAGTGTATAGAAACAATGCTACAATATGGTATAGTGCTGCTATAGGATCCTGATGAGAGTGTATATAAACAATGCTACAATATGGTATAGTGCTGCTATAGGATCCTGATGAGAGTGTATAGAAACAATGCTACAATATGGTATAGTGCTGCTATAGGATCCTGATGAGAGTGTATATAAACTAGACCAGGTCAACCTGGTTGTGCCAGACCCCGGGTCTGCCAACCCTCTGGGCCTATAAATTTAATGGTACATTTATAGGCTGTCTGTCCCTTTATAGGCTGTCTGTCCCTCCCTCATGTCATCATCATTTGTGTCCCTCCCTGGACAGACCGACAGACAAAGCCTTTTGCTTTGTCTGTCGGTCTGTCCCTCCCTCATGTCATTGTGATGACATGAAGGCTTTGTCTGTCGGTCTATACCTCCCTCATGTCATCATCATGTCATCATCATGACCATCTATGGAGAAAAACCGGACAGACCGACATTTGCTTATGTAGGCCTACCCATTTCATGGGTCTGGCAACAATGCTACAATATGGTATAGTGCTGCTAGGATCATGATGAGAGTGTATATAAACAATGCTACAATATGGTATAGTGCTGCTATAGGATCATGATGAGAGTATATAGAAACAATGCTACAATATGGTATAGTGCTGCTATAGGATCCTGATGAGAGTGTATAGAAACTAGACCAGGTCAACCTGGTTGTGCCAGACCCCCTGTCTGTCATCATCATTTATGACATCATGCCTTTTATAGGCATGTCATCATCATATCATCATCATATATACCCTTTATATAGAAAACCCGGACAGACATTTGCTTATGTAGGCCTACCCATTTCATGGGTCTGGCAACAATGCTACAATATGGTATAGTGCTGCTATAGGATCCTGATGAGAGTGTATATAAACTAGACCAGGTCAACCTGGTTGTGCCAGACCCCCTGTCTGTCATCATCATTTATGACATCATGCCTTTTATAGGCATGTCATCATCATGTCATCATCATGTCATCATCATATATACCCTTTATATAGAAAACCCGGACCGACATTTGCTTATGTAGGCCTACCCATTTCATGGGTCTGGCAACAATGCTACAATATGGTATAGTGTTGCTATAGGATCCTGATGAGAGTGTATATAAACAATGCTACAATATGGTATAGTGCTGCTATAGGATCATGATGAGAGTGTATAGAAACAATGCTACAATATGGTATAGTGCTGCTATAGGATCCTGATGAGAGTGTAAACAGCCATGCTCCTCTCACTGCACTGACTCCCATCTCCTCCTGGACACAATACAACATCTCCCTGTTAACCTCTTCATGTAACCATGGTAACGCTGCCTCCTGCCTTAAGGAACTCCTCAAACTACAAACCTCCAATCGCACTCTGCTCTGGAAATACTAACCACAATGTCAAGGTCCCCCACATTGACACGTATTAGCCCACGAACCCTCATTTGAAAAGATATGCCAGGGACCCTCCATTAGAGAAGATTTTTACAGCTCTAGCAGAAATTCTCAACAATTTAAATTTTAAGGACCTCCCATTAGGCTACGGTATACAGACCCCCATTTAATGGCATTTCTATCTCTGTAATCAATGTTAATTAACTTAAATTACAGACCCATAATGGTCCATTTGGTTCCTATCTATGATTTAGCTGGGGACCCCCTGGAACTTCCATCAACGACCCCTGGGGGTCCCCGGAACCCCACTTTGAGAAACACTGCCTTAGGGACCAGGCTGACCTATAATGACCCTGGTTGTGATGGGCTGTATAGTCTGCTCATAAAAACATGCAGTCACAAGACATTTCAAAACAAGTCAGATCAGCATTCCGTGTCCAACAGGTAAAGTATCAGGTGCAGTAAAAGAAGATTAAACATCAACAGAATGTTCCTGACCTGAATGGATTGATAGTCAATAAAGTCTATCTGGGACTTTGTACTGCTATTTCATTCTGATATCACTGCTAGATTATTATTTAACTATTCCCCAAAAGAGCTTTGGTGAAGAAATGAATCAAAGTGTCTTTAGTCACAGCTGGCACTGTTTCAACAAGCCTCATTCACCCTCATGTACTTCAATGTAAAGTCCAGCAACAGACAATAAGACTTTACATTTCTGCACGATCGAATACATCTAATATTACATCAAAGGATTTACAAGCAACCCTCTCTGGGATCATGGTAGAGTAGTAATAATTAGAAAGTTGCAATTTGAAATTGTGAGTGTGGTTGCTGACAGTTGCTGACTATATTCTACAGTAAGCTAACTGTCATTTGCCTGGCTCCAGCCCATAGACCCGCCCACTCTCTGAGCGGACTGGTTCTGGTCTGAAATCAGGGTAAACTGTCATGTGAAGCTCGACCAATTGATTCCCTAATGATTTCCACTCCCATTGATTCCCTATCCCTGCCATTTCCAATGGCGGCGGAAAAGTTACCCTAGTAATAAATAACGTTTCCGCAGGACTATGATGTGTTGCCCTGTTGGGCAACCACACTAATAAAAACCACACTAATAAAATAGGCCCCACACCTTGGGGTGTTTTTTGTCACAGTACATTTGCACATACATGACATTTGTCCTCTGCATTTTACCCATCCTATAAGAACTAGGAGCAGTGAGCAGCCATACTGTATGTGGCGCTCGGGGAGCAATTAGGGTTTAAGAGTCTTGCTCAGCGACACATCGACACATAACTGGCCTGGCCAGTAATCATACCTGCGACAACCAGGAGCTCTGGCTCCTCAGGCAGGCTCACCCACCAGTCAGCTACAGTGATTTAAATAAGTATAAAGCTAAATTAATGTATTATTAAACCGGTTACTTCTTTTAATGAATTAACTGTAATTTATGTATGGTAGAGCAGTGGTTCTCAACCTGTGGGTCGGCACCCCCAGTGGGTCCCCAGTCCCCACATGATTTTCTGAGGTCCCAGATGACAGTGAAGGATTTTTACGACATTTTTAATTCCAGAAAAACAGACCATTACTGCATCAAAAGTAATCAACAAACTATCATATAAAACTGGAAAAACATTGTTCAAATTGTCAAATAATAATGATAAAAAGGCCAAATGTGTGAAAATAGCAGATCTATAAGCTTTTAGAAATGATTGCGACCATCAGGTCGCAGTTACTATCAAAACCTCGACCAGCTGTCTGTCAGTCTGTCTGTCAGTCTGTCACACGTCACACTTTTGCCCTGCTCATATCTCCGCAACCGTTGCCATATTTTGCACACACACTCCTTGCCTGCCAAACCACAACTTCCACCCATCAATTTACACATGACCCTCTTCTAGCGCCACCATGAGGCAGATTCTTGCAAAACAAATTTTTGGACGCAGCTCCTACAATTTTTGCCCTAAAATCACGCAAATCGGTACACAGTATGTCTACACTCATGTCATCAACGTGGATCTGTCCCATTTAGCGCCACCTTCAGGACGATTTTTTAAAAGACATTTTTGGACACTGCTCCTACACATTTTGCCCTAAAATCACGCAAACCGGTACACAGTATGTCTACACTCATGTCATCAACATGGATCTGTCCAATTTAGCGCCACATTTAGGCCGATTTTTAAAAACACATTTGGACACTGCTCCTACACATTTTGCCCTAAAATCACGCTGCGACTTGACGTTCGCTTGTCTCCCGATTAGAGAGTCTTACTCACAATATGTACCGGTATGTGTGGAACTGAGTCAAACTAGATGTAAAGCCTCAACTCCTTCAATTCCAAGTGCTTATAAGGATGTGTGTGTGTGTGTGTGTGTGTGTGTGTGTGTGTGTGTGTGTGTGTGTGTGTGTGTGTGTGTGTGTGTGTGTGTGTGTGTGTGTGTGTGTGGGTGTGTGTGTGTGTGTGTGTGTGTGTGTGTGTGTGTGTGGGGGGGGGGGGGGGGTCTCTAATTCAAATATGATTATTTTGGGGGTCACAGCCTGAAAAGGTAGAATATGTTAACTTAATCAATTAGGGTGGTTGTATTTTGTCTCCCTGCGTTTCTATTGAGACATTTAGATGGTCAAGATTCAATTAGGGGTCATTTGGTTTCTATCTATGATTCAGCTGGAGACCCCATAGAAGTCCCTCAAGGTCCCCTGGGGGTCCCCGGACCCTACTTTGAGAACCACTGCTATAGACGAGCGAGCAGGCCTTCTGCTGGGCCACTCCTCCTCTCTGACCTCACAAACAACCGTCTTCCCACCAGACATTCATACAGGAACCTCTTATAAAATACATGGAGTCAATCTGTGACTTGCAACAACAGGAATACCCTATAGCACAACCAACATGATATCATGTTTTACAATGGGAAATAATATGTTTAAAAATGTGAATTAATATTGAGCATTTCTAAATTGTGGGAATAAACTGCAAATTGTTTAGCAGAAGGAGCTTTGGTCTTTCATCAATCCTTGAAGAATTGGTTTGAAATGCACAATTAATTATAGCATAATAATTATAATATTCATAATAATATATTATTAATATTCATTCAATAACAGTAATACACCCCACAAAATGTCCCTTCATGGTAAAATGTCCCTGCACTGAGGATGCATAGGGGAATGCGTTTCCATGTTAATTCGCCGCAGGCTGGCAAACACACTGATTAATTTAAAAGGTTGTTTCAACCCGTCAATAACATTTCCCCAGACTGTTGGAAGTTTAACACATAATGTTCATAAAGGTAAGAATGTCAGCATTTTGCCTCCTCAGACTGATCTTAACCAAACATAATGGAGTCCTGGAGAGTGGAGAAGGAGATATAGTTAAATGTCGAACATATTGAGTACATGACTCTTCACCTGCACATAATGACATTAATAATTACTGTCATTATGTGGTCCTCCTTTAAAGGACAACTTTGTTTTTTTGCAACACAGGTTCACATTTTAGATTGTAATTAGAGTAAAGAAAAGATGGGTGTTAAAATGTTTTAGTGCTTTCTATCGCTTTAGCAGTTTTTAATGACTTTGATTTCAGTGGGTGGGGGCATGCGTACAAGGAATAAATATGTATTTTTAGACACAATAAGCCCATTCCCACGATTAACTGCAATCTTTCATGAGCAGATGTGACTAGTACTGTAAATAGTAATAAAGAAATAACCGGCTTTAGGGGGTTCCACACTAGCCGCGGTCACCGCCTCCTAGCAATTCATTTTCAATGGGAGGCGGGCGGCTTTTTCAGCTGCACAGCGAAGTTTTGGGGCGGCGAGGAGAGCGGGCGCGTGAAATCCCCCGCGAGCGTGCTAGTTTGTGCATGCGTACGCGGGCGGTGAGAGATGGATTGTGTTCATCTTTGTGAAATACCGCGCAGCGTTTAATCACTAACGAGGGTGTTTGTGTCTCACCGCGGTGCGGCCACCGCTGATCCTAGCGTCAGCCCCGACGGCAACCGCCTGTAGTGTGTAGGGCACCTTAATGTGTCTAAAAAGACATATTTAGCCACCCACGCATGCCCCCACCCACTGAAATCAAAATGGCTAAACTCATTAAAATGATAGAAAGCAGTAAATGAAAACATTTTAACACTCATCTTTTCTTTTCTCTGTCTAGTTACTAAAATCTAAAATCTAAATCTAAAATACGAACCCTTTTTGTAAAAAAAGAATCTAAGCTGTCCTTTATGTGTACGGTACCTTGATTTCATAATTATGTTGAAAGACGGAGAGACGATCAAAACAATGTCTCATTCAGAGAGCTTACCTGTCCACCAGGTGTGTGCTAGAAGGAATGAGTCCAGAGTGTAAAGCTGACTCCTCCAGTGTCAACATGCTGTCAGGATCACAGTGTAATCATTAACCCTGCAAGGCCAAAAAAATTTAAAAAAAATCAGATGGTGTTGTAGGAGTCCTAATCACAGGAAAATGTAATGTTAAAAAATGAATAATGTTTTTGTAAGGTTTTATAGCCATAAATCATAAATCATAAATCATGCTCTAATTTGCATTTTGGGGATATTTTTCACAACATTAACATATGCACGTGTTCTAGACATTCTAATGATCACGAAAAAAAATATTACAGGCATTTTACTTATGTTTTAGTGAGGAATAGCTTCAGTTAAAAAGTGAGATGTTGTTCGTCCAGACGCTGGAATTTCAACTTCTCTGGGAAGTGTGAATGTCAGTCTCTGTGGGGGGTATTTATATGCAAATATCGTGGCCAATGGCATTGTAATACTAAACAATAGGATTTTATGGTGATGTTAATGTGAAAAAAGAACAGGAAAACTAATTATAACATTTTTTTAAAAATGATTTAAAAAACGTTGCCAAAAAGCAACGCTGGGCCTTGCAGGGTTAAGCTGCTGTAATGAATCACTGAGGATCAAAGTCCACAGGAGCTGCTTTTACAGCCTGACACCAAATAGTGCTGGGCGTTGAGGGGAGCAAATGCTAATTTCATGCAAATTTGTCTTAAAGCGCCAAATTTTGCACAGATGTATCCCAGGGCATGCTCTAATGATTTAGCTAGGGCGCCCAAGTTTGCGACCTTCGGGGTCGCCACAGCAGCCAAATCAAGTTGGGCTCCCATCGAGCCCAACTTGGGCACTTCTGGGCATTTAAGTAGGATGTGAGAGGTCTAACTAGGGGTTTGTCATGATGCTGAACCCATTGCAAGCATTTGTTTTTGCACAAAAAACATTCTTTGGGCTAGAAATGGCCCCAGAAAACGATGGTGTATTGATGAAAAGTGATGACTCATCACTTTTCATCACTAATCACTGTTTTGTGATTGTGTGATTTGTCAGTTAGGTTGGGACGGATTAATTAGTTTTGTGGTGTTTTTAATTATTTCAAAACATTAAAAAAAAAAAAAAAAACATCTCAGAAATATTAATATTAATAATCTAAGAAATTACATAAATTAGAAAAGAAATGTTTAAGAAGAAGTGAAAATAGTCGATCTACAAGCTCGAGCTTGTAGAATCAGTAATTTTCACTAGTTTGGGTGCCAGGCACATTTCTCTTTCGTGTATTGAGCTAAAAGGTTTGGGAACCACTGCATTGACACAAATGTATAAAACATTGGGTCCAAACATTAATCAAAAACCCATGAACAAAAGAGGTCCAATACAGTACAATATAATCCCTATACTCATACAACAGGAGCTTTCTGTTGCTCCAAAAGCCAGGCATGGAGTAGCATTCCTCTGTTAGTGCCCTCAAAGAGTGAGCTCAGATCAGTAAAATCAGGTCCATATTTTGCTCTGATGTCTTGTGTGAGGGGACACACCAGTTTGTGCTGTTTGTTTTGTATACCAGTCTCACATTGACATACGCTGCTCAGGTGGTATGCAACTCCACCTCCCCATTTCCACACGCAGTCTATAAACCCCTTTTCCACAGACATGGCCCAACACCACACCACTCCACACCACCCACTTGTGCCAGGTTTCCACTACAAGGACCTGGGTAGAGTGGTGTGAAAGTGGTACTAAATGTGGTACTAAAAAGTATAAGTAGGCTAGGTCTGATGGGTAGACTATGGGGTAGACTTAGCACCCCCAGCTGTAAATGACTTCCCACAGCCCTGTAACTGTATTATAATCACAGATAAAAGGGTCCATTTGTTTTTTACCGATAGGGGTACTTTTGTGTAATGGAAAATGTAGATATCTTTATGTGGCGCAGTGTAGTGTCGTGTAGTGTCGTGTAGTGTGGTGTAGTGTGGTGTAGTGTGGTGTAGTGTTGTGTAGTGTGGTGCTAAAGCTGCAGTCGAAAAGGGTCTATGAGAGGACAACCAAAACCGTGTAAAGGTTAACCTCAAATAGTCCTGCTATAGAGTGGATGAACAGATCAATCTGGCTTGATGGCTTGGATTTTTGAATCTTGTCCCTTCGATCACTTTCAATGATGTTATCTTTTCTCCATTATCTCAGATGAATGAGAATACATGACTTGGTTCTCCTTCTTCAGCAGTTGAAGAACATACCACAAGGGGTCATCAGCCATGCCATTTCACTGCTGTATTCACGTTATTCCTGGCCCCGCCCCCGGCTTCCTGTTCATATCCTGAAAGAGGCGGAGGCTGAAAAAGCTGGCCTGAAAAACATCATTTGCTTTCCTGTTGTCCTTGCATTAAAGTGTCAGTAGTTGGCGTTCTAGGCTCTGGGCTCTGAATGTACCTGGGTTGCCATGTCTGCTTATAATAAGCAATTTGTGTCTCTAAAAAAATAGTTGCTTATTGGGCTTACTTTGTAATATTTTTTAAACCAGTGGTTCACAAATCTTTTCATATCAAGGACCCCAGATTAACATATTTGTCTACAGTCGCAGACCCCCATCTGAAAATATGTGGTGCCAGGGACCTCCACACAGATTTGTTGTTAAAATGTTTCCCCTCAATATTTTTTAAATAGCAAATATACAAGCTCACAATGTGTCGCATTGTGACACATATTGTGAGCTTGCTGATCTGCTATTTTCAAATGTGAATGTAAAGTAGTAGCCTACTGTAGTTGCTTCTGTTGGGCTTATTTCTTTGGCAAAATCTGGCAACAGACAATTCCATGTCACTTCCTTACTTGGGAGGAAGTGAAAAGATGTTTATGAAGCAGCACACAAAGAAAAATGCTCCAGCGCCCTCTGTAAAAGGAAAATGTCAGCCTCCATAGAATGGCCAGGAATATGGTGAATACAGGCCCATTACAGTACAATGCGTGGACCTAGTAATTATTAACCCACAATATCTAAGGGAATATTTTATATTGCTATGTCCTGTTATTTGACTTTTCTTCCTTTGTTCCTTCTCGTCTTATAAGTGATGACACATTCTTTTGTAAATAGATAATAACTTATATAAAGAGAATACTTTCACTTGTTCCTTCTTTGTTTGCAAAGTTTGGATATATGGCCGGTATGGTCTTTTATATCAGTGGTTCTCAAACGTTTTCATATCAAGGACAAGGACCCCCAAATTGATATGCATCTGGCTGTGGACTCCCCATTTGAATTCTCAAAAACCTTTCAGAAATAGCAGCTCTACAAACTCACATCACGTTGTGAGCTTGGAACCCCCACAACGACCCCTGGGAGTGTCCAGACACACAGTTTTAGACTGATTTGCATGGAAATATCCCCACGGACTAAACATTATGGTTTGTTGTGGGCACGCGTGTTCATGTTAATTAAGCAACGTTACACGAGAGGGCGTGTGTTACCATGATTACTGGCACGCCACTGATGTGGTCAGGAATGAGTAGGGTCATGATTATGACATTTTACATGATGATTAATTGTCACTCGGATAATTGTGATTGACGATTTAATTGTGTTTTTGTCATTGACAAGTAGGCTTACATTTGTTAGCTTGTAGGCTTTGATGTTGCACAATATGGCAGATATGAACCTGATTACATAAAGAAAGGACTGACTGACTTAAAGAAGCTATAGTCAACTTTTTCTTGAAAAACGGACGCTAAAATAAAAATAATGTTTCGAAAATATTTTATAAAAAAAGATTAAGCAAAAAAAAACAAAAAGCATAAATAATGGTAAAATACCGGTAATCATTTTGGCCGTTGTCAGGCCCACTTTGTTTACATCCCTTATCAATCCATATAAAAGAACACAAGAGGGATGTAAACAAAGTCGGCCTGACAACGGCCAAAATGATTAGTATTATCATTATTTTACACTTTTTGTGGTGTGGTGGAAAAATCCATATAACAATCATTGTGGTATTAATTTATTAAATGTATTAGATGATGCAATTTAAACCCACTGCAGGGTTGACATCATCACCTGTTCCTCCCTGTAAAACCCCTTACAAACAGACGACTCACACAAATCTATTACAATATGCCGACTGTGTGTGTGAATAGAGACCATGTAAGGAATGACCATCTGTTGTTACCTTTCTGTACATCTCCTGGCTATGTATAAATGTGTGTGGGACATGGGTGTTTGGAGGGCTGATGGGGGAAGCTCTGGAGGGAGACGCAAGTCTCTCCCTCTCTGCTGTGATGAGATCTACAATAAAGTATGAAGTCTGATTCCTGACAATGCAGTCCTGCATCTTCCTGATTTGTTTGAACTTACTTTTAGTAACTTCAAAAACCTCCATTACAGTGGTCATTTTTGAATAGAAACACATATATGAAGCTTAATCTTTTTTATAAAATATTTTCGAAACATTATTTTTATCTTATCGTCGGTTTTTCAAGAAAAAGTTGACTATAGCTCCTTTAAAAAAAGAACATTGATAGTGGAAATAGCAGATCTACATGCTCAAAACGTGCCACATCGCCAGGCATTCTGAGCTTGTAGATCTGCCATTTCCACTATTTTTGAAAATGTTTGAAAATATATGAAAGATTTTCTACATGGAAAGAATTAAGACAATTATGTCAAATAACTGCGATCAGACGATTATGTAATAATTGTGACAGGTCTAGAAACGAGGTGAGGAGAGTTCCGTGAGCATCACTGAAGTGCCAGCATATGTGAAGCATATTATGTCAAACGATACAAGATTATCCAGTTTGGTCACAGGCCTTGTTAACTGTTCTGGACACTGTGTGGCATGTAGGCTGGGATAGCAATTTAAGAAACACACAAACAAAAACATTTCTTACATTGACATGTCTTTATTTATCCCTGTGGGGAATTCAGGTGAACAGCAGCACAGCAGGCATGAACCTCAATTTACAACCAAAAAAATATTCAAGTATAAAATATAAAAAGTCAGAATAAATCTTGTAGACTTGAGAGTCAACTTCCAAGCCCTCTTCACTTGGGACTGACTGGGATAGCTTAGTATTGTATAAGAAAACAAAACAAAACAAAAAAACACATTTAGGTGTGAGTACAAGTAGTACCAAAATAAATAAATAAATACATCTATCACCAGAATATGAACAAACTTTCTATTATACTGTACAACAAAGAACAAAACAATACTGTGTGCTCGTGAACAATCCTGAGTATATGTGATAACTTCCTACTGTCCAGGTGAATGAGTGGTTCAAGTCAATACTGTACACAGTAGATTTATTGAAGACATACAGTAATTATGTCTTTGCTGTGACATACAGATGTAAATAGGCCTTTGTTGCCATCATGCGTGTATACAGTACAACGGAACCTATAGGGTCAAACAGCCATGCCCTGAGGAAGACCCACACAAGATAACCTATATACTACTGTATAAGGCTTTTAATGTTTTTATTTTTAGTTTCTTAAATTATGCCCTAAAGACATTAAATGCTTTTTAACTACTGTATGTCCTGGGCTCATTGTGCTTATAGGTTATGCAGAAAGATTCTCTGTCTTCATATACTGTATCTACAGTATATGATACACAGTATGTACAGTGTTGGCCAGCCTACACAGTAGGTATAATGGATCACATCGTCGTTGTCGGGTGAAAACCTTGTATGTCCAAAACCGTTCGTTTTGCTTTTATCATTTAAAAAAAATGATTTAAACTAGTGAAAACAGCAGATCTACAAGCACACAACGCCTCGCACCGCGAGGCGTTGTGTGCTTGTAGATCTGCTGTTTTCACTACTTTTGTGCAACGGCCTTCTATGATGAAGCAGGGCTTTGCTTTGTGAAAGAACGTACACATTTGAAACTCGGAGATACGAGGTTTCCGCCCGACAACGACGATATATTAATATGTCAGTCAACAGTGAATATAATGAACAATAATACAATCTATTGACAGTGAGACAACAAGAGCAGTTTAAGGACAACTCTGCACTAAATAACACCTAGGCTCATTGTCTTACTTATATTATATTGATCTCAAATGACCGTCCATGGGGTCCATTAGGCAGAAATGCCCCTGTCGCCCAGTTTACCCAGCGGCCCTCATAGCATAGAGTTGAGCCCATAAAAAGCCAATCACTTCTACACCATGTGTTGTTTTCTTTCATGAATGTGTTACTAGTTGTCATTATAAACACATCCATGCCGTGGCTGTCCCACCACAAGCCGCCACAGTCTCATAAATCATGTTTTGGGGTGAGAATTGCCAATCAAAGTGACTGTACTGGCCAATCACAGCGTGTCTTTTCGGGGACTCGGCAAGACACGTTTAGAAGAGTGTGGAGACTTGAGTGTGATGACGATGGCATGGATACGTGTGTAATGACAACTAATAACAGATCGATTAAAAAGATGATGGCTTATTATGGGCTTATGCTATGAGGGCTGCTAGTTTCTCCTGGGGGTAACCTTCTCCATGCAGGGATAGGTCAGCTCAACTGGAATATAAAAAGCGGTCAGAGGGGGTTCCGGGTGCAGATTCAGAGTATACTTAGGTAAAGAGTTATAATCCACAATCACAAAGTCTTAAGTATGAGTCTTTTTAATGAAAACTTCAGCAGCAGCAGAGCAAGCAAACGTTTCGGCACGTTTCGGCTAGGCCGTGTAACACTGATGACGGCCTAGACGAAACGTGTCTGTTTGCTTGATCTGCTGCTGCTGAAGTTTTCATTAAAAAGACTCATACTTAAGACTTTGTGAGTGCGGATTAGAACTTTTTACCTAAGTATACTCCTGGGGAAAATGGACAACAGGGGCTTTTCTACCAAATAAGACAATCAGTTGGGATCAATAGAAGTACAGTATAGGAAAATGAGCCTAGATGTTATTTAGTCTGGAGTTGTCCTTTAACCTAAGCAGGCAACTGTCATGATACATTAACTTTAGTGCTACACACTTCAAAGACATAAAAAGGTAGACGTCTTCTCCAGCTCTGGGGCGGTGTCTGTAAAAAAAGGGGAAGGCAACATGGAAGGAAAGCTTCGGGAATCCTGAAGCACGTTTCTGTGTGCGTCAGAGATAGAAGGGGACGTTCAGTAGGCCAAGGAAGGACTCCCTCTTTCCCAGAGGCACTTTGGCTTTGGCAATGTAAACGTTTGTTTCCTCGTGCCAATAAAGCTAGCTTGAATTAAATTTAAGTCCCGAGGAAAAAAAGACGCACTGTGATTGGCTAGTAGTCACAGGTCGCTCCAATGAACTGCAGCAGAGAATGAGGAATCTAGCTTTTAATATCTACTCTATGCTGCACATACAGTGGTCTATGAGCACATGTTAATATCTACTCTATGCTGCACATACAGTGGTCTATGAGCACATGTTAATATCTACTCTATGCTGCACATACAGTGGTCTATGAGCACATGTTAATATCTACTCTATGCTGCACATCCAGTGGTCTATGAGCACATGTTAATATCTACTCTATGCTGCACATACAGTGGTCTATGAGCACATGTTAATATCTACTCTATGCTGCACATACAGTGGTCTATGAGCACATGTTAATATCTACTCTATGCTGCACATACAGTGGTCTATGAGCACATGTTAATATCTACTCTATGCTGCACATACAGTGGTCTATGAGCACATGTTAATATCTACTCTATGCTGCACATACAGTGGTCTATGAGCACATGTTAATATCTACTCTATGCTGCACATACAGTGGTCTATGAGCACATGTTAATATCTACTCCATGCTGCACATACAGTGGTCTATGAGCACATGTTAATATCTACTCTATGCTGCACATCCAGTGGTCTATGAGCACATGTTAATATCTACTCTATGCTGCACATACAGTGGTCTATGAGCACATGTTAATATCTACTCTATGCTGCACATACAGTGGTCTATGAGCACATGTTAATATCTACTCTATGCTGCACATACAGTGGTCTATGAGCACATGTTAATATCTACTCTATGCTGCACATACAGTGGTCTATGAGCACATGTTAATATCTACTCTATGCTGCACATACAGTGGTCTATGAGCACATGTTAATATCTACTCTATGCTGCACATACAGTGGTCTATGAGCACATGTTAATATCTACTCTATGCTGCACATACAGTGGTCTATGAGCACATGTTAATATCTACTCTATGCTGCACATACAGTGATCTATGAGCACATGTTAATATCTACTCTATGCTGCACATACAGTGGTCTATGAGCACATGTTAATATCTACTCTATGCTGCACATACAGTGGTCTATGAGCACATGTTAATATCTACTCTATGCTGCACATACAGTGGTCTATGAGCACATGTTAATATCTACTCTATGCTGCACATACAGTGGTCTATGAGCACATGTTAATATCTACTCTATGCTGCACATACAGTGATCTATGAGCACATGTTAATATCTACTCTATGCTGCACATACAGTGGTCTATGAGCACATGTTAATATCTACTCTATGCTGCACATACAGTGGTCTATGAGCACATGTTAATATCTACTCTATGCTGCACATACAGTGGTCTATGAGCACATGTTAATATCTACTCTATGCTGCACATACAGTGGTCTATGAGCACATGTTAATATCTACTCTATGCTGCACATACAGTGGTCTATGAGCACATGTTAATATCTACTCTATGCTGCACATACAGTGGTCTATGAGCACATGTTAATATCTACTCTATGCTGCACATACAGTGGTCCATGAGCACATGTTAATATCTACTCTATGCTGCACATCCAGTGGTCCATGAGCACATGTTAATATCTACTCTATGCTGCACATCCAGTGGTCTATGAGCACATGTTAATATCTACTCTATGCTGCACATACAGTGGTCTATGAGCACATGTTAATATCTACTCTATGCTGCACATACAGTGGTCTATGAGCACATGTTAATATCTACTCTATGCTGCACATACAGTGGTCTATGAGCACATGTTAATATCTACTCTATGCTGCACATACAGTGGTCTATGAGCACATGTTAATATCTACTCTATGCTGCACATACAGTGGTCTATGAGCACATGAGCCAGGGAAGACAAGGGCTCATTAAACACTTTCTGTGGCCAAGACGCATGGGGCGTTCTCAGCTAATCTAGCCCATTCTTGGACATACTCTATAACTCAAAGGTATTTTTACTCAAGGGGACGTCGTCCGATGACGTCATGACGGTGATGACGCAACCGGGAAGTAAACATTTCTTTTGTCTTTTCAGGACACAGCTTCTAAAACCTTTCAAAAGTTAAAGGGGAAGACCACCCATTTTCAATATTGAACTATGTCATTAATATACCTTAGAGAAGTTGTGTGGAAATAGAAAAAAAAGTTCCCCCTCTTCTGTGTTGCCTAGAACTGGAAGATTGATTTTGGGGTTTGTATTGTAAAGTACAACAGTGTGATGTCATCAAGTTGTACTTTACAATACAAACCCCAAAATCAATCCTCCAGTTCTAGGCAACACAGAAGGGGGGAGGGGGGGGGGACTTTTTTCTATTTCCACACAACTTCTCTAAGGTATATTAATGACATAGTTCAATATTGAAAATGGGTGGTCTTCCCCTTTAAGGCAAGAACAAAGATTTTGGGGCAGTAATTGTGTGCAAAAATATGAATTCCTCTATTGAGGAAACCAATAGCCATTGAAGAGGATGATTGTACAGGAGGGTTTAACAGACCACATTCTAGAATCTAGTAGAAGTTATGGCCCGCAGTAGAGCCAGTAGATAATGATATTAAAATAGGTTGGGCAAGTGATGTTTCCGTGTTTGTTAAACAGCTCTATATTCTCATAGTAATCACATTCATTGCTATAGTGTGTTTGTTCAGTAACATGAGTCTCCCCTGTCTCTCCAGCTCTTTGGTAAACAGAAAATGCATTTCCAGGTCGGGATACCCATGTTATCCAATGGGGAGAGAGAACTCACACGGGATCGGCAACCCACCTGGAACATGTACTGTATTGTCTGTTTATTAAGAAAGCTGCAGAGACAGGGAAAAAACGCTCTAGCAGTGGTTACAAGCAGAATTTAGTGTGTTAACTTCAAAACACATCACCCCATCTTACCAAACTACTTCACCATCACCACCCTAATCACTGTTTTCAAAAGAATCATCAGAACCGTGTTCTTCTTCATCATCATCGCCGTCGTCGTCATATTCATCATCAGAACGATCGTTCCTCAGCTTGAGAGCCATGGGGGACTTAAAGGCAGCATCGGGGAAATCACCAGGCATCTGTCCAACAGTTTCCCAGGAGTCCGTCTCGTCACTGTAGCGCTCGATGTTCGGGAGTCGGCTACACGAGGACCAGGGACGTGAAAAGAACAGAGTCTGAGATTGTGGTTGTCTGGCTACGTGAGACTATAGTGGCGTTTCCATAAAGCCTCTTAATGCGCATTTAAGGCTTATTGGCAAAATCTTATGGAAACACTTCAAAATGCTAATAAACTTTCATTATCCGCAAAAAAAGAAAATCCGCTTGGAGGAGGTGGATTTTGAGGCTTTATCAAATAAACGAAATGCGCATTTGTGAATGGAACACACAATAAATGCGACTAGATTTCCTCCAATTTAACACTTCCCCTGCCGCTTAACGTCCGTTAGCCCACAAAACAAACCGGTTGTTTGTTACACACTGAGTGACACGGACCGTGTGTAAATTCCTCCCATTTTCACCTCCCGGAGTCAAGCCATCCGTGGCTAACCCTTCCTCATCACACAGTGTTGCGTGCCAAAAGTGGCCGATCTACAAGCTCACAGCGGCTCGCATCCGCGTCTCCGCGCCGCGTTGTGAGCTTGCAGATCGGCCACCTTCCAGAGGACGCTGAAACTTGCAGGATAAGCACTGTGCAGTGACGCGAGCGCGGTTTTCCCGGTGAACCTGAGCGCAACGGTGGGGGCGCGGGAGTGTGGGGAACACACATCACTGACTATTGCCGATGAAGGAGAGGTTATATAGCTTTATGTATTGAGAGGAACTCTTGACAATTTTGTAAGAGACTCGTCGCCAATTGTAAGATATTTAAAAGTTATTTGGGGCCATGATGATTGATAACCCCTTCTTCCCACTACTAGACAACGACCGAGTCACAGCAGTCAGACGTGCAGTGCTCAGGTTCAGTCTGAGAAAATCAGCCCGATCAACTCATGCGACCGTCGCTAATTCTAATGGAAACATGCTAAATTCGCTTTGTCTTAATGCGTATTTCTGATAATTCGCTTCCCTAATTCGATTAAGTTTATGGAAACATGTCTTATGTCTTACCTGAAGCTGACGTCTATCCCTCCCAGGACGTAGATGTCTCCGTGCAACAGGGTCACGCGGGGCTGGAAGCGAGGCTCCAGCATGGGGGAGCACATGGTCCACCGGTCGGCCCTGGGGTCCAAGCACTCCACCGTGTTCTCAAACACATAATGGGGCCCGTCGCTCTTGGACTTCATATTGGAATAATTACGACCACCTTATAAAGACAAAGAATTTAGGACGCGTTATTGCGTGTTATTACTTGAACCATTATTGTATGCTTTAGCTCAGTGTTTCTCAATCTTTTTTGGCTTGAGTACCCCTTTCCCTGATTTCTGAATCCAAGTACCCCCTTGACCCGACAACATTTTGCTCATAAAACTTTATTTATAAATAAATAGTGGTATATGATGCTATTTCAAGAATATAAAATCACAAATAAGGAATGGAGTGAAAGAATTTAAAACGGTTTTCATGTCAATAACCTCAATACATTCAAACAACTTTAAAACACATACCAGTTGCCTGGTACCATGTAATTTGGTTTAGCAACTCAGGCTCATATCAAGTTTCTCCTTTTGTCATCATTAAACATAACCAGTGTTGGGCAGTAACGAATTACTAATAATATATTACTGTAATATTATTACTTTATCCAGTAACCAGTAGTGTAAGGTATTACTCTGCCAAAAACGGTAATATATACCGCTTTACTCTGCCAAAAAGTCGTAGATTGCGTTGCGCGCACACGCACACGCACACACACACACACACACACACACACACACACACACACACACACACACACACACACACACACACAGAGAGAGAGAGAGAGAGAGAGCGAGAGAAAGAGACCCTCCTCTTCTCATTTACACACAAAGACACAAGCTCCCGTATCTCACACACAGGGGGAAGTAGTTTCTCTTCATCTCCGTGGTGCTGGATTGTTTTTCAATTTACAGATACTCCTAATAAAGTAGGCTGCTTTCTGACTATATCCCTTTATTCTGAGGGAAAGACCATACAGAGCCTATAGGGTCAAAATTACTGACAGTTTTAAATTTGTATCAGGCTTGTAAATGCACTGATCACGGCTGTCAAATAAAGCTTGTTTGGCTGATTGGAGACTTATTTTTCCAATAAATTGGATTATGTTCTAAAAGGAGCTGGCTAAACAGATTGTGTCGTTGTACCCTACATCTCTTTTCTTTTGCGGGGTAAAAAAAAAAAAAAAAAAAAAAGGTAATATAACTTAATATATTATATATTACTCTTGATTCCAAGTAATAAGTAATATAATATTATTACTTTTTCCAAGGAGTAATAAGTAATATGTAACGATTACTCTCCTAAGTAATATTGCCCAACACTGAACATAACAGTACATGTTTTTCCCCTCCTAATTCAATTGTTGTCAATTATTTAACTATGAACAATATTAGCATGATTTATACTTCAATTTTTCTCTTTTTGGGGGGCAATTTCTGAGTACCCCCTGCAGTACCTCCGCGTACCCCTAGGGGTACACGTACCCCCATTTGAGAAACACTGATTGTTGAAAAATAGCAGATATACAGGGTTCCAACACATTTATTACCAATTCATTTCCAAAACTTTTCCAGAATATTTAATCCAATGTCCAGGACTATATAACAATAATTCAGCTCAATAACAAGTCGCTTACTCCTATGCGAAATGCCCAAAGACAGGTAGTGTATGCCAGTGGTTCTCAACCTTTTCAGGCTGTGACCCCCGAAATAATCATGTTTTAACTGGGGACCCGGCACCCTGACGAGCACTAAGAGTTGAGGAATTTTGTATAACACGTTTCTATTGTGAAAATAACAGATCTACATGCTTGCAACGCGAGGCGTTGTGAGCATGTAGATCGGCTATGTTCACAATTTCTGCCTCTAATATTTGACAATTTGGCCATTGTTTAATTTGTCATTTCAGAGGTATTAACAAAATCCATAACCAAAGACAATGCATAGCTATTTTTTCCAGGACCTTCCAGGACCCTTGATCAATTCCAAAACTTTTCCAGTACTGGATTTTTTTTTTTCTAATTTCAAAATATTTCCAGGAATTTCATGACCGTGGGAACCCTGGATATACAAGCGCACAGCGCGAGCTGCGAACTCGTATATCTGCTATTTTTGAAAAATCTTGAACATTTGAATATTTTTGACCCAATTCTATAAGTGTTGGATAAGGATTCTAAATCATAACAGGTTTCTGAAAAATACTATGTTTCTATGTCAGTGGTGCTCAAACCTTTTCATATCAAGAACCCCCAAAACGATATGTATTTGGCCATGGACCCCCATCTAAAAATATTCTGTAGTTTTACTACTGTCTCATTCTGAAGGGGTCAAAGAAAGGCTATTTTGTTGTCTTTTTTACCTTGCATGTTTGGTTACATTTGGTAATTTGAGTTATTTGTGTTTTGTTCAGAGCACACACCTGACAAAAGACCATTGATATTAAATATTGATGATAGTTCAATAAAATATTGTAGTTGTGATGCATGTGTATTGTATATGATTCTGTTATGGTCCTACCGAAAGTACATTTTGTCAGGAGACATAGTCGGCCCTTGGATGTTTTAATGTGTTCTAATGTGGCCACCTTTGAAAAAAGTTTGGACAACACATTACTAATTACTTACTAATTACAATACAATTACAATACTGATAGCGTAGAGCTTTCATTCAGAGTGCAGACAGGTAGGATACTTGAGATGTGCCGATTGATCGCGAGTGTCAGTGATCGCGATCGGCCGATAATGCCTCTATCGGCTTTGCCGATCTACAAGCTATATCAGCTATTTTCACAATATTTATCTGTGGGACTGAATGTAACCTCAGCTTCAACTCCTACAAGTTGAATTGGATACTAAGCCAGCAATCTCCTAATGTTTATACAATGTATATATACAATGTCAATGTTTTGTAAGAAGAACCATTAAATATAAAGGCTGCTACAGTAACACAATAAATAGAAGAATTTATAGATTTGACGATCGAACGGGAATATCGGTATCTGCAGATACTGATTCCAGTTGATCGGTGAACGGTATCGGCCAGCAATCGGAGCATCTCTATATGATACCTATAGCATAGAGCTTTCCGTTCAGAGCGCAGACAGCAGGGAGATCACGTAGAATCTGCATGGGAGGGACTTCTGTCCACACGGATGTTTCAGGGTTGAACTTTGACACCTGGGGTAAGGCTGGCTTTCTAGGTGTTCCTAGGGATAAAAAGAACAGACGCACGCACGCACGCACACACACGCACGCACGCACGCACGCACACGCACACACACGCACACACAAATTGGAATCAAGTCATGAAAATGTGTGCAAATCTTTGAATCTATGTATTTTTAAAGCGAACATTTGTAACCAGAATTGTGCGCTGTGAGCTTGAATATCTGCTATTTTTAATAGTTAAAACAAGAACAAAAATGTTTAAGTAATAATGTGTAATATAACACGTTCAAGGTCTTAATGGGTTAATCATTATGCTTGACATACATTACAGATGTATGTTTGTATTTATGTATTACAGACAATGTATGTTTGTATGTATGTATTACAGATGTATGTTTGTATTTATGTATTACAGACAGTGTAGACAATTGTATGCTCAAGCAAACGCTATCGCTCGTAATTTCAGTCAATGTTCTACTAAAGTGAAAGTGTCATTGTTTAAAACATATTGCACACCGCTCTATACTGCTCACCTATTGTCATCTTATAAGAAATCTAGTATGCATAGACTGCAAGTTGCATATACGTATTGATGCTATGAGAATATTCCTTAAAAAACCCAGAGGGGGCAGTGCTAGTGAGATGTTTGTCACTGCTGGAGTGAGGACTTTTAAAGCACTTTTAGGAAACGTAATGTTCAAATTCATGAAACGTTTGGATGTATCTACTAACGACATCATTGTGGCGCTTTCAAGCCCCCTTATGAGCAGTTCACGCTATACATCCAGACTAAGGGTACACTGGCTAAAATGAGTGTGTTTTTCCTGTGGGCTAAGTTATGTACTATTTATTTTACATTCTCTTATTGATTTATATTGCCTGTCGTGTATCTTTTATGTCTTGTACACTGTTTTATGTCTTGCACCCTGTTTTATGGACCTGCGTTTTCTAATAAAGATTGATTGATTACATAAAATACCCAGCAGTTTGAACGTGCAGGTGAATAAACCCGTTCCATACCAATAAAATAGAGGTGTCCATCCAGTGCCACTGCATTACGGTGACCAGAATCATAGTAGGCCGCCACACCCACACCCTCCATGAGCTGCCAGGTGTTGGTGACGGGCTGGTAGCGCTCCATGGAGTCTTGACTCTCACTCCCAGAGCCACTCACTGCAAACACACATCCATCCAGCAGCACCAGGCCTAGAAAAGAATATGAATAAACCTAAGCTTTAGAAGTGATTACCTTGGCCATATGCCCTATGCAGCCTCTCATTCATTATGAATAGAGCAGGGGTCTTCAACGTTTTCAGGCCAAGGACCCCTTAGTTGAGAGAGAGAGATGAAGCAGGGACTTCCACAACCTTTTCATAGATTCCATATAGTTTCATTGTTTGACAGCACAATCATCAGTGTATGTTGGATTTATGTAAATTTGTGTGTTCAGATATTTAACCACTTGAACCGTCAATAAGTAATGAAAAGCCTGGGTTTCCGAGGCTAATAAGTAATAAACTTGCCATTTCACTGAGGTCTGCTCTTTTTCCACTCTAAACCAAACCTCTTTGCCGAAAATAGCCGATCTACAAGTTGTGAGCTTGTAGATCTGCTATTTCTGGCTACAGTTCTCGGAATATGGACACTAGGGTTCAAGTGGTTAATATAAAAAGGATTGGAAGATTTGGAGAACCCCCTGTAGTAACTCTGAGGACCCCCTAGGGGTCCCGGACCCCCTGTTGAAGACGCGTGACATCATCATCATACCCGGAAGTTATGCGGGAACACCTACTGAGTGGCAAAAAAACTACTTTCTGGCCTTGACAGCCCATACATCCAAACAGAAAAGTCCTGTCTGATTGCATTAAACAATGTTAAAACGATGTTTAAAGTGATTACCTTGGCCAGATGCACTATGCAGCCTCTCATCCAACTTCCTAGACATACCAGACACGCTGTTGTAGCCTGTGAAGGGTTAAAAGCATGTTTACTGGGATAAGGAAACCGGAGTAAAGGGCTGGCCTGAGCTCTCGCGAGACTTCCGCTGTAGCTTCGGAGCTGAGGCAGGAAGTTTCCGCATCCCAGTAAACATGCTTTTAACCCTTCACAGGCTACAACAGCGTGTCTGGTATGTCTAGGAAGCCTGTCTGGACGATTCATAAAAAAATATATTTATTTTTTGAAGTGGCCGAAAGGGGCGCTTTTGGATAGTGACGATAAGCCTGTTTTAGCTGTGGGGACTAATCTACAAATCTCAGAACAGGGGCAGAAATGAGGCATATCAACCTAACCAGGTGAGGTCGTCGGTGGAAACATTCTCATTCAGGGGGGGGGTCCTATTTTGGTCTGTATTACTCCTTTAATGTGGTTAAATTGAAGGTCACATTTTGACAGTCTTACTGAAGTTATGTCGTGCCACGTTCATGGGAGCCATCTCCGACCAGGAGTTACGGTGAACATCGTAACGCCACATCTCTTTACTGTTGTTATGGACTGAACCATCACGATATCCTCCGGCCAAATACAGAACGGAGCCTATGGTGGAATTAAAACAAAGAGTTATGCCTTGATCGTTAGGCCTACATTAATACAGATTTTAAGCTATTTAGGCCTGACCTGAAGTCAAATATTATTCAAAAATTACAAAAACAAATATATTGCTACATACTGTACATGTACTGTACTATTCTAAAATATGTTCCCGGCCTGAATGGGTTAATATGCATGCGCAGCTTGAAATTACATCATATATTTTCCATCTTATTCATCTCCATTTTATTGTGGTTGTTCACTTATCAACACACTTTTTTTGAAGGAGGAAATCAGCACTCACTTAAAAGATTATTCTTTCTTGGGTTAGTGTTAATAAGAATAATCTTCAAAGTGAGAGCTGGTTTCATAAAGGTTTGTTGTTGCTTGAACCGTGCACCCAGGATTACAGTATTCTTGAATCCCACGTTGATGAGTGCTCCTCTTTCTTCAAGTTCACTTATCAAGCCAGGAAATTCATGACATTTCACCAATAGCAGGGCTGACCCAAATAGTTAGAATAATACTCAAAGCTTTGATCAACCAGTCAATTGATTTTCAGCGCTTGGACTTTCAGCGCTTTGACTCGATAACGCATCAATTGGGCAGTTCAGAAACCCATCTACCAGTGACATCATCGTTAAGCAGACTTTTTTTTTTTTTTTTTAAACATATTTAGATTTTTATTATCATGAAAACAATGGCTTCCTCAGGTTCAGGTTCAGGTTCATTTTATTGTCACACATATCCATACAGGTACAGATACAATGAAATGCTTGTGCCAGGAGCACAAGCATTATTACACAAAGACATGTACAGTGCCCATGTTTACCTACGTTTCACTTTCATCCCAACCATTATAACATTGCAACTTCTCAGGAATAGAAAGCCTGCAGTTTTCTATTAGCTTGGATTCCCCATCGATGATGTCACTTTTAGATGGGTTTCTGAACTGCCCACAGCCTGACTATGAGACACAGACCGAGTAGGATTGTTTTTGGTTGCTATTTTATCATGAACATTAGTGAGGACCAATTAGCCAGTAGCTATGCCCCTCCCGAAAAAGCTTTTGTCCAATGCTAGCTTAGCAACCGGCAGCTTGCCAAGGCGGAAGTTATTCTAAGCTAGTATTGGACAAAAGCATTTTGGGAGGGGCATAGCTACTGGCTAATTATATGAAGACAGGTTGAAAAGTGGTGAAGATTGTCCAAACAGAGTAGGACCCACTACAAGTTGATCCTCACCTGACATGAGCACAGCGTACGCCTCTACCTTCTGGGGCAGCCGTCCCAGAGTGGTCCACTGACTGGTGAGAGGGTCAAAGCTCTCCACTTTGTGAAACTTCTTCTTCTTATTGGTCGATCTCCCCGCTGCCGCCTTCTCGGCCCCTCTTCCTACCGTCACGAACACTTCAACAAGCAGGAGAGAAGGAGCAGTAGTCAGTCAGATAGTAGATTGTAAACCGTAGCCGTGGCTCCATAGCACCCGGCACTGACACTAAAACTCAAATCCCCATAATCCATTGGGAGAAAATGGAATGGCAGGGATGGCAGTATGACTTTTTCTTTACCGGATGAGAGAAAAGACGAATCGCTGTGTTCATGGAGGCTCGAAAATCACGTAAAAACACTGAAAAACCCTGGCAGAAGCTACCGAATTAATTAGTGATATACCTGGCAACCACTGTGTTAAGGGTGAATTGTAAAATGTAGATAATTAAATCATGATGATGCAATTAGCATTAAAAACACAGTTGTATATCAGTTTAAACAAGCACGCAAGTATTCAGCAGGGTACCTGTGGTCCTGCGTGGACCTGCTGTGTTACTGTAAGGCTGCTCCCCCTTGGCCTCAGATATGAACCTCTGGCAGCCCTGGTGATCTTTCACCTCATCCAGACGCTCAACCACAGAGAGGAGGTAGGAGGGACTGATGAGAGGCAGACGGATCTGCTCCAGAACCTTAAAGAACACAAAAGTTATTTACTAGTCCAACTGGATCTTGGGGGGAAAACATCATATATCACCAGCAAGCATTGTGTTTAGAGGCCAAGCATACATACCTGGTAGGAGACCTACTGTATCTATAGCAGGGGTTCCCAAACCTTTTTGTCTCAGGGCACCCCATGAATATTTCTTTAATCCGAGGCACCCTTACATTATAATTTTCACTCCCAGCACCTTTATAGCATATCGTCGTTGTCGGGTGGAAACCTTGTATGTCCAAAACCGTTCGTTTTGTATTTATCAACTATAAAATGTACTAAACTCGCGAGGCGTTGTGTGCTTGTAGATCTGCTGTTTTCACTAGTTTTGTGCGACAGAGGTTTCTGCCTGACAGTGACGATATTTTAGTGGTTATATTGCGAGGAAAACGTTGAGATAATAGCCATTTTGGTTAGAACTGACTGAAAATAACTTTGTGATACTAAATATTTCTTCAAGTGTCCAAATAAATTCCAAATATTATCAAATGATCTCGCGGCACCCCTGGACTGCCATCGTGGCACCCCAGGGTGCCCCGTCACCCACTTTGAAAACCCCTGATCGATAGGAAGGAAAGAAAGAAAGCACTGACCTTTTCAAAGTTCTCCCTGTGAGAAGGACACTTCTCCAACCACAACATGGCTGCCTTAAACACCGTGTCCTCCTTGGGCACGTTGAGATGGTCGCTGGCAAGAATCTGTGTCACTCTTTCCACAGAGAGAGAGAGGAACTCTTCCTATTGATTGGGGGAAAAAGTAGATTAGAGTAGATTTTAGTAATGTATTTTGTTGAGATAGTTTATACGGAAGTAACCTTTTCTCCTCTGAAGTGCTCACTGGTGATGGTTTGTTTTGTGAAATGTGACTAACTAGATTGTTAATATAAAATATATATATATGATATGATATGATATCCATTCACTGGCCAATGATTGAATGTTTCTACCCAGGCCTGGGTCAGCTGTGGTGATGACAGGTCGAGTAATAATGGTAAATAAATAAAAAACCCATCCGTTCACTTAGATCAGCCAACACAGGGATGCTGACAGAACCCTCGCTAAAAACCCCAGGACAAAAATCCACTCGTCCTAGACAATTTGCCCTCCTGGCCCCCTAAACTGTGGAATAAACTCCCTGTCGCACTTAGAACTAAAGCACTCACTCCCTAGCTTCCACCGTGGCCTGAAGACTCACCTCTTCAGACTCCACCTAAACCCATAGCACTACTGTAACACTACCCTTCCCTCGATGACCACACATGAAGCTAGATAGCATTTTTAGGTTTTAGAAGTTTATACTGATTAGGTGCGTGGTCTACCTATGTTATTATTATTATTTTGTTGACATATTATCTTGCTTATTATATTGATGTATTACCTGCTTATTGTAAGTCGCTTTGGATTAAAAACATCTGCTAAATGACTAAAGGTTCAACTGTAAACTGTAAAGTAATGGGAGGGAAAAGCCAACAGACAAACAACAACAACAACAACAACAACAAAACGTGGTTAGTGTATGATCCTTCAATCACTAACTAACCCAGGGGTCGGCAACCCAAAATGTTGAAAAATCTGTCTGGAGCCGCAATTTTTTTTATAAAAGCCTTATATATCGTCGTTGTCGGGTGGAAACCTTGTACTATGTCCATAACTTCGTTCTGTATTTATCATTTAAAAAATGAACTAAACTAGTGAAAACAGCCGATCTACAAGCACACAACGCCTCGCACCGCGAGGCGTTGTGTGCTTGTAGATCTGCTGTTTTTACTACTTTTGTGCGGCAGTCTTGTATGATGAAGCAGGGCTTTACTTTGCGAAAAAAAAAAAGAAAAAACATACAAATTTGAAACTTGGAGATAAAAGGTTTCTGCCCAACAGTGACGATAAAAAAAATCGGTAAAACAAAAACAAAAATTTCCCCCCCATTTTCATACATTTTTGAAAAAGCTCCAGGGAGCCACTAGGGTGGCGCTAAAGAGCCGCATGCGGCTCTAGAGCCGCGGGTTGCTGACCCCCGAACTAACCTGTTGGTAGACCTCAGTGAAGTGCTCCAGAATGTACTCCATGCTCTGTTCCTCCAGCATTTCACAGGAGTGGTCGTCTGCACAGCAGAACATCTCCACACAGTTGTTGACGTCCATGTGACGCTCCATGTAGTCAGAGCAGGCCTCTCTCACAGCACTGACATCCAACAGGTCTGAGGCTGCTAGCAGGGGCTGGAGCAGAAGCACATGAACAACATGTGTTCATTTAGAGCCGCAAGGCATTATTATTTTAACCAATATTTTATGCTTTAACTATTAACAAAATGTGCAGATATACAAGCTCACAGCTTGTAGATCTGCTATCTTCTAAATCCTTTTTCTAAATTAGTGGTTCTCAAACTCTTTCAAGTAAAGGACCCCCAAAATGACATGTACAGTATTTGGCCTTTGGCCCCATCCAAATATATGTTGTTCCAGGGACCCCCACACGCAGAGATTTGAAAGATAAATTCAAAGACTTGGAAATATGTTTCAAAAATAGATCTACAAGCTCGCAGACGCGCTGTGAGCTTGTAGATCTGCTATGTTTGTAGGCCAAACATGGAGACAATGAATAATGTTTGATGATGATGGGAGCACTTAGGCCGCTAACCCTACCGACGCTCCTTTGTCAAAATGACGGTCGTTCGAAAGAGAGAGATTTCCCGGATGATGATCAGGGGTTGACATAGTCATAGTCACTTGCCCGAAAAGTAAATCGTCCATTATAAAATGATAGGTAAAATTTGAATTACGGTTCAATTTAACACTTTTTGGGGCTATGCGATAACAAATTAAAAATGCATCCATATACCTACATAGCAATTGAATTGAATATGACTGAGTTCACATACTAATATGTTTAAGTGTAGCAACAGTGAAAACAGCACATTATAGGTAACTGCTCTTATTTTACATTCAACACACCAGAAGACATGTTCAGGTGTTTAGACATAGACAGATACTGTATCTCGTGTTGTGTTGATCAATGGTTGCGTCCACCCTCTCATATGAGCACTTTCCCGGTCAAGCAAGCTGAAAGCAAACTCCACCTGCCCGAAAGTTTTATTTACCTGCCGGGGGCAGGTGGGCAAGACTTAGTGTCAATGCCTGATGATAATACATTACCTGCACATTATCCGGGGAGATGGACACCCTGTAAGTGTAGGCAAAGTCCACCAGCAGTCCCAACATCTGAGCTTCCACTCCACTCATGGTCACCCTGTCATCTGTAGACTCCTTCATGCCAGAGGTAAACATGGCCTGTGGAGCTAGGAGCAGGGTCGGGACGATAATCACCATTATCGTTTATCGTGATAAAAAAACACTCGCAATAATTGTATTGTGCAGTTTTAAATTTATCGTGGAATTATCCTCAGTCAAGCACTGGGATCAATTCACCTTTTATTTGCAGAACTACCCGTTAAACCCTCTTTAATTGATAAAAACGGATCTGGAAATAATGTACTTGATACTGTATTTTTTCACTCTCTACCAAATCTCTTTGCCAAGAAAATAGCCGATCTACAAGCTCACAATGCGACCCCTTGTGAGCTTGTATATCTGCTATTTTGTGGCAAATGTTCCGCCCCAGGATATGGGAAGTTGTAACTTCTTTGGTCACAATAATCATGACATGAAATGTTCTTATCGTCCCATCCCTGGCTTGGGGTGTTCATGGTTTAGGATATTTGGTTGCAGTGAAAGCCAAGGCAGAATTGAAAATGTAATTCGCTTTATACGAAGATATTGGTATCGTAACAACAGCAGATCAATAAATGTGTGTATGTTTGGGCAGGCTGTGGCTCAGGAGGTAGAGCAATGATACATGGGTCGGAGGTTTGAATCCCGGCTCTTCCTCCTGTCCACACATCGAAGTGTCCTTGGGCAAGACACTGAACCTCACATTGCCTCCAGTGGTGTTAGCCTGCCTGTTGCCACCATTGGTGTGTGAATGTGGGAAGTGAGGTCATTGGCCGCCTCACCTCCCAATGAATGAATGAATGAACCGCTGTAAAGCGCTCTGAGCTCTTAGAACAGTGGTTCTTAACCTGTGGGTCGGGAACCACAGGTCCCCCAGATGATTAACTTAATGTGCAACATTGTTTTCTCACTCAACAGTAAACAAACCAACATAACGTTTAAGCGTATAGAGGGTATCTACACATTTCTAAAGTGACAATTTAAGGACTTTTTAATGCCTCTAAAATAACAAATTAAACATTGAACAAATTGTCAAATAATAGAGGCAGAAATTGTGAAAATAGCCGATCTACATGCTCACAACGCCTCGCAACGCGAATAAAACCGTGTTATGCATAATGTCGTTTCTCAGCTCTTAGTGCTCGTCAGGGTGGGGGGTCCCCAGTTGAAATATGATTATTTTGGGGGTCACGGCCTGAAAAGGAAAAGTCTTAGAAAAGCACCATAACAATGCAATTCATGTATTTACCTCAAAGTAGGAGCTGAAGGAGGCCAGAACAGAACGATGGCAGGGGAACTGCTGTCCCTCACAGCACAGAGTCACATCACACAGGGTGTTGTTGAGACGCTGTCTGTTGAGACCCTCCAACACCTGGCTGGGATGGTTGGCCTCCACAAACACCTCAGTCTGCAGGGAGGATATGACATGTATATTAATGTCATTATATTATTAGTAAAGGATAGATACCTTCTACTCTGATATAATTTTGTATGGACAAATATTCCAGGAGAATGCCACTTCTCAAGTCCCTGGAGGGGTTTTAGGCATTCTCCTTGACATTTTTTTAATCTTTGTAACCAATTTAAAAATGTCTTGTAAGTGAAAACAGACAAATAAACAAGGATAGAGGTGCACTGCTCCTGAAAGTGCAACCACATTCAGAGTGAGATTTATGATCAGACAAATAAAACAACAACTATTCGTCCGTGAACGATCAAATGTTGCTGTGCTTCATGTGTCAGCTACTCACAATAGCTTTTTGAACGCGCACACACACACATGCATGCACGCACACACACACACACACACACACACACACACGCACGCACGGTGCCATGGCATTGGTCCGAAATCTCATTGTTCCTACATCCCATTAGTCAGAATCTGGTGATGTTAACCTGGTGAAAAATACTATGCCTAAACCTAAACCTAACCTCAGTAAAACTATGCCTAAACCTAACCCTAACCCTAACCCTAACCTCAGTAAAACTATGCCTAAACCTAACCCAAACCCTAACCCTAACCTCAGTAAAACTATGTCTAAACCTAACCCTAAAACACCAGTAAGGCTCCCTAATCGGGAGATAAGCGACCGTAGGTCACTTATCTCCACAAATAGGGCAAAAATGTGTTTTGCCAAAATCTTCCTGATCCATGTTGATGACATGAGTGTAGACATACTGTGTAGTGATTTTCGTGATTTTAGGGCAAAATCTGTAGGAGCAGTGTCCAAAAATGTGTTTTTAAAAATCGGCCTGGAGGTGGAGCTATATGGGACAGATTCATGTTGATGGGATGAGTGTAGACATACTGTGTACCGATTTGCGTGATTTTAGGGCGAAAATTGTAGGAGCAGTGTCCAAAAATGTGTTTTGCAAGAATCGGCCTCATGGTGGCGCTAGAAGAGGGCCATGTGAGAAATGAGGGGTGGGGTCTCCGCACCGGCAAGGCGGACGAATAGGTACCGGCCCCGGCTGTCCCGGTCGCTCCTAGCCGGAGTTACGGCATTTTATGTGAGCTGCAGTGTAGGGGGTCCTCCACTGGGGGCGCCACCACTTTTGCATCCGTTCTGGAGCACCAGGAGTGGGTGGTCCCCGGGAATTCCCCGTGAGCAGCCCCGTTGGGGTGGTCATTTGGTCATGTTTGCGCATTTGGTCATGTTTTACATCTGGGGGTCCCCCAGGGACCAAAATTTGGCATGGATCGGGGCAACGGTTGCGGAGATATAAGCAGGGAAAAAGTGTGACGTGTGAGGTGTGACAGACAGACAGACTGACGGACGGACTGACGGACTCACTCACAGTTTGTGCAGTGTTTGATAGTAAATGCGACCTACGGTCGCAATAACCCTAACTAAATTCGGACTAATGAGATGTAGGACTAATGAGATTTCGGACTTATGGGCAGTCCCCGCACGCACACGCACACGCACGCACGCAAGAAGGAATCTATCACAGGTTTAGGTAAATCGTTCACGCCCCCCAGGCTCACGATGCAGACACACTTAAACAACACTGAACTAAAGTAGCCTACACATTATTATGAACTACACCTAGCAGCCCTTATCTAATGTAATTGTGCAAATAATTATACTGTTAACACACACCTACAGTACAAAATATACACACAATCAGCCTGTGATTTACAATACACAACAATTACTTTGGCAGAATAACTTAATTAATTACGGAATACAAATGATACAATCACACAGAGTTATAGAGTTATTATTTCTCAAAGAAGTGTTTCTGCAGTAACGGGGGGCATCAACGTTTTACCCAAACCTGTGAGAGATGGCATCACAACACACACACACACACACACACACACACACACACACACACACACACACACACACACACACACACACACACACACACACACACACACACACACGCTCAGCTCACACACACTCACATCCCGTCTCATCCTCTCGGCAGCCTGTGGTGATTCTCTCTGGCCGTCAGCATCCATGCTGTCATCCATGGCTGAGGTGAGGTGGAGAGGAGAGGGTCTGAGTGAGGTGAGGTGAGGTGGAGAGGAGTGGGTCTGAGTGAGGTGAGGTGAGGTGGAGAGGAGTGGGTCTGAGTGAGGTGAGGTGATGTGAGGTGGAGAGGAGTGGGTCTGAGGTGAGGTGATGTGGAGAGGAGTGGGTCTGAGGTGAGGTGATGTGTGCTGGAGTCTGGTCTGCAGAGAAAACACAACATCATTACCCTAACATGTGGTCACACAGTGAAATCCTAGACTACTAGAGGGTACAAATTTAACCTTGAACTATAACAAAATATTCTACGTTTTGGGTCTAAATCTCGTCAAATGGTGGTCCATGGCTCAAATGCTCCATCCACACCACAATAAGTTTACAGAACAAAGTTATCTTCTACACAACGACAATCTCTACAGCCTCCTGTTTGTATTGTACATCGGGGCAGGCATGCATTGGAGTTATGTCCATAACTGGGGGAAAAGGGGACCAAGAAAATCTGAACTTTCTATTGGAGAAGGGCCTGTGTATTTGGTTGCCTGCACGTGCATAGGGCACCTAAGCCTGATCTGTGTCAAGTGCACTGGGCGCATATACCTGTACAACTTCACTGCAACAAACGCATCCCAGTGTCCTACATAATAGAGAGGATGACATTTTGAATAATTGTAGAGATGCCTAACTGCCAAAATAATGATAATGATAATGCATGTATTAGTATAACACATTTCTAGACATAGTCAAAATAAAATCAAAATGAAACCAAAGAACTTTAGCATTACATCAACTTGTGGCTTGATACAGGGCTGGCTACATTGACATTCTTCCCATGTGTTCTGAACAACTGCAGGAGAATTGAACAAAATCTGCCTTTTATGGGAAGTTGCATATAAAAGAATTTGAGTTCATTTTTGTAATTATGAAAATTGCAATTGAATATGCCCGAGTTAAACCACCTGCAAGGTTTTTTGTATTATGGCTCTTTGTAATTTTTAGTTTTCTGAATTGCATGTCTCCCGCCGGGTGCATCTCTCCACTCCGACATGTCTCCTTTCCGACATGTCTCCATTCCGACACTAACCCTATCTCTACCCCTACCCTAAACCTTAGGCCCATGGGGAGTGTCGCCACTCCGACAATAAGAAGTCCATTTCGGAGTGGCGACATGTCGGAATGGAGAGAGCCTCCCTCTCCCGCCAGTAGCAATTGGGGGCGGGTGTAAGAGCCATGTTGCTTTATTGATGACACTGAAGTTGGGGTATGGTCACGCCCTAATTGCCTATCACCAATTGTCTATTTAACCAGCTCTGTAACAAGCCACAGGTGTTGTTGATTTGAGAGGCACACAGTTCTTTGACTGTGTTTGTGACTGAGGCTGGATGTGATCATAAGTCTGTTTATTCATTTATTAGCTAAAGTATTGTACTTGGCAACAAAGAATAACACCGTTTATGCTGAACTTTATTGGAATGTTTGGACATCAGTTCTTGGGACACACCACATGTCTGAACTTGATCAACCAGTAGCACCCATAGTTGTAGTGTGTGCCAACGGCGACGCAATTGTAGTCCTAAGCGGCCATATTTTGGGTAAAAACACAGGTGTTTCAATTGTTTGCATAGAACTAATGATTGCATAGAACTAATGCTTCACTCCAATCAGAACACCTGTGTAAGGCTGCGTTGACCCAAGAAATGGCCGCTCTAGGACTATGGGCACTACATTAATAATAGACCCCTTTCTGGGCCCGCCCCTTTCCCCCCTCCCCCTGAGCGGCAGCCATGATGGAGTTACTGCTGCAGCAGTGTGTGTCTATGTCTATGTCTATGGAGATGGGACTTTTAATGAAATTAGTCATTACCAGTCCCATCTCCATGATATTTAGATCTAATTCCTTCGCCAGTTCCATCCGCATGATTTGTAGATCTAATTCTATGAGTCCCATCCACATGATTTGTAGGTCTAATACCATCGCCAGTCCCATCCTTATGATTTGTAGATCTAATTCTATCTGTTCCATCTCAATTATGTTTAGGTGTAATTCCATCGCCAGTTCCATCCAAATGATTTTTAAATCTAATTCTATGAGTCCCATCTCCATGATTTGTAGGTCTAATTCCATCGCCAGTCCCATCCTTATGATTTGTAGATCTAATTCTGTCTGTTCCATCTCAATTATGTTTAGGTCTAATTCCATCGCCAGTTCTATCTGCATGATTTGTTGATCTAATTTTATCAGATCCATCCCAATGACTTTTAGATCTAATTTCACCACCAGTTCTATCCTTATGATTTGTAGATCTAATTCCATCAGTCCCATCTCAATTATGTGTAGGTCTAATTCCATCGCCAGTTCCATCCACATGATTTGTTGATCTAATTCTATATAGTTCCATCCTCATGATTTGTAGATCTAATTCCATCGCCAGTCCCATCCTTATGATTTGTAGATCTAATTCTATCAGTCCCATCTCAATTATGTGAAGGTCAAATTCTATAGCTAATTCGATACAGTCCCATCTCCATATTCTTTAGATCTAATTCCCATGATTTGTAGATCTAATTCCATCACCAGTTCCATCCCCATAATGTGTAGGTACAATTCCATCACCAGTTTCGCCAGTTTCATCCGCATGATTTGTAGATCTAATTCTACGAGTCCCATCCACATGATTTGTAGGTCTAATACCATCACCAGTCCCATCCTTATGATTTGTAGATCTAATTCTATTAGTCCCATCTCAATTATGTGTAGGTCTAACTCCATAGCAAGTTCCATCCGCATGATTTGTAGATCTAATTCCATAGGGTCACATCCCCATGATTTGTAGATCTAATTCCATCACCAGTTCCATCCCCTAAAGTGTAGGTCTAATTCCATCACCAGTTCCATCTGCATGATTTGTAGATCTAATTCTATCTGTCCCATCCCCATCATGTGTAGGTCTAATTCCATCACCAGTTCCATCTGCATGATTTGTAGATCTAATTCTATGAATCCCATCCCCATGATTTGTTGGTCTAATTCCATCGCCAGTCCCATCCTTATGATTTGTAGATCTAATTCCATCACCAGTCCCATCCCTATCATTTGTATGTCTAATTCTATTGCTAGTTCCATCCACATGATTTGTAGATCTAATTCATGTGCCGAATCTGAAGCCGGTGGGACGAACGTTTCTCGAGATAAGTGGATTACATACATACATACATACATACTCACAGAGATTTGTCACATTTATTGTAAGCAGATGAATTATGTGGATGGGACTGTATCGAATTAGACCTACAAATCATGGGGATGGAACTGGCGATGGAATTAGATCTAAACATAATTGAGATGTGACTGATAGAATTAGATCTACAAATCATGCGGATGAAACTGGCGATAGAATTGGACCTACACATCATGGGGATGGGACTGGTGATGGAATTAGATCTACAAATCATGACGATGGAACTATATAGAATTAGATCTACAAATCATGCGGATAGAACTGGCGATGGAATTAGACCTAAACATAATTGAGATGGAACAGATAGAATTAGATCTACAAATCATAAGGATGGGACTGGCGATGGAATTAGACCTACAAATCATGGAGATGGGACTCATAGAATTAGATTTACAAATCATTTGGATGGAACTGGCGATGGAATTACACCTAAACATAATTGAGATGGAACAGATAGAATTAGATCTACGAATCATAAGGATGGGACTGGCGATGGTATTAGACCTACAAATCATGTGGATGGGACTCATAGAATTAGATCTACAAATCATGCGGATGAAACTGACGAAACTGGCGATGGAATTGTACCTACACATTATGGGGATGGAACTGGTGATGGAATTAGATCTACAAATCATGGGAATTAATATGGAGATGGGACTGTATCGAATTAGACTTACAAATCATGGGGATGGAACTGGCTATAGAATTTGACCTTCACATAATTGAGATGGGACTGATAGAATTAGATCTACAAATCATAATAAGGATGGGACTGGCGATGGAATTAGATCTACAAATCATGAGGATGGAACTATATAGAATTAGATCAACCAATCATGTGGATGGAACTGGCGATGGAATTAGACCTACACATAATTGAGATGGGACTGATGGAATTAGATCTACAAATCATAAGGATAGAACTGGTGGTGAAATTAGATCTAAAAATCATTGGGATGGATCTGATAAAATTAGATCAACAAATCATGCGGATAGAACTGGCGATGGAATTAGACCTAAACATAATTGAGATGGAACAGACAGAATTAGATCTACAAATCATAAGGATGGGACTGGCGATGGAATTAGACCTACAAATCATGGAGATGGGACTCATAGAATTAGATTTACAAATCATTTGGATGGAACTGGCGATGGAATTACACCTAAACATAATTGAGATGGAACAGATAGAATTAGATCTACAAATCATAAGGATGGGACTGGCGATGGAATTAGACCTACACATAATTGAGATGGGACTGATGGAATTAGATCTACAAATCATAAGGATAGAACTGGTGGTGAAATTAGATCTAAAAATCATTGGGATGGATCTGATAAAATTAGATCAACAAATCATGCGGATAGAACTGGCGATGGAATTAGACCTAAACATAATTGAGATGGAACAGACAGAATTAGATCTACAAATCATAAGGATGGGACTGGCGATGGAATTAGACCTACAAATCATGGAGATGGGACTCATAGAATTAGATTTACAAATCATTTGGATGGAACTGGCGATGGAATTACACCTAAACATAATTGAGATGGAACAGATAGAATTAGATCTACAAATCATAAGGATGGGACTGGCGATGGTATTAGACCTACAAATCATGTGGATGGGACTCATAGAATTAGATCTACAAATCATGCGGATGGAACTGGCGAAGGAATTAGATCTAAATATCATGGAGATGGGACTGGTAATGACTAATTTCATTAAAAGTCCCATCTCCATAGACATAGACATAGACACACACTGCTGCAGCAGTAACTCCATCATGGCTGCCGCTCAGGGGGAGGGGGGAAAGGGGCGGGCCCAGAAAGGGGTCTATTATAATAATAAAAAATAAAATCAATGGAATATATTTTTCATTGATCTTTAGGGGGCGCAGTTTAGTAACAAAAATGTTTTTATAAATATTTTATTTTATGGCCAAAAGGTACTGTACAGTACTGTTACAGGCTACACCATTCTAACGTCAGCCTCAATCCAACGTACAACTACAAACACGCACTCACAGCACGCATACACAATGTAAACGTGTTATAATGTACAGTAGCCTACAACAACAAACCAAACACACATACCTCGATGTGAATGAGTCCAACAACAACCAAGCGTCCACAACAACAGACAGACGGACACAAACAGAGCTGGGAATAAGTCTGTCAACCAGAGTTGGTTGAATAAACGATATCGTTTTCACTTTAAGACGTTTTAAACTAGAACAAAACAAACTGTGGTGAATAAACTGTAGGCTACTGTATTAGTCCAGTCATTTTAGGGTTAGACCCGGAAAAAATTGCAATAGTAGCAAACTCAACTGATTCTGTATCCTCATTATGTCCTTAGTGAGGGAAAAAAAGTCCCAAGAAATCCCACCGGGGCAAAGTTTTGAAAACGACCTATCTACCTTCACTTACTATACACTACAATATAAAGGAAAAAATGACTGAAAAAAAATCTGCTTTAAGTGGGATGTGAGGGGTCTAACTAGGGGTTTGTCATCATGCTGAATCCATTGCAGGCATTTGTTTTGCACAAAAAACCTTCTGTGGGCTAGAAATGGCCTTAGAAAACAATACACGTATGGGTGCGTTTTCATGTTAGTCGGAGGCCTTAGGGTTTTTTTTTTTCTCGTGCTAATCAGTCTAAAAGTTCAAAATTTTGCACAGATGTAGTTCAGGGCATGCTCTAATGATTTAGCTAGGGCGCCCGAGTCTGCAACATTCGGGGTCGCCACAGCGGCCAAATCAAGTTGGGCTCCCATCGACTTTAGTGATGAAAAGTGATGAGTCATCACTTTTCAGAGTTTTGTTGGTGCTGTGGCGACCCCGAAGGTCGCAGACTCGGGCGCCCTAGCTAAATCATTAGAGCATGCCCTGAGCTACATCTGTGCAAAATTTTGAACTTTTAGACTGATTAGCACGAGAAAAAAAAAACCCTAAGGCCTCCGACTAACATGAAAACGCATCCATACGTGTATTGTTTTCTAAGGCCATCTCTAGCCCACAGAATGTTTTTTGTGCAAAACAAATGCCTGCAATGGATTCAGCATGATGACAAACCCCTAGTTAGACCCCTCACATCCCACTTAAAGCAGATTTCTTCTCAGTCATTTTTTCCTTTATATTGTAGTGTATAGTAAGTGAAGGTAGATAGGTCGTTTTCAAAACTTTGCCCCGGTGGGATTTCTTGGGACTTTTTTTCCCTCACTAAGGACATAATGAGGATACAGAATCAGTTGAGTTTGCTACTATTGCAATTTGTTCCAGGTTTGGACAAATTTTGGCCTAAAATGACTGGACTATATGTGTCAAACTCTCTGCTCCCGCTGCTCATCTCAAGAGGTGCAACCACTAACTGTGTCCCCCTCACACAACACACACACACACACATACACACACACACACACACACACACACACAGATAAATCACTGAATCCCAAACAATGGGTCGTGAGTCTCGTGACCCATTTGTCGGTCACGGAACCAATTTTTATGGCTCATAACTCGAGTAAAAAAAATCCGATTTTCTTTTCCTACAATAAAATAAAATATACATTTCAAAAGATGGAAACCCTTTTGAAATGTATGTTTTAAAGTTGTTTTATTTTAATTGTATAGGCTTCATTTTCAAACAAGCAAACACATCTGAGAAATTCCATAGCCTAAATAAAATAATAATCATAATGAAGAAGTGGTGAAAATAGCCGATCTACAAGCTCTCAATGTGGCGCGAAGTGACACGTTGTGAGCTTGTAGATCTGCTGTTTACACTAGTCTGCTGTTTACACTAGTTCTCTGTCATTCAATGTTATATGAGATACTTCAATGGTTTCCAGTGGAAATAAGCTTAGTCTTTTCATGGATCTCCTTTTAGTAGACCTTGTACCAGTGAACTGTACCGTCATGAAACTGTACCTTTTCCTATGCAAACTTCTAATAAAGTCTTCAATCAATCAATCAATGGGTCCCGGTGTAATTTCTCTTCTGGGTCACAGGCTAAAATGTTTGGGAACCACTGAAATAAATCATTCAAGAAATTACAAAAAAATGCAAGTTTAAGCAATGATATTTCAAAAATATTATTGTGGCGTGGCAGTTAAATCTATTTATAATATTACCAATTGGCTATATAAATTAAAACACAACAGAATAATAGAAATAGAGATTGTGGCATGGGGTGAATATGTATACATAAAATACAATACAAGAAAAACGAATCTAGATCAAGTGATAGTCAATTAATTAATTGGCAATTGAAACTTGGATGTTTTCTCAATGTTATTAGGTGATGTCAACTAGTGTCATTGAACTCCTGTATAATCTGCAGTGGATGGTATGGAGGTGGTGGACTCCATGCTCTGACATTTAATTAGATCCTGTGGTCAGGTAGGACACCTACTGGTTGACAAGAGGTACTGCATACACAGACACACTCATTGGGGACCAAGGTTCCAATCCCAGTTAGGAGATGTAGGCCTACAGTAACCTAGGCTGATCACCTGCTACTAGAAACGGTTAAATTTAAACAAAGCCCATCCTTACCTCCCCCTGACCCTTCTATTGTAAATACCATTTATTTTATGCATTGGGTTTTACCACTGTTTTTATGTCTGACTGTTTTTCAGATGATATAATCTGCATAGGCTACCTACTGTGTTCTATCTATCTATCTGTCTATCTGTCATTCAATGTTATATGAGTTAAAAAAAGGAAATAAGAGAAGAAAAAAAGATCTCAATTGAAAAAAGCCATAGGCTTTTTGGGGTGCATCCTTTTAGTTGACCTTGTGCCAGTGAACTGTACTGTCATGAAACTGTACCTTTTTCTATACGCAAACTTCTAATAAAGGCTTCAATCAATCAATCAACCAACCAATCAATCAATCAATCAATCAATCAATCAATCAATCAATCAATCAAACCAACCAGGCTAACAGAGTGAGGTGTGAGCCTGCTGGCTCTATGGTCAGTGCTGGAACACATGTCCTGACTCCTGCTCCTCCCAGCTGTGCACACATCTGGATCTGAAGTGTTAGCAAACAAATGCTATGCTTGACAACCGTGCTATCAAAGATACTCATGTATAAATCTCTTCAATAAAAGCTCACATGGTTGTAAATGTATCCATTGTATCTAGGGATGTCCCGATCGGATTGGGAGATCGGAAATCGGGGAGATTGGGGCCGATTTCAGAAGATCGGAATTGGGAGAAAGCGATCGGGAAAAACCTTGTCTTTATATATTTAAAAAATATATAAGCTGATGAGTTTTATTTTTAATTTGTTAGATAGATAGAATGGATGGATAGAATGGATACTGTTATTTAAATAAAAAAAAATAAAAAAAAACCTTAACGGACAACATAAAAGCATTTTTTCTTTTCTTTTCCTTTAATGCATTGGCGAAAGATCGGATCGGGAAGGATCGGGAGCGAATCAGGAGCGAAAATATGTGATCGGGATCGGCAGCAAAAAAAATGTGATCGGGACATCCCTAATTGTAACATTGTAATGTTTTGAACTTTTAGACTGATTAGCACGAGAAAAAAAAAACCCTAAGGCCTCCGACTAACATGAAAACGCATCCATACGTGTATTGTTTTCTAAGGCCATCTCTAGCCCACAGAATGTTTTTTGTGCAAAACAAATGCCTGCAATGGATTCAGCATGATGACAAACCCCTAGTTAGACCCCTCACATCCCACTTAAAGCAGATTTCTTCTCAGTCATTTTTTCCTTTATATTGTAGTGTATAGTAAGTGAAGGTAGATAGGTCGTTTTCAAAACTTTGCCCCGGTGGGATTTCTTGGGACTTTTTTTCCCTCACTAAGGACATAATGAGGATACAGAATCAGTTGAGTTTGCTACTATTGCAATTTGTTCCAGGTTTGGACAAATTTTGGCCTAAAATGACTGGACTATATGTGTCAAACTCTCTGCTCCCGCTGCTCATCTCAAGAGGTGCAACCACTAACTGTGTCCCCCTCACACAACACACACACACACACATACACACACACACACACACACACACACACAGATAAATCACTGAATCCCAAACAATGGGTCGTGAGTCTCGTGACCCATTTGTCGGTCACGGAACCAATTTTTATGGCTCATAACTCGAGTAAAAAAAATCCGATTTTCTTTTCCTACAATAAAATAAAATATACATTTCAAAAGATGGAAACCCTTTTGAAATGTATGTTTTAAAGTTGTTTTATTTTAATTGTATAGGCTTCATTTTCAAACAAGCAAACACATCTGAGAAATTCCATAGCCTAAATAAAATAATAATCATAATGAAGAAGTGGTGAAAATAGCCGATCTACAAGCTCTCAATGTGGCGCGAAGTGACACGTTGTGAGCTTGTAGATCTGCTGTTTACACTAGTCTGCTGTTTACACTAGTTCTCTGTCATTCAATGTTATATGAGATACTTCAATGGTTTCCAGTGGAAATAAGCTTAGTCTTTTCATGGATCTCCTTTTAGTAGACCTTGTACCAGTGAACTGTACCGTCATGAAACTGTACCTTTTCCTATGCAAACTTCTAATAAAGTCTTCAATCAATCAATCAATGGGTCCCGGTGTAATTTCTCTTCTGGGTCACAGGCTAAAATGTTTGGGAACCACTGAAATAAATCATTCAAGAAATTACAAAAAAATGCAAGTTTAAGCAATGATATTTCAAAAATATTATTGTGGCGTGGCAGTTAAATCTATTTATAATATTACCAATTGGCTATATAAATTAAAACACAACAGAATAATAGAAATAGAGATTGTGGCATGGGGTGAATATGTATACATAAAATACAATACAAGAAAAACGAATCTAGATCAAGTGATAGTCAATTAATTAATTGGCAATTGAAACTTGGATGTTTTCTCAATGTTATTAGGTGATGTCAACTAGTGTCATTGAACTCCTGTATAATCTGCAGTGGATGGTATGGAGGTGGTGGACTCCATGCTCTGACATTTAATTAGATCCTGTGGTCAGGTAGGACACCTACTGGTTGACAAGAGGTACTGCATACACAGACACACTCATTGGGGACCAAGGTTCCAATCCCAGTTAGGAGATGTAGGCCTACAGTAACCTAGGCTGATCACCTGCTACTAGAAACGGTTAAATTTAAACAAAGCCCATCCTTACCTCCCCCTGACCCTTCTATTGTAAATACCATTTATTTTATGCATTGGGTTTTACCACTGTTTTTATGTCTGACTGTTTTTCAGATGATATAATCTGCATAGGCTACCTACTGTGTTCTATCTATCTATCTGTCTATCTGTCATTCAATGTTATATGAGTTAAAAAAAGGAAATAAGAGAAGAAAAAAAGATCTCAATTGAAAAAAGCCATAGGCTTTTTGGGGTGCATCCTTTTAGTTGACCTTGTGCCAGTGAACTGTACTGTCATGAAACTGTACCTTTTTCTATACGCAAACTTCTAATAAAGGCTTCAATCAATCAATCAACCAACCAATCAATCAATCAATCAATCAATCAATCAATCAATCAATCAATCAAACCAACCAGGCTAACAGAGTGAGGTGTGAGCCTGCTGGCTCTATGGTCAGTGCTGGAACACATGTCCTGACTCCTGCTCCTCCCAGCTGTGCACACATCTGGATCTGAAGTGTTAGCAAACAAATGCTATGCTTGACAACCGTGCTATCAAAGATACTCATGTATAAATCTCTTCAATAAAAGCTCACATGGTTGTAAATGTATCCATTGTATCTAGGGATGTCCCGATCGGATTGGGAGATCGGAAATCGGGGAGATTGGGGCCGATTTCAGAAGATCGGAATTGGGAGAAAGCGATCGGGAAAAACCTTGTCTTTATATATTTAAAAAATATATAAGCTGATGAGTTTTATTTTTAATTTGTTAGATAGATAGAATGGATGGATAGAATGGATACTGTTATTTAAATAAAAAAAAATAAAAAAAAACCTTAACGGACAACATAAAAGCATTTTTTCTTTTCTTTTCCTTTAATGCATTGGCGAAAGATCGGATCGGGAAGGATCGGGAGCGAATCAGGAGCGAAAATATGTGATCGGGATCGGCAGCAAAAAAAATGTGATCGGGACATCCCTAATTGTAACATTGTAATGTTCAGAGCCCAACTGATGTGAGATTTGTGGAAAATTCACTATCAACATGTCCTTAACTGAAAAGAGAAAATCAAATATCGGCGTGATTCATCAGCTGGATGTATGTATATTTTATTCTGTACTTATTTACAAAACAACTGACTTATTTACAATACAATATCATATACTATAATCATATATAGACAACTATTTTTATCTGTACAACTCAAATGTAGTAAACTGATTTGAATGTTTCAGCACACTCAAAAGAACAACAATGCACATGATCTGCTACTTTGGCGTGTGACATTGGCTTGTAAAGTATAAATCAAGCCTAAAGTTTCATCTATGAAACCTCTTCATCTCTCACTCTCATCACATCGGAGTCTGCCTGGCTGGGAGCTATACTCATGCTGTCATATCCTGAAGAGGGCGCTATTGGTCCATGATGTTTGTTCAGCCAATCAGAGACCTTGGCAGGTGACCAGCAGTATGAACTTTCTGTTTCACCAATCACTGCAACAGAAGACAACAGACAACAAGACATTTACAATTAGAATAAAAACCATGAATGAACCATGATGTAATTTTCACCTATGACACCCGATAGTTCATCATTTCTTTAGGAGAGACAACTGATCATTCCCTCCTAGTTTCATGAAAATACACAAATCCAATCTTGTTATTTTATAGCCTAGTACAGGGGTTCCCAAACTTTTTTGTCTCAGGCCACCCCGTGAATATTGTTTTAATCCGAGTCACCCTTACATTATATGTTTTACTCCCAGCACCTTATATATCGCCGTTGTCGGGTGGAAACCTTGTATATTTTGTATTTATCGTCTATAAAATGTACTAAACTAGTGAAAACAGCTGATCTACATGCGTTGTGTGCTTGTAGATCGGCTGTTTTCACTAGTTTAGTGCGACAATCTTGTATGATGAAGCAGGGCTTTGCTTTACCAAAAGACGTACACATTTGAAACTTGGAGATACGAGGTTTCTGCCCGATAGTGACGATATTTTAGTGTTTAAGTTGCGAGGAAAACGTTGAGATAATAACCAATTTGGTTAGAACTGACTGAAAAAAAGTTTAAAATGATACTAAATATGTTTTCAAGTGTCCAAATAAAATATTATCACATTATCTCGCGGCACCCCTGGACTGCCGTCACGGCACCCCAGGGTGCCCCGTCACCCACTTTGAAAACCCCTGGCCTAGTAAACTGACTCATCCCATCTTCTGTTCGAATGAAGGCAGGAGGAGGAGTCTGGTTTACGAGGTTATTTTATGCATGCACGCCTAAACACAATACACTTTTATTTATGTCCACATAAGAGAATGAAAGTAAGACTCACTTGGTTCTTGAGGCTCCATCATCACAAACTTCAACATCCTCTCGATCACCTCCTCCTCTCTCTTCTTCCATTCTTCTGCTGTTACAGTTTTCCTTCCTGTCAGTCTTTCAAACAGGGTCCTCGGTCGTGTCTCCTGTCACAATATCAACAGGAAAGAGAGGGAGAATTCACTGAATCTTTGTACATAGTGTTTGTATTTGTTGATGACATACTATAGGAGCCAGGGAGGGGAAAAGGACAAATATTACCGTGTTCTTACATTTGTCATAGAAATAACATCAATAATAATGATACGAAATACAATCTGTTACAAGGATCATGTATGATAAAAATATAAGGTAAAGAAATAAGTCAAATTAAGTTTAATCTATGAAACATCTTCCTCTCTCTCACTTACATCAATGTCTGCCAGGCTGGTAACGTCACTCATGGCGTCAAATTGTGAGGAGCGTGTTTCACCACTCACTGCAACACAAGACAACAGACAGCAAGACATTTACAATGACAATATGAACCATGATGTCATTTCGACCTTGACCTCTTTCACACAAAAGATAATATTTTCATGGTAGCCGAGTGATCATTCCATACAAGTTTCATGAAAATACACCCATCTAAAAAATGTGTGTACAATACACACACACGCAATACACACTCACGCAAAACGCACATACAGTGCTCGATTACAAAATTATTGCAGTGAGGCAGAAGCTTTATCTAAATATTTCAACTTTTTATGTTTTTTCATAATAATAAATTAATTCCAATAAGTAGTGAAAATAGTCTATTTTTTTGTATGTTGATCCAATGAAAACAAGAGCTAATAGGTGCGTATGTGCATGAATGAAGTGTATGGAAAATCGAGTGGCAAAGTGAGTTTAATGTAGTTTAATACAATCAGGTCTGGGACTTTTCTGTTTGGATGTATGAGCTGTCAAGGCCATTAGTAGTTTTTTGCCACTCAGTAGGCGTTCCCGCATCCTGCTATGATGATGATGTGATGTGCATACCCTCTACAGGCCTAAATACATTGGATCCATTAAAACACAGTTTTTGTTTGTTTTTCCATGTCCTGAAAAGTTAACATTATTGATCATCCAGTGTTTCCAGCTGACAGTGATGATATGCAGTAAACAGGATATTGATACTCACTGCTTGGATTAATCCACTGCTTGCTGTTCCTTCTCCTGACAGCTGGTAGAGTTGATGCTACTGGATCCTTCACCACAGACTGAAAATAAGAGATATAACATGAAATAAATAATTAAAATGTGAAATTGAAACAAAAACATCCACTGTATGAAGATGTAATGAAACATTCTCTTCATCTCTCACTCTTACATCAGTGCCAGCCTGGCTGGAAACTTCACTCATGGTTCCAACTCCTGTAGAGCGAGTTCCACCACTCACTGGAACACAAGACAACACACATCATTACACTACCTCCAGGTTTGATCAAAATACACCCAGACATTCTTATGTTCTTTTGTAGCCCACACACACACACACACACACACACACACACACACACACACACACACACACACACACACACACACACACACACACACACACACACACACACACACACACACACACACACACACACACACACACACACACACACACACACAATTATAAAGTCATCACTGTCGGGCAGAAGCCGTATCTCCATATTTGAACGTGTCAAACAAAAGTAGTGAAAATAGTCTGTCTGTGGGTTTTGTAAATATTGAACCAATTCAAGTGACTGAATATAAACTACATTGGATCCATTGAAACACAGGTTTTCTTCTCTTTTTGTTTTTATTTTGTAACATTATTGAACATCCAGTGTTTCCAGCTGACAGTGATGATATGCAGTAAACAGGATATTGATACTCACTGCTTGGAGGCATCAGTTCCATGCTGTTCCTTCTCCTGACAGCTGGTAGAGTTGATTCTACTGGATCCTTCAGCACAGACTGAAAATAACACATAAAGTAAAGAAATAATAATTAAAATGTGTGTGATTAATGTCAGACTAAAGTATTATCAATGAAACATCTTCCTCTCTCACACTCACATCAGCATCAGCCTGGGTAGGAGCTTCACTGGTGGTGTGATATCCTGAAGAGCTTCTTCCACCACTCACTGCAACACAAGACAACAGACAGCAAGACATTTACAATGACAATAAAAACACACCTGGATGTGAAAACATCTCTACATGTCTCTGTTCCTCACATTATGAACCATGATGACATTTTTACTAGTCTGCACGCACGCACGCACGCACGCACGCACGCACGCACGCACGCACGCACGCACGCACGCACGCACGCACGCACGCACGCACGCACGCACGCACACACACACACACACACACACACACACACACACACACACACACACACACACACACACACACACACACACACACACACACACACACACACACACACACACACACACACACACACACACACACACACGCGCCAATATGCTACAGACAAAAAAGTTAATACTCACTACTTGGAGGAAGATGTTCCATGCTGTGTCTTCTCCTGACAGCTGGCAGGGTTGGATCTTCTGGCTCCGTCACCACAAACCTCATCATCCTCTCTATGATCTCCTGCTCTCTCTTCTTCCATTGATCTTCTGTTACTCCTCTCAGTCTTTTAAACAGTGGCATCTGCCCGAAGTGTCCTCTGTTCCTCATCACCATGTCTTCTGTTTTCACCATCAGCTCTTTTACTTCTGAAATGTCCTTGTTACCATGTAGAACATGGTACCTGTAGCCACATTTCTCCAGGAGCCACCTCATAGGTTCTCCTTCAGAGACAATGTACTCCTCAACACGTCTCCCTCCCAGACAGTATCCCCTCATGAACAGAACCAGAGCGTCTCTCCAGACTCTGTCCCCCAGCAGCTCCATGTGTTCCTCCACTGATCTCCTGTCAGCTTCAGAGAAACTGGACCTGACATTAACAGTCACCAGGACAGCATGGGGTCCAGGAGAACACAGAGTCACACCGTGTAGAAGGACATCTTTGATCTTCTGTGATGGAGGTGTAGTCGACCAGTCTGGACAGATCACCACACTCACTGTTCTGTCAGCAACTCGTCTCTGTTGTCTGACACATTGTGTCAGTTTAGTCTGGGTTTTAAACTCCTGGAACATAAGGTTTAATGTATGTTAGTCAAAATAATCAACTCCAATCTATTCTGTCCACATTGAAGAGTTTTCTCTGGCTTACCAGAAATGAACTCACTGAATTCATTATTATGCATCACTTTGTCTAAGAGAGCAACAGTAACACTACAAACATTACATTAATTATAACTAACTGTATGGAATAATAATTTAACTACTTAACTAGAAAGGGGCAGACAGTAGAGCATAAATGTCCACCAGGGGGCGTGCTCTAATAATAGTTGTGATGTATACAGTCATGTTTAGCTACAGTCATGAACTGAGCACCATGTGACTCTCTCTCTCTCTCTCTCTCTCCCTCTCTCTCTCTCTCCACATTCATTGTCTATCTCTCTTTATCATCTTTTTCTCTGCTTTGCTGAACATGTGTGTGTATTGATCACTGACAGTTCATTGATCACATGATGTCTCAAACATTCATGACAGCAGATATTTTCACATTATCATCAGAAAACATTTATATTTGATCTCTTTACTGTTTACTTTGAGCTCATTCATTATAACATCACATTCATATCATATTACTTTACTGTTTCCTTTGAGCTCATTAATTATAACATCACATTCATTACTCACCTTCTTGGACTCCTTGAATGGAGTCCATGTAAACACCCCCTGCTGCAGAATGATGTCTCCAGCTCTGCTCCTCTCATCCTGCTTTCCACCAACCAACATCAGCCTGACATCTGCTAGACTCTGATGTTCTCCTGACACACACACACACACACACACACACACACACACACACACACACACACACACACACACACACACACACACACACACACACACACACACACACACACACTTTATCACTTTCACCTTTCAAAATGTTTTAAATATACTGTAAGATCTACAAGCTCACAATGTGTCATGATGCAATGCGTTGTGAGCTTGTAGATCTGCTATTTTAGCTATTTTTCTACTTTTGCGTGGCACTATGACAAGGTAGGGAATTAATTATTGAAAAGAAAAGTTAAAAAGGTTCCTGACAGACAGCAACAATGTATTACAATGGAAAAATATTGATATTAGATATGAAAGGAGAGACAGGCTAACAAATTTACACACACACACACACACACGCACGCACACACACGCACGTGCACGCACACGCACACGCACACGCACACACACACACACACACACACACACACACACACACACACACACACACACACACACACACACACATCACCTTCAAACAGAGCTTTCAGAGCAGTTCTTTGTCTGTGTGTCTTGGTCATGAATGTGTGGACACGTTCCTGGATGTTCCTCTTCCTCTCTGACATCTTCTCATCTCCATCATCTTCATAGTGTCCACCTGTGTTTCCTGACACCATGTCCTCTACCTTCTCCAGAAGCTGTGTGACCTGAGTGACATCTGTCTTCTGGTTGTTGAGGACATGATACCTGTTTCCACATTTGTCAACGAGCCAGAGGAGGTCTTCACCTTCAGCCTCAATGTGATGTTCAATGCTTCTGTCTCCCAGACGGTCTCCAAAGGTGAACAGTATCATAGAGTAACTCCACACGCTCTCTGGATGAAGTGACATGTGTTCCTCTAATGCTACTCTCTGTGCTTTGGTGAATGCTCTACGAAGAGGAACAACCAGAAGAGCAGCGTGTGGTCCAGGAGGACAGAGAGACACACTGTTCTGGATCTCCAGTTTGTCCATCTCTGAGGTGTCCTGTAGTGGACTGTTGTAGAACCAGCTTGGTGAGTCCACCACTGTCACATGTCTCCCTGCTACTTCACCCTGTCTCACCTCAGACTGCACTGAGTCCCGACCTGTCTGACCTGCTTTAAAACCACTTCCTGTCAGAATGGTGTTTCCTGCTGAACTCTTCCCAGAGCCCTGCCCTCCCAACAACACAATCCTGATGTCAGTCAGTCCTGTCAGAGAAAACATTGATTACTCTCACTTTGATGCTTTTTATTTAAACGCTTATGATTAAACTACACATTTTAACAACACATTGTTAAACAAGCAGATCTACAAGCTCATGATGTGATGTGACACATTGTGTGTGAGCTTGTAGATCTGCTATTTTCAAACATTTTGAACGTGTGTTTTTGTTGTGGTTGAGGAACAAAGCAACAATGTCCAGGTAATTCTATGATGTTGTTAATATGTAATAATCACATTGATACAAGTTAAATGAACACCAAGGTGTGTCCACTAGAGGTCAGTAGAGTACAGTGATGTATGCAGTGACATTATTACCTAGAGTCATGTAACAGTGGAACAATACATCTACAATACATCTGAGTGTGTGTGTGTGTGTGTGTGTGTGTGTGTGTGTGTGTGTGTGTGTGTGTGTGTGTGTGTGTGTGCGCGCGCGCGCATGTGCTTGTGTGCTCACTCGTTCGTGCGCGCGTGTGCAGATCAGCTTCACGGATTCATTATCTTATCAGATTATCAACTATTTTAATAATCAATTCCATTAATTAAATAATGTTTACTTTAATTGTTACACTACAAGAAAAGTTTTTTTTCTTGTTTTTTTTTTTACTTTTTTTTAACTCCCTACAAATTTCTTTAATTTTATTAAACAATTTCTTATATCAATTATATTTGTACCACCAGTCAATCAAAGGTAGTGATTTGAACTGTAAGTGTTGGTTTTAACTGTGTGAGTCCTTCATCAGAGGAAGATACACAACATTGTTTTTGACAGCATTATAATTGGTTAGTATTGTGGATCTCATAGACCGGACATGTAGCCCCCTGATTGGCTAGTCCTGGTCCATTGTCTCAGGATGCCTATCCCATAGCCTGGAGGAACGATTGTGCTACAGTTATTCATTTCAAAAAACAACAAACATGTAGTTGTTGGTCAATTTGAAAACTATTCTGGAATTGAGGTCCTTGGCTTGATGACATTGTGCACAAGAGATATGATGCTCATCTGTCTAATAGTTTATGAGACTATAATCAAGGGAAACACACCGGACGTGGAGGCGGCGCAGACACGGTGCGTCAAAACATACACAACATACACCCCATTATTTTCAATGAACTAACCCTCACCGGTGGTGTCAGACACACGCAGGTGCGAGTCTGCCGCCTCGCCGTACCAGTTGGTGTAAACCCACATTCACACCAAGAAAAAATACACAGCGTAAAAGCGCGTAGGAACACAATTCTGTGCGCCTTCAATCCGATTGACGCAACACCAGTGTAGTGTGAATAGGCCTTAAAGGCCTATTCATGCACAGCACGTGTTGCATGTGTGAGCGCACGCATCCCATTCATTTCAAATAGAGAATTAGGTGGAGCCTGTCTAGTGCGATACGGCAAAAAACGCCCAATTTCTCGCTGAGCGCACGCATCAGACCGACAGAGATTTGAATGAAGTTCGTCTCGTCCAACATTATTCAAATCTTGTGCGTGCGTGAGCTCTTGAAGCCAATGAAAGCAGTGCTGCTCTGCGTGTAGGTGTGTCTGTGTGAAATGACAGGGACAGAGTGACTGTCAATCAACAACAGCCTCACGGACTGAAGTCACGCAGAATTGCGTTCCTATGCGCTTTTACGCCGTGTATTTTTTCTTGGTGTAAATGCGGGTTAACCCTCACCGGTGGTGTCAGACACACGCAGGTGCGAGTCTGCCGCCTCGCCTGCCGCGTCGATACGCCGCTGTTCTATTTTTCCAGCGTTGCTGCGCAGAGAGAATGTTCTCCCCACCGGGGGAAATGGATAGCCTACGCTACGTGGCAGCGCGCCGCATCCAGTTGGTGTTACCGCGTGACACTTCAAGGCCGGACTACACCAGAAAATGTGCGCACACTCGTGAGCTGTCCGTAAAGCCCCTGGCTACACCAAGGAGGGAGTATTTGTGCGGGAGACCTGAGGAGTTTGTGTACAAAACGCATACGCGCGTTTACAAAATAGAACAGCATGCGTATCCAGGGCTTGCGCTATCCGTGAGCCTGGTGTAGCCGGTATCATGATACGGCCGGGCTACACCAGAAAATGTGCACGCAAGCGTGCGCTGTCTGTGCATGTGCGAAAAGCCCCTGGCTACACCGAGGAGGCGGTAGGTGCGGGAGACCATGGGAGTTTGTGTACAAAATGCATACGCGTATATAACAAATAGAACCGATCCTATTTTTAGGGAATGCGTGTCCGTTGTTCACTGGTGTAGCCGGCTGAATTGATATATATTGGATCTTTCCAAAACGCGCACAGCCGCACACGCCCCGCATACGCACTAACACGCGTAAAAAGCCTTGGTGAAGCCCAACCGATATCTATTGGATCTTTCCAAACGCGATGTGCCCACACAGTAAATGCTACGCACTGGCGCGAGTGAAAAGCCTTGATGTAGTCCGGCCGTCACGCATGTCAATACTGCGACGCTGCGGAGCCGCCCGCGTCCGGTGTGTGCTCCTCTTCAGACAGGCAGGCAGACAGACAGACTGACAGACAGACAGACAGTCAAGCCCGTATCATAGTCGGGTCCGCGGTGGAAGGCTTTACACCGCGGTGTAGTCTTTTCGAGTCTTTTTGAGTCATGAAACTACAGCGTTACATCATTCCTCACGGTGTAGAGCTTTCCACCGTGAATCCCAACACATCTCTCTGTTTTTACTATCAGACAGACAGGCTCTACACCCCGTTCACTGATTGGTCGACCTGAACCGGTCTAGACGGGGTAAAGGACTTCACTGTGGGCCGTGACTATGATGGCCTGCACTTATTTTCTGACTTGAGGTGGAAAGCTTTCCACCTCAAATTTGCGGGGGATAGGTCTCCACCGTAGACTCTGATACAGGCTTTAGGCAGGCAGGCAAACAGACAGACAGACAGACAGACAGACAGACAGACAGATGGTTAGACAGACAGACAGACAGACAGAGACACAGACAGACAGACAGACAGACAGACAGACTAATAAAATATTCTTTCTTAAAGTAAAACAAAACATACCAACAGCTTTTGGAAGTCCAGTTGATTGTTTCTGAGCGTCTGCCCTCCTTTGTTCTGCTCTTCTTCTGATAGATCTCTCCATCTCCTTCAGTTCCTCTGAGACGTGTTCTTCTGTCTCATAGTGACCATTACTAGTCACCATCTGATCTACCTTCTGCAGCAGCTCTGTGACCTGACTACCATCTCCTCTGTCACTGATGTTAAGAACATGGAAGCGGCCTTCACATTTCTCAGTAAGATATCTTAAGTCAGAATCAGATCTAATGAGATCAGGTCTCATTTTGCTTTTATCAGCTACAGTGAACACCACAATAGTGTGTTCCCACGCTCTGTCACTGAGGAGAAATCTCACATGCTCCTCTGCTGACATCCCTGTTCCTACATATGGGCGGTCCAGTCTCACCACTAGGGCAAAGACATGGGGACCTGGAGGACACAGATTCACACTCTGTTGGATTTCTAACTGAGTCAGTTTTGGGGTCAGATCTAGAGGAAGATAAGACACCCATCCTGGAGTGTCCACTACACTGACCTGTCTCCCTGACACTAACTCTTGTCTCATGACACTCTTAGTTGTTCTGTTTGTTTTAAAAACATCTCTGCCTAAGATTATGTTTCCTACTGAACTCTTTCCATTGCGTCCACTGGGTCCAGCTCTTCCCCCGATCAGAACAATTCTCAGTTCTGACGGGTCGCTGTTCTTCCCTGGTTGGAGAAATAAACATAATATTCATAAAGATCACAGATGTGACTAAAGCAGTATCAGTTTGTTGGTTTCATGTGTTTTAATAGAACTCACCTCTGATGGAAGCTGAGGTTCCACTGAACATCCTGTCTACAGCTGTTGATTGAACTGTAAAACAGTAACATTTCAGTAAGTCACAATAATCTGCTGTTATTATTGTTTTGTTGTCATTACTGTTACATCACACATTTTAAAATATAATAAACAGTGGTGGACACTGGACACTCAACCTCAGTACTTGAGTCTAAGTATACAGTAGAGTATATAGTCTTGGTCACGTTTGTAATGGAGTTAAAGTTAAGTTAAAGTGATTACTTGTTAAAAAAAAGACAATAAATAATGAAAATAGCAGGTCTACAAGCCCATGCGTTATGCGACGCATTGTATGTAAAATTGGTTTCATTTAGATATTAAATATGTCTTACAAACCCTTAAATTGTCACTTCACCATCATCTAGGGACCCCCTGGGGGTCCCGACCCACATGTTGAGAACCACTGCAGTATGTGATAGTCATTAGTCAGAGAACATTCCTCACTGTCAATTATTCCATATGGAGACATGTTGGAATGTAATCAGTGTACAAATAACTGTGAAACCATTTCAACCCAGATCTACTGACAGGTGTGACTTAAAAACCAGGAGATGCACATTCGTTCCCGGACGACTCATCTTGACAAACTAATCTCAGAAGTTAAAGGAGTAGTTCACCCCCCAAATGATTTTCTTTCTATTGATTACTCACGCCATGGAGACTCCAGTTCAATAATATTTTGTCGCATTACTTTACACCACTGTTAACCTCACGTCACCACCAGGCTGACTGCAGTACCTCACATCACCACCAGGCTGACTGCAGTACGTGTGGGAAGACTAGTTTCTATGTACTGTTCAGTGCTCTGATCTGATATGGAGCCTGCCTACTGTATCTGGTCATTTGAACATGAGCACGCCTGCCCGCCCACACACACACACACACACACACACACACACACACACACACACACACACACACACACACACACACACGCCTGCCTGCCCGCACGCCCGTATGCACGCACGCACGCACGCACGCACGCACACAGACACGCACGCACACACACACACACACACACACACACACACACACAGACACGCACGCACACACACACACACACACACACACACACACACACACACACACACACACACACACACACACACACACACACACACACACAGTGTGTACAGCAAGTACAGCAAACACACTCTCCATATCCTCTGACCAGATCAACCTGCAAAGTGAACTGATCCCAGTCCAGTCTATAAGGTTCAGAAGCACACACTGCTACACCATCCTAGTGAAACACCTGATAAATATATGATCTGTTTTCACAAACTTCTTAAAAGCATCATCTTATACTACCAGTATAATGTACAGTGATACAGTTCTATTGTACAATGTAACACCATCAAACGTGTGTTTGTTTTTTCCTGCCCCAGCAGTACTTTGTCCTCAGGTGAAAGGGACAGAAAGGTACAAATAGAATCACAAGGGATCAGCAAATGGCGACCACAAGGTAGCAATGAGCAGCACCACTGTTGGTCAGTCATCGTATTCAGTAAAAGGGATACACTTGTGGAATGCCCTACCAACTGAAATAAAAAAAAATAACTAATTTTGGTTAAAATCAAACCAAAGCTGCGAACATATGTAGGCACATTTTAGAATGTTAATGTACATACTGTGTGACTGCCATAATAGCCATTTTTGTTATTATTTATGTTCTTTATTTGGGCTAAATATAATTTGCCCCTGAACTTGGGTTTCCAATGCATTTGAAGTTTCCCATGTATTTGAGGTACCGGAAGTAGCTAATTAAGGACAGGCTGGAACCCTTTATATGTGGCATAGTTCCTTACTCCCTCAAGTGTGTGACACTCTACACTTCCGCTCACTAAGGAGCGTTGTTTGAACGTGTTGCGGGACGGAACAAGGTACTTGTTGTTTGCTATATGTGAATTGTGTATCCATTATCCAAGTTAATATATGGGTTTGAATATTATGGTTAAGATATTGTATTCTGTTACAGTTGTGCCTTGCTGTTGTCATGGATTCATCCTCTCACTACCTTTGGTTAACATGCAGCCAGCGAGGTGTGTTTTGTATTTATTTGTATATTAAGAATAGATTACATGTTGTATAATTATGTTTATGATGTGTTAAGTTCTATTATTTATGTCTGTGTATTGTTTATGTTTGCTTTATACAGTTTTACGTTGTTGGATCGTTGTTGGGTCTTTTGAGCGGTGAAAGCGCTTCAATAAATCCACCACCAGTATGAGAAACAAGCTGTGTCATTTTTGGACCGAACCGAAGGCAGTGACATACTGTATACAAAAATCCTAAATATGATGAGTCAACAAATACCCTGGCTGAGAAGTGAGTCAAGTGACAGGCATTATGATGAATAAAAGACAGTCTAACAGAATGTCTAGGTCTATGCAGTATGTAGGAGTACAGTATTGTGTAGGCCTACTGTATGTGCCATCGTAGGCAACATAATGTATATGAAAATAAATTCTTGGGTGTCATTATAGATAGCAAATTAAACTGGAAAGCACACATAGTGAATGTACAATCAAAAATGTCAAAGACAATTGCTATAGTATATAAAATAAAGACCTTGTTAATAATAATTTGTCGCATATACTGTATTGTTCCCTCATACTTCCATTCCTAACTTATTGTGTGGAGGTGTGGGGGAACACATACAAAACAATCATAAAACCAATATTCATGCTGCAAAAAAAGGCTATAAGAATTATAAACAAAGCAGAATATCTTGCAGCTACAAATCCACTCTTCATCTGTAAAAATGCATAGTTAACCTAAACACTGCAGTATTTATGTACAAGGTATACAATAAAACACTACCAACATGTATCCAGGAGATGTTTAAAAAGAGAGAGACCCAGTACAACCTGAGGGGGACATGTGTGATGGAGGGTAAGGGGGGCAAGGACCAACACGCAAGTCAGATGTATATCTGTAATAGGGGTTGATTTATGGAACAGCCTGGATAAAAAACTAAAACTATGCACATCGATTATACATGTAACTTTTTTTATAAAACAAATCTTAAAATTGTCCTAACTGTTAAATCGCTAAAGTTTTAGAACACCCACTCCGTTATTTTCAGCTTCTAAATCCTTCTCTTTATTATGTTTTCTATGATCCTGGCCGGGGACCGGATTTCGCGGAAGAATTACGTCATCTGCATCATCTGTATACGTTGTGTATACGTTGGCCAATCACATCGCGGATCATACACACATGATAAAATACCGGCCAATACGCCACAGCGTATCTGCCATGTCTTCAGGAAGTAGCTTCCCTCAGCTACAGTGTAGGATACAGCTAAGGATGCTTAACCTCTTAATCCCCAAATCCTGGCCAGAAAATTAGTTCTACCCCTCCACGGATTCGTATCGGTCGCGGTGGTTTGCGGCGCCGCTCCGGTGGTCCGCGACGACTCCGGGCGAAAAACGTCCGAAAAAAGCAATACCGCTACTGACCACTAGTTTAGCAACTTACACAGTATAGCTTTAAGAAAATGTTTAAAAATTAGGTACTTAACAGGTATAGGACCATATTGTAAAATGGTATTATGTCATTGATTCTATCAATTTTCTAATGTATAGCGAGATGTTACATTTTTGTGACCGTTTCATGTTTTATTTTTTTATTTTTATTGGTTTTGTTTGTTTTTGTTTGTTTGTTTTGTTTGTCTTTATTTGTTTTGTGTTTTTTGTCCTCGAAAGGGTAGGCACAACAAGCTTCGGCTTCAGCCCTACGCCTTTTATCGGAGCCCTAAAAAAATGTGTGCCAAGTGATCTCTTTGTGTTCTGTAATGATATAATGGCACCGAAAATAAACTATATTCATTCATGTAAGCATGCTATGATGTGAGCATTCTAGGCCTACCATGTGTGAACACTGAGTTAAAGGTAACACTGCTTTTGAGCATGTACTGTAGATTGGAGTCCCAGAGAGGAAAATCATATCAAATGGTCCATAGACTAATTTCTATCAAAAAGGGGGTCTTTGAAATTAAAACGGTTGATAATCATTGTGTTTGGTTAAACTGTAGAATAAGCTATAGTGCAGAACATAAACATAAACTTAATATATAATCATGGAAACAGGGCTTGGTTTAGGAAAGCTTATCATTTTGCATTAAATAATGTATTGAAATATAGCCTAAAAATAAACATTAAGTTTACAAGGCTATATTAGAGAGTTGGATAATCAGTGGTGTAAAGTGATTTACTTACTTACATTTACTTAAGTACAATTTTAAGGTATTTGTACTTAAAACTTGTACTCTGTTCTTGTTTTTTCTTTTTATCTTTTTCATACTTCTCTGTAACGTTGTAAATATCCTTATACTGCTGTGCTGCCTCTGGGCAACTGATTTTCCCCCTTGGGATAATAAAGGTATATAATATCTTAACTTGAGTATTTCCAATTTCCAATACTTGTACTTCTACTCTGCTACATCTCAGAGGAAAATATTGTACTTTTACTCCACCACATTGTGAGCTGGTAACCTTTTCAAAAATTCTTTAGGTAACACTTGCTAAGCATCCTTATGTCTACAATGCATTATAAACATTCTTATAATGTATTATAATCTGCTTATAACACTATAGGCCTGGGGTGTGGGGACTACTAATTATATCCATAATACTTTGTATGTGTATAAACAACACATGTGCTTGTAAGGTTCACAGTCCTGCAGAATACACCAACCGTTAGTTAATAAAATAAGTACATAAACCATATAACTAATAATAAACTGTATTGGTGATAGTCAGTTCACATTCTTCATTGTCTGTCATTTAGGCCACATACGGTACAGACACAATTTTCACTCCCAATAACAGACACATACAGTACAGAACATTTATCTATTATCTATTTGCTTTCATTTGGTAATACAATCAGTTAAACAATGAATTTCTATATTATAAGTGATTCCACCACCCATCAGTCTGCAGCTCTCTCGTTGTGCCTCACAGATCAAGGCCTTGTTGTTCTAACCTCACGTCAGCAGGCTTTCTCCAGTGTTGTGGAAACTAGACTAATTTCTATTTAGTGTTCAGTGCTCTGATCCTGTCTAGAGCCCGCCTACTGTATCCTGTCATTTGCACACACACACATACAGTACATGAACACACCGTTTCCCTATCCGTTCTACAGACCCAGAGTGGATCAGCTTCCTGCAAAGCAAACTGATCCCAGCCTGATGTTGTTCAGTATCACACACTGCCACGCCCATTCCAGAGAAACACATTATTTACAAACTGCTTTCAATAGACTTTATATTTGTATTATTTAAGACATTTTAAAATATTTAGGATTACTTAAACTATGCAGTTCTATTGTACGGTAACGTGTTTGATTTTCTGGTTCAGTCCTTACCTGTCAATGAGTTCTGTCTGTCAACAGTTGTCTGTAGATTGAGATCTAGTCTGGTTGTTGTTTTGTAGATGAACTGCAGTCACACAGATACAAGTTTCATTTCCTGTGCAGAGAGAGAGAGAGAGAGAGAGAGAGAGAGAGAGAGAGAGAGAGAGAGAGAGAGAGAGAGAGAGAGAGAGAGAGAGAGTTGAGAGAGAGAGAGAGAGACACACACACGCACGCACGCACGCACGCACGCACGCACGCACGCACACACACACACACACACACACACACACACACACACACACACACACACACACACACACACACACACACACACACACACACACACACACACACACACACACACACAGAGAGAGAGAGAGAGGTTAACCACATGCTGACACTGATGTTCAAGTTGCAGAGACTACAGCAGGGGCGTCAATTGGGTATGGCAGGGGTATGCAGCTGCCATACCCTGGGTCCAGGGGGGGAGAATAAAAGTTACTATAAAATATAAACCCATGAATGTCTCTTTGTCTATCTGGGCTGGTTATTATGTTGTTAAATTACATTAAAATAACTACAAATGCAACATTTAACAAGGTATTATAATTATATTCTCCCCATCTTGACAAAATGGTATGTATTCCCAGGTTCCGCAGGTCAGCTCTCAGCTGCAATTCATTATTGTTAATTGTGGCACGTTTACTATATTATGCCAAGTTTAGCCGCACTTGAATAACTGTTCCAGGCTGCCATATCCAGCCCAAGAAACCATAGAAATTTTGGGGGGGAAAAATAGAATGTACTTCTTAAAATAAATGTATCATGCCTGTATGGCAACATGACTTGTGTCTTGCACGCGAAGACACCAGTCATGTTGCCATACCTTACATTTTTCTGAACTGACGCCACTGGACTACAGAACAGGAAAGTTGTCATTGAAAGAGGAAGTGTCACATAGAAGGTCATGCAGGGATAAATAAGACATTAAAGGGATAGTTCACCCCCAAATGGCTTTATTTCTATCGACTACCCACTCAACCCTGCAGACTTGAATTTGTGGATTTTCTTTTTATATATATTTTAGTTTTTGACGATAATGAATGCTGTGGACCGTAGGTGTTCAAAGTGGTTCAGAGCCCTTGAAATTAAAACATTTGAGAGAGAGAATTTTGAGTGTGTGTGTGTGTGTGTGTGTGTGTGTGTGTGTGTGCGCGTGCATGCGTGCGTGCGTGCGTGCGTGCGTGCGTGCGTGCACAAGTTTCTCAACATCCTTGGACAGTTTCATTCCGGGATGATGGCTCGAGTGGTAGTGGGGAGACACAGATCTGAGCCCTTTGGTGTACAGACTGGAGTAAGGCAGCTCCAGTCATGTTCAACATCTTCCTAGTCTGTGTAACAACACTGTTGCATAGGATGATGGAGGAACCTGTTTAACATCAGGAGGTTACAGGCAACCACCAAGCTGACCTCTGAAAGAATCATGGAGCTATAGTATGCCGACCACTGTGCTCTGGTAGCCCACACACCAGAGGCCCTGCAAAGCACTCTCTCTGCAGCAGTAACCGCATACAGCAGAATGGGTCTGACCATCAACACCCAGAAAACAGAGGTCATCTGTCAGTTGAGTGCTCTGGTCTCCCATGCCTGCAAACAACCTTCACAGCAGGAGGGCAACAGCTGCTCACAGTACCTACTTTTAAATACCTGGGAAGCATAACGGCTGACACCTGTTCAATGGAGGACGAGATCCAAAACCGCCTTAAACAAGCCTCAACGTCATTTGGTTGTGGAGAAGAGTTTTCCTGAACTCCAATATCAACCTCCATACCAAAGTGTACAGACAGAGCAGTATGCATCTCCATGCTGCTGTATGGATGTGAGGCATGGACCATCTACAGCAGGGGTGGGCCACTATATTTCCACCTTCACTCCAGAGGGCCACATTGCATATTACTACGTCCTACTTTGTCATTCTAGTATCTCATACAAAAGAAGCAAAAATAGCAGATCTACAAGCTCAAAACGCATCGCGCTGCGATGCGTTTTGAGCTTGTAGATCGGCTATTTTTGCTTCTTTTGAATTGGAATCCTGAATAAGTTTTTGTTATTTTTGAATTGGAATCCTGAAATGTTACATTTTGATTTAATTTCAAACGCATTTATTTATATAATCATTAAGGCTGGGACTTTAACTGATTAATTGCGATTAATTAATTACAGAAAATTTACGCGATTAAAAAAATTAACGCATTTTAATCGCACAACGTTTTTGCACCACAGGACCTTCAGTTTCGGGCATACCGATCATAGCGATGCACCAACCAAGAAGAGACAACAAACGCAAAGGGAGACGTAGCCGATCAGAGCGCTTTGCTTGGCCCAGTGGATGCGAAATTCTGATTAAAAAAACTCACTCGTTGATTCACTCGTACAACAAAATGTGTTTTACTTACTAAAAATGCTTCTCAGGTCAAATATCGATGTGCGATTAAAATGCGATTAATTGCGATTAATTAATCACAAAGCCTGTAATTAATTAGATTAAACATTTTAATCGCATCCCAGCCCTAATAATCATGTTAACTTTATGAACCTAAATACAAATACATTGGACATAAAACAAATACATTTTAATACTACTATACTAGTCATTAAGCTACTAATATATGTAACAGAGGTACTCCGAACCTCCCCACCCGGCTTCGAACCCGGGTCTCGCGTGCGAAAGTCCAATATCTTAACCATTACTCCAAAGGCATATCCCTATGGAACAGGGCAGATATTAGACTTTTGAAGCTTCAGGCTGGGGCTGCGACTCTCTCCACCACACTCACCCCCTTTGACCTCCTCCTACGGGGAAGCCCGGATCCGGGTCACGGCACCAATGTAACAGAGATGATCCGAACCTCCCCACTCGGCTTCGAACCCGGGTCTCCCGCGTGAAAGTCCAATATCTTAACCATTACTCCCTATGGAACGAGGGCCAATATTAGACTTTTGAGGCTTCAGGTTGGGGCTGCGACTCTCTCCGCCACATATAGACTGACGGAATTAAAGTAGGTCATTTTTGGAATTGTAACAGCTGAAATCAATAATATATCAGTATTCAGGTATTAACCTGCGGGCCGCATGAATTGAAGGTGGGGGCCGCATGTGGCCCCCGGGCCGCCAGTTGCCCATGTATAATCTACAGTCACCAGCTCAGAAGCCTGGAGGCCTTCCATGTCAGATGTCTCCAGAAGGACAGAGTGCCACACACAGAGGTGCTGGAACGGGCAGGCAGCTGCAGTATAGAGTCTGTCCTGAACAGACATCAACTCAGGTGGCTAGGGCATGTAATCCGTATGCCCAGCCATAGACTCCCGCGCAAAGTCCTCTACGGCCAGCTACACCTTGGCCAACGCAGTGCTGGTGGGCAGAAGAGGCGGTTCAAAGACCAACTGAAGACCACGCTGAAGAGAGGCCGGATCAACCCCTCTTCACTGGAGGAACTTGCTTCCTGCTGCAACCTCTGGCGCTCTCACTCTGCACAGGGAGTGGAGCACATAGAAAGCCAGCGCACACAACACCGTGCAGCAAAGTGTGCAAAGAGGCAAAGCCACCCCTGCTCCCCTCAGTACCGCTTTTGTATGCCCGGTCTGCAACCGCAGCTGTGGACCCAGGATGGGACTGTATTGTACAGCCACCAGAAGACTCACGAATAGGAGAAGATGGTCATCATCGGACACGATGGACAACCATAAGCAAGCACGCGCATTTGTGTGTGTGTGTGTGTGTGTGTGTGTGTGTGTGTGTGTGTGTGTGTGTGTGTGTGTGTGTGTGTGTGTGTGTGTGTGTGTGTGTGTGTGTGTGTGTGTACATGTGTGTGCATGTGGGTGCGTGCAACGTCAAGAAAATAGCACTACTCTTTTGAAAAGATCCCCACGACACCATTGGTTGTGATGCACAACTATACAGAGATATTAACTATAGTTTATATATTATAGATTAATAGACCACACCAATCAGATTATATGTTTGATAAAAGTAGACAATATGTCAAAGGGATCACATTTAGAACATACAAAATTAAAGATTCCATAACACAAATGGATATTATTTTCTACAAAATAATTTCACTCTCATCTCCTTCCATCTTGCACAAGAAGCTCTTGAAGTTTAACAATATACAAATTAACATCAGCTTATTAACCCACAGTGGTGGAAAAAGTACTGTATGAAATGAAAGTAAAAGTAAAGTAAAAGATCAATACTCGTTACAAGTAAAATTTCAAATAATTGTCGTGGAGTAAAATGTACAATATTTGCTTTTCAGATGTAGATGTAAAATACTCCATTAAAGAAAAAAAACTATTTTACTTAAAGGAGTAGTTCACCCCCAAAATGACTTTTTTTCTATTGATTACTCATGCCATGTAGAGTAGAGTTCAATAATATTTTTAGTTTTTTGTCACATTCCTAAGACATAAATGTGATAACAATAAATTTACCCCCATTCATTTCGGATGGTGACCCGTTTCGAAACGGGTCACCATCCGGAATCAATGGAGGTAAATTTACTCAAATCAAATTTTTGTCTTAGGAATGTGACAAAAACCAAAAAATATTATTGAACTCTACTCTCCATGGCATGAGTAATCAATAGAAAAAAAGTCATTTTGGGGGTGAACTACTCCTTTAAGTACAGCACTTGAGTAAATGTACTTGGTTACTTTCCAATATTATTAACCTGATAACATGTTCTGTATGTATTTTATTTATGTAGATAATACAATATATTTACCCGAGCCTTAGCTGTGGAAAATACAATTATAATATTCATAATAATCTATAATTATAAACAACACATGTGTTGTAACGGTAGCGCCTACACCTCAAAGTTCAGATGTACAACTACAACTAATAGTCAGACTCAGTGCACGTTCTTCACTCTGTCATTTACTCTCCACATACAGTACAGAACAACATGAACCAGCTGGATGTAATCACTGTACACACAGATCACACTGCAAAGTTGACACAGATCTCAGATCAGATCTGACACAGGGACCGCCTCACTGTGATGTGCATTCACATACATAGTCTATATTCACACAGTGGCCATTTTGCTCTCACGGCATTATTTCATCAACTTTATAGCAAAATGGCCGCTGTGTGAATACAAGTGGTGATATATGGCTACGATTGACCCATCTCGTCAAGCTAAGCTAATAGCTACGTTGTCGATGTTTTTGAACCAACAATAAATGTATCAATATTCAAGTACTACAGTATAATACCATTTAGAAGTTATATTGTGATTCCACCACCCATCAGTAAGCAGCTCAGACGGCAGCTCACAGGCCAGATGTCTGCCTTGTCGTTCTAACCTCACGTCAGCAGGCTTGTGGAAACTAACTAGTTTCTATTTAGTGTTCAGTTACTGTATCCTTTCATCAGATTCCTACAAAGAAAACTGATCCCAGCCTGATATTGTTCAGAAGGCCTGTCGCGCACACTGCCATGCCCAACCCAGAGAAACAGCTGATATATTATTTGTCTTCACAAACTGCTTTCAATAGACTTTATATTTGTATTAAATTAAGACATATCAGCATCCTCTTAAACTACAGTACTATAATGTACAGTCAGTGCTATTGTACAGTAACATGTTTGATTTTCTGGTTCAGTCCTTACCTGTCAATGAGTTCTGTCTGTCTGTCTGTCTGTCGGTGTCAACGGTCGTTTTCTGTAGATTGAGCTTTAGTAGACGAACTGCAGTCACGCAGCCTCAGATACAAGTTTCATTTCCTGAAACATTTGTGGTTTGGGTGGATGTGACTGAGAGAGAGAGAGAGAGAGAGAGAGAGAGAGAGAGAGAGAGAGAGAGAGAGAGAGAGAGAGAGAGAGAGATTTAAACATTATTCTCCAATACTGCTATAGTATAGAATATACAGTATTATATTCTCACATATGTCACAGCAATAATAATATAAAATGCTCCTTGCACTTTTCAAAAACCAAACAACAATAAAACATTTTTCAGTTAAACAATTTGATCAGACTAACTCCTCCCATATTTTAGAACCAAAGAACAAACATTCAATTCATAGGCTCGCCGTACATTTATTTTGTATGATTGATTAAATGTATGTCTGTTTCAAATGTATGTTTTTAAATGTATGTACAACTTTTATATGAGGACCCCAGGAAGACTAGCTGTGCTTTAGTGCACAGCTAATGGGGATCCTAACAAATAAACAAATAAACAAAAGTTCATTCGATGCTGTCACCTCTAAATTCCCTCTCTGCACCAAGTCCTCCTCCACACCCAGACCACAACTCCTGTGCAACAGTTTTTCAGCCACAGAACAGTACATGTCAATGTACCTGACACTGCCATAGTTCCACTTGTCTCTCAGGACCCTTTGAAACTGATGAAAAGTGAGGACTCATCACTTTTTATCACTAAACCATCGTTTTCTGGGGCCATTTATAGCCCAAGGAAAGTTTTTTGTGCAAAACAAATGCTTGCAATGGATTCAGCATCATGACAAACCCCTAGTTAGACCCCTCACATCCCGCTTAAATACCCAGAAAAATGTTTTCTGGGTATTTTCCTCCTGTATAGAAAGTCGATGGGAGACCGACTCTAGCGGCTGATAACATCAATTAAGCTGGGTCTCAGAAAGGGTTATCATACCAAAATGTAAACTGGAGACATGAAGGAAGTAAAAAATGTACGGTCACCTTGGGTGGCAGTCGTGGCACCAATTTGTGAAGATATCAGAATTGGCCCCAGGCCTAATTGTCCAGTCCAACAGTAGCCTCGCAGGCCATCCCGAGCTACGTCATCACCAATGTGCTTCCTTTCTCGGTCTGGTGTCCCTCCCATCGAGCCTCTTTATTAGAACTTTTTTCTAATTTCCAATCAAAAGGCTGCATTTCGCGCGAACCCACCTCACAGCGCTCCTGATTGGTCGAGCGGCTGCTGCAGCTCTCACATTTTGTAAACAAACATGGCGGTCCCCAGTTCACAAATCGCAAATAAAAGCTGCATTAAGCGAAGTTTTATCTGAAATCAACTGAATCTCAGAACTTAAAAAAGAACAGTTTGCGATGTTTTGATGCGCTGATGACTACTGACTGGACCTGTCAGTCAAAGTGAGTAACTACGTCATTGCGTAATGCGTTGTCTATGGAGAACTCTGGCTGTTGCGAGGCTAGTCCAACAGACCCCATAGAACCTCTTCATGTCCATTAAAGGTGATACACCATGCATTTAAAAAGTATTTATGTCATATTGTTTATGTCCCAAAAACGTTTTTCAAAAGGTTTGAGGCTAAGGGGGTCTTTATACCAGGACGATTGGAAACGCTGCCGGTCTCGTTTTGGATTTATTACCCAAAAAATGTCGCGTTTACACCTTGTTGTTGGTTCGTTTTTCTGTGTTTATACTACAAGTTGACAACGCATGAATTCAAGCTAAATGTGTCATGTTCCCAGCCTACATAGGCCTATGCTGTGTATTTACCCTTCAACTATAAAATATATATTGTTTTTAATGAGACATGCTTTGTAATTAGGCTATGCTCCCAAATCCATATTATTATCGTCTGTTCGCATATTCAATGAGTCCCGCAAAAGGAGGTTTTTAGCGAGGTGAAGTGAAACACCAACAAAGTCACCTGGAAGATGAAGGTCGGAACATTTATAGCCTATGGAGCATATTTCTGGACATTATCTACGGGGATGGGCTATATTAAGTGAGTTCTGTCTTCTATCTGCAACACAGAAGTATAACGCACCATGCGAGGCAGAGTAGCCTACAGAGGCACATATGGGTATGGTAGTCTACCATACCTTGATTACAAGGGAAAATAATAAAATGTACTTCTTAAAATAAATTCATCATGCCTGTTGCTAAGTATTGGCAACATGACTGTCTTGCATGCGTGCCTTGCACGTGCAAGACCAGACAACAGTCATGTTGCCATACCTTAGCTCTTACTGAACTGACGCACTGCACTGGGATGCGGCGCAATGGAGGATGATGTGCCGTCGCCGTCGCAAAATAAACTAACGGAATAAATTAATGAACTGACGCCATACGCCACTGGCAGTCTGTTATTTCACTGGAAGTCACAATCATAGCCTTCCGTTATGGCTTTAAGTAAATTGCCTACTTTCGAAGCAACATGCGTGCCTTAAGAGGAGGCTAGACGCACTGGAGAGAAAAAGCGACATGATTTCTTTGACTGGAGGAGAGGGAGCGGGGATATGGAGGAAGTTTTTGTGATGGTCTCTGACTGACTGGACAGTTATGTTTATTCTGTCTGTCTGTCTGTCTGTCTGTCTGTCTGTCTGTCAGCAAGACTCAGCATATTACAATAACTCACTCATTACCTAAAGTCCGCTGCGTCTGTGATGTGGCGCGGTGCATGAAAAATTAATCCAGTATTTTTTGGTGAGAAGTTGAAAAAGGGGAACGCAAAATAGTCATTAATCATTGGTTTGCTTTGCTTAGAATGGAATACCATAGCCTAATGGTTTAATTTAACTTTGCGGAGAGGAGAGCTGTTGCAACTCCGACAGGCCAGCTAGGGTACCAGCCCAGGTGCGACGACTTGTGCGTAATTAGACATTTTTAAAAGGCTTTCATATAGACTACTCCTGACATTTTTCAAATGAGGTTTGTGCTAATAGATCACTGGGCTATTTTCTGGGTTTTAATTAGGCCTACAACAACACAAATAATAATAATACATTTTCGGTTAGTCTGACAGACTGACACTTATATGCAGCAGGGGAAGGGGAGCAGAGGAGGGGGTGCTATGACATCATCGCACTCTCCCTCACGGCCGAATTCCGATATTACGCCGTTGCGAAACTGATGCGAAACCGCAGAAATGCACTTTCAGGGCCGAATTCCGAAAAGTATCGGTTAGGGTCATGAAACCGCGTCTCCGTGTGTCAAAATGGCTGAATCAATAGTAAAAACTATCGTCTACAAAAAAATCGACCTCATGTAATGACCCCCTAAATTACCACTCCTGAATAGAGAGCCTCTCTCATTTTTGAATGGCTCTCAGAGCATTTCAGCTGCAGTACCACCTTTGGCCTGAACTGCGCCACCCCCCCAAAATCTTTTTGAAAAAAAAAAAAAAAAAAAAAAATAGAAAAAAAAAATCTTTTGAAAAAAAAATTTTTTTTGAAAAAAAAAAAAAAAAAAACGGCCGATGATGACGTCACAATCGGCAGCAAATCTGGACAGCCTGTTTTAAGAATCCGTGGGATACTTTTAACCTTTGCCTTCTCAAAACCAGAGAAAGACACAACGGTCAGAAATGGGACTTTGTGAGGATAGAAGGTGCTAGTGGGACCCCAAAAATAGGAAAAGTGAAATTTCATGGTGTATCACCTTTAAAAGCAAAGCTAGGTGAAAACGAGGACTCAGTGCAGAGAGGGAACCCCAAGACAGCACCAAATAATCCACTAACATGAACTCACTCATATTAATCAGTTCACTTTTCATCAGTGCTTTCCATTTCCTGATTCACCTTCTGTAACTAATTTTCTTCATGTTTAATTTAGCTGATTCAACAAAGGCTTTTTTCCCTAGGGAAATAACTTGTCACTTTTACCCCCTTTACATTTTTGGTCTTCTGCAAAAACCTTTTCATTACTTCCAGTCCATAATTAGCCAGTTCATCCTCTGACTCCTCGCTCCCCCACCCCTCAGCTTCACCACCGTCTGGAAGTGAATCAGCTCCCTGACTGTCACCTGTTTCCTCTGCCACCTTTTTTGGTTGTGAGCCACCTGCATCTTTTTTTTGCCTTCCTTTTATATCTAGTCACCTTTAATCTATCCTCTTCGGCTCTCATGTCTACCTCTGTTACTAGCTGTCCTACTCCAGCCCCACCCCCTTCCACTTGACTGGCACTGGGGTCGCTGTCCTGTTGTTTATTTGAAACCTTATTGTCAACTTCAAGTTCACCATCCTCCTCCCCTCCGCCGTTCTCTTGCTGTTCATTCTCCCCTTCAGTTTCATCCTCCTGTCCAACAACCTCCCCCTCTTCATTCACCTGTTCTGTCTCCCCTGCAGTAGCAGGACATCCCAATGGTGCAGTCCCCCTCCTCCCTTTTCCAACACCACTCAATCCTTCCCCAATCCCCAGACCAAGTGGACAGGTTCTGCCAAAACATTTCATGTTTTCCAAATTAAGCCATCCATAGTTAACTTAAAATGTATTTTCAACTCTCGGGTCCTGTCATTTAATATCATGTACAGCTAGGGTTACCACCTTTCAGAAACTGAAATAAGGAACACCTCTTCCGGCTGCACGGTGGCGTGCATTCTTTAAAAGTTGGCGTTTTTTAAAGTCCCGAACCCCTGAAATACATAGAATAGTTATAACTAACACACAATATTGTGAAGCTTTTTGCAGTTTGAAATTGGCAATTGTTTCCAAAATATGAAAAGTTAAATTGTATGAATATCCTATACCTGACCTGGCGGAGACCTGTGCTCCGAGGAGCATTTTTCTAGTTTATAGACTATATATATTTTTTCATCATTCAAGATTTGTGTTGTTAAAATATTTCAAAAATAAAATGTTCAAATTCAAAGACATTTTGAAAATGGCAGATCTACAAGCTCACAACGTGTCACATTGCAACACGACGTGAGCTTAAAAAATGTCCTTCTTGGGATCAACAGAGGTTTATCTCATCTCATGTCACCTTATTGGAGCTGTGTGAAACACAAGCTCCCTATACGTGGCCGTGTGTGTGGGTCTGTCTCCGTCCGTGTCTGTCTGTCTGTCTGTATGTAGCCTGCAGTAACCTTTTCTGACCACACATGTTAAGGGAGGGGCGCTGTTGCACACACACACACACACACACACACACACACACACACACACACACACACACACACACACACACACACACAGCTCCACTTCGAACAGAGGTTCGATTTTTTATCTTATCTTGACCTGGTAGAGGGGTTGCTGGTAGCAGGGACGTGCTGGCCATTGGGAAAAGCGGGACAACTCCCGAACGGCCGGTTCATTCCCGGCCGGTCCAGGTCTGCCATTAGGAAAAAAAAAAAATTAAAATGTCGTCCTTCGTTCCATTTTGGGGGCTGGGCGGCCAACAAAGTAAATCATCACTGTCGGACAGAAACCTTGTATCTCCAAGTTTCAAATGTATAAATTTTTTCGCAAAGCAAAGCCCTGCTTCATCATGGCCGTTGCACAAAAGTAGTGAAAACAGCCGATCTACAAGCACACAACGCCTCGCACCGCGAGTTTAAATAATTTTTTAAATGATAAATACAAAACAAACGGTTTTGGACATAGAAGGTTTCCACCCGACAACGACGAAATATAACTAATGTACAGTAATTGGCCCACTGGCTTGTCACTTGTCATGATCTGAAATGGCAAATCTTTGAGTAGTAGCAGCGCTATAGAGTTATAGTGTGTGCCAGCGGCTACGTCATTGTAGTCCGTTTGTAGGCCATTTCTTGGGTCAAAACACAGGTGTTTCAATTGTTTGATTGCATAGAACTAATGCTATAGTCTAATCAGAACACCTGTGTAAGGCTGTGTTTACCCAAGAAATGGCCGCTCTTAGAACTACATTTGGCACACCTAATAGCGCACAATGAGGGCCTCTACAACTCTTTTTCCCAGGCTGAATCAGGGGCCCAGCACGTCCCTGGCTGTTGGCTGCTGGTTCCTCAAACCAACCTGACAGAGAGTTTGCTGCGCTTGTACTTTGTGTTTTTAATCGTCATCTCCTATTGAATTTACACATCTCTTCTGTGAACTATAGTGTTGTTATAATAACGAAACACTCGAGCTTGTAGAGGGTAAATCCGCGGTGTTCACCGCAACGCAGCGTAAATGACTGCAGTCTGAAGTGGAATCCATGGACACAGACAGACAGACAGACAGACAGACTGAAAGACCGTGACCAGACGCAGCCACCGCACCAACTTCCAAGCCACTGGATGTTTTATGTTTACCATGATGTCCTGCTTGCCTCCCGCGAGTGCTGCCAGTTCATTATTGTTAAATTCACTGTTTGAGTGACAGACCTTTATGGGGCATTTGGGAAATACAGAACAAACTGCGTTGGAACGCAACATTTCATTCTCAAATACGGGACGAATCTGTATTTTATGGAACGGTGGCAACCCTGTTAACAGCAGTCCCCTGTGTGACACAACATGTCTTTAACAGTTCAGGTGATTTACACCCCGAATGCCAACCTTTTGACTTGATCCAGTCCAGACACAACCTTCCCAAACCTTGACAACTCTTTCACAATGAGTTCATCTCTTTAATAGTGGAACATTTGACAGCAATACTTGTTTTGCCGGGGTGGCGACTCGAGCGCGACTGACACAAACGTGTCATCACACCGTTTGCAACTATAGCGTTTGCCTTCTCTCCCTCCATTAACGAAAATAACAGCACCTGGCAGCGGACTACACTCGCGACACCCACCGCTTTTGCAACAGCTTTGCTGCATTCTTCAACTGAACAAAAGAAGCACGGCGAGATCTTAAAGCCGTGTTTCCTTGTCAAAGTTGTAAACTCATTCATGACGCTGACAGCAGCGTGGCCGCCTCCGCGCCGCACCGCACACAGCAGCCAGTCAACACAAAGTCAACGGTCAACCCCCGCTCACACCGGGGTTTAAACACTAAACAATGAATGAAACAAACGCTTTAACAACGTAATCAAAGCATGAGAAAAGACAGAAAAAAAGTTAAGATAGAGAAAAGATAGTTACTCAGGCCGATTATCATACGCAGACTTGTGGAGTTCAGACTTGCAAAGACAGCCAGCCAGCAAATTAAAGGGATATTCCACTTTCAACAGGGAGCAGCTGGGCTTTTCTCCACACACACACCCATTGTAACTTCAAACTCCATTTTAACCATGAATGTTTCATTAAAAACACCCATTATTTTTTTCAGTTGACTCATACTACCTTCCTAATACGTGAGCAGGCCGTGTTTTTTCTATAATTTTTTTCATTTATTTTTAATAATTATTTGGGAAAATGGAAAAAATGAAATACAAGAAATAATTATTAAAAATACATGAAAAATCAAACCTCGGTTCGAAGTGGAGCGGTGAATTTGAGCAGCTGTACCCTATGTGAGTGAGTGAGTGAGTGAGTGTAAACTGTGCCTGTGAGTGAGTGGTGAGTGTGCCTGGCCTGCACAAAACAGCGCCCCTCCTTTAACTAGTGTTTTGTGTGTGGCCACTCAAGGTATTGCCAGGCTACGGACACGGCCAGCCAGCCACCCACCCACCCAGCCACCCAGAGACATACCCACGGACATACCTGTTCATTGGGAGCGCTTTCACCGCTCCAAAAACATGAAGTTTGAAGTTACAATGGGTGGGGAGAGGCCCTGGGACTGGAGGGCCTGGTAACATTTACATCAAATATCTAAATATTGAATCAAGCAAATTAAAAACTGTTCAGGATGTTCATAAAAGCCTGATTAGACGATACAATTACCAAAGGTTTTGTTTGAAAGTGAAATATCCCTTTAACAGCCAGCCAGCAAACAAACAAACAAAAAAACAAACAGCCAGCAAACAAACAGGCAGCAAACTGGCAGGCAGAAAACATGCAACATTTTTTGCCTGATTACTGAAGTGATTACTGTGTGGTTTCACCCAGGATTTGAACCCAGGTCTCCCACATGGAAGTCTAACTAGGCCAAAGGGATATGTGGGGGTCCCTCAGTGGCTAGCTCTGGACCATAGCGTTAGTGGAGTTCTCCCTAACGCTATGTTCCTCTTCCTCCGTATTCCTTGGCAAAACCGGAAAACCCTGCCGTCTGGTCCGAAAATAACAAAAACTGTTTCGCCCCTCACCAAACCAAAGGTATCATTGGACAGTTGAAAGCTTACTCTACTTAGTGGACGCGGGCTGAGCCCCCCACCACACGATTAAAATACATTTCTAGGACAAAATGAAAAATATTCTACCGGATGGAGACTCCATTTCTTCTCGTTTTTCACTATTTGTCGTCGCCATCAAGGTGCCAACTCACTACTGCCTCGCAGGTCAGAGGACCGAATTACACAGAGCATTAGTCTCACTGGGTGTTATTCAACTCTGTGACGTTGGAAGCGCTGTTTCGTAAAAACGAAGAAGAGCGTCTCCATCCGGTGGAATATTTTTCATTTTGCCCTAGAAATGTATTTTAATCGTGTGTTGGGGGGCTCAGACCTCGTCCACTAAGTAGAGTAAGCTTTCAACTGTCCACTGATACCTTTGGTTTGATGAGGGGCGAAACAGTTTTTGTTATTTTTGGACCAGACGGCGGGGTTTTCCGGTTTTGCCAAGGAATACGGAGGAAGAGGAACATAGCGTTAGGGAGAACTCCACTAACGCTATGGACCAGAGCTACTCAGTGGCTAGCCTGGGGAACCCTTAAGGCCTTTGGGCGTTCCACATTTGAGCAGTACAGCAGGAGAACCAGAATTTGACCATTTGTTTGAGCCGTCAATGAATTAATTGGCAACTGAAACTTGTTTTCTCAATGCTATTGACAGGTGATGTCAACTACGTGTTTTTGAACTTCTGTGTAATCATTCTGCAGTGGTTGGTATGGAGGTGGACTCCCTGCTCTGACATTTAATTAGATCCCGTGGTCAGGTAGGACACCTACTGGCTGACAAGAGGTACTGCATCCCCAGACATGCTCTCTCTCCATTCTAGTTGAACAGTGTGTCATCTCTCTCATGGAGGAGCAGGTTCTCCATTCTAGTTGAACAGTGTAAATGTCATCTCTCTCATAGAGGAGCAGGTTCTCCATTCTAGTTGAACAGTGTAAATGTCATCTCTCTCATGGAGGAGCAGGTTCTCCATTCTAGTTGAACAGTGTAAATGTCATCTCTCTCATGGAGGAGCAGGTTCTCCATTCTAGTTGAACAGTGTAAATGTCATCTCTCTCATAGAGGAGCAGGTTCTCCATTCTAGTTGAACAGTGTAAATGTCATCTCTCTCATAGAGGAGCAGGTTCCAGTCCCAGCTAGCAGATGTAACCTGGTCACCAGGCTAACAGAGTGAGGTGTGAGCCTGCTGGCTTGACGGCCAGCGCTGGAACATGTCCTGACTCCTGCTCCTCCCTACCTCTCTAAAGTGTTTTCATTCAAAAAATCATTATACAGTAAAACAGTGCTGTGAAAGCTACTCATCTAGCAATACTAATCATTATAAAACAGTGTTATCAAAGCTACTCATCTAGCACAGTGGTTCTCAACCTTTTCAGGCAGCGACCACCAAAATAATCATATTTTAACTGGAGACCCCCCCACCCTGACGAGCACTTGGAATTGTAGGAGTTGGCATTAAATTGTAGGAGTTGGCATTACATTTATTTTGACTATCTATTCCATTGTGAGAATAGCCAATCTACATGCTCACAACGCCTCGCAACGTGAGGCGTTGTGAGCCTGTAGATCAGCTATTTTCACAATTTCTGCCTCTAATATTTGACAATTTGAAAAATGTTTGACCAGAGGTACTAAAAAGGTCTGTAAAGTCCTTAAATTGTCACTTTAGAAATGTGCAGATACCCTGTAGCCTTAACCACTAATCCTACCGTATGTTGGTCTGTTTACTGTTGAGTGAGAAAACAATGTTAACATTTAGCTATCTGGTGACCCCCCTAGATAATTTGGGGACCCCTCTGGTGAGAACCACTGATCTAGCAGATACACAACTCATTATAAAACAGTGCTATCAAAGCTACTCGTCTAGCAAATACGCTATTCCCAGCAACTGTAGACACAACAACAAACTTAGCAGCAGTCCCTCACAAGTCATTTACAGTAATAAAGTAGTTCATAATACTATGGTGATAAATAATGTAGCAGTAAAACAAAAGTGTTTGGGGTTGAGTCTTGTGCATCTGAAGCACATTTCACCCATTGCCTTGTTTCAAACTACTACTGTGTGTGTCCTTGTATCAGAAAGAGGTCAAATGATTGATGAAAACAAACAAATGTATATAGCCTACAGTAAGATTTCTCCATACTTTTACATGAAACAGTGATTTTAATTCATGATAGATGAAACAGAACAGTGTACATTAATATACAGGATGAATCAAACAACATGGAATATAAAACATACAACAATAAACTGAGCTTGTACTAAATTATTGTAATATTGTTGAAATACATGTTCTCTTCAGTGAACTATTCACCGTCAACATGTCATTCTGCAAATATCAGCCTGATATATCAGCTGGATGATGTATCGGTCAGGCTCTAGAGGTTAGATACATTTGATTCTGTACTTGAGCTGACTTATTTACACCAACATTATAGAAATATATACATGATTAAATACATTTTTGTAAAAGAAAGAAAAAAGAAAATCATCAACAGATGAATCAAAATGCCTAAATTGCCTGATGAAGACCTTAAGAGGTTGAAACGTTGCACCATTAAATAAAATGCATGTTTTTGGAGCTTGAAATCAGTGTGTGGATTTTTTATCTCCTCCTTGATTCTCACCTTGATGCCTTGATGACCTGCACCTGGCCTAATAAATAAATAAAAGCATAAGATATGCACACAATCCTGATTCCTCTCTGAGAAATGGCTAAATAAACCTAAACTGATTCAAACACCAATTACAAAATCAAGGCTGTTATCGGGCAGAAGCTGTATCTCCATATTGCAACTTTTAATGTTTTTTTCATGAATAAAATTAAATGTATTATTACATTAATTAATAAAGTAGTGAAAATCTTTTTTTTTAATAATATTGATCAAATGAAAAGTATTATATTATATAATTAAAGCTTGTGATTAAATAAAGACCTGTTGAAACACTTTTCTCTGCAAGCTTTGTGTTGATATGAAATGTCCCTGAGAAAGTCTCTTAACCAATGTTTAGTTGAACTCCATTTGTTTTAAGTAGAACCTGCTCTAACAACCACATGATTCTAGTTCATGTTTAAAAGTTAAAACATTTTAAAAAGCATTGTAAAATCCTTGTTGTGTCCTGAAGTCATAGTCAAAACACCATGTTGATCATACAGTGGGTTACAACATTTAGCGTCGCCAAGTCTAAAATGACACCTAGAGGTGTCAAGAGGTGCCTAGAGGTACCTCTGTCAAACACGCCTCCAAATTCTTAGCCGCGCCCCCTAGAAATGTGATATTTTATTTCAACGTGTAGTGTGGCTGTTCAGCCACGGGGTGGCGATTCTTCAATATGAGTCGACTATTCGAGTCTATTACTTGTTGGTTACTTGTTATCTCTACCTGCATTGTGAGCTTGTAAATAGTTTCTTTTCAAGTTATTTTTGCACTCAAATTGTAATTATTTGTTTAACCCATTTAGGCCTAGGATTATTGACTGCTTTAACTATTGAAAAATAGCAAATATACAAGCACATGTAGATCTGCTATTTTTTTTAAATCATGGTTTTTTTTGCAAGTCTTTGAATATATCTACTTAAAAGCGAACATTTGTAACTCAAATATTTGCTTCTGGGGGGTCCCTGGAATAACATATTTTGAGATGGGGGGTCCGTGGCCAAATACCTGTAATTTTGGGGGTCCTTCACATGAAAAGGTTTGAGAACAGCATGATTTCGATTTTAGAGGAAGGATTTAGAAGTCGGGTCAAAGATCGGGTCAAAGATATTCAAAGACTTGCACTCATTTTCACAATTTTTCAAAAATAGCAGATCTACAAGCTCACAACACCTCACACTGCAAAGTGTTGTGAGCTTGCAGATTGGCTATTTTCGGCAAATACTTTAGGTGTGGAGGGGAAAAAAGAGCATACTAAGCAGTAAGCACAGAGGTTGAGGTACAAAGGGTTGTGGGGGTCCCTGCTTCATCTCTCTCTCAACTAAGGGGTCCTTGATCTGAAAACGTTGAAGATCCCTTTGCAAAACAACTCTTTGCCATCAAATCTCTTAACATGTTCACAAAATGGAACTCGTGTTTTCATTTGGTAAACACAGCCATATTTTCACATGACACACACATGCATTCATTGAATAAACACAACTAGCTTTTGGCTGAACACTACCAAGCATGAACAGAACACTGAAGAGCAAAATTGAAAACACAATTGTCGAAATGGAACACACTGAATGAATGTCAATTACTCTGGTAAATGAACCAATTCCCTTTTTGTAAAATGACCCAGTGTATGCCCACTTCTCTCATAGACAAACATAAAACAGCACACAAATATGCAGACAAAACATTTTATTGACTGTAGGTCTAAACGTTTACCCCCAAACACTCCAAACAAGCCCACAACGCGTTGTGTGCTTGTAGATCGGCTGTTTTCAATAGTTTTGTGCGACAGTCTTGTATGATGTAGCATGGCTTTTCTTTACCAAAAGCCGTACACATTTGAAACTTGGAGATACAAGTTTTCTGCCCGACAGTGACGATATTTTAGTGATTATGTTGCGAGGAAAACGTTGAGCCATTACATAATAGCCATTTTGGTTAGAACTGACTGAAAATAACTTTGTACTTTATATAATAAATAATATTTTTTCAAGTGTCCAAATAAATTCAAAATATTATCAAATGATCTCGCGGCACCCCTGGACTGCCGTCGTGGCACCCCAGGGTGCCCCATCACCCACTTTGAAAACCCCTGGCCTAGAGTGCCGCATGAAGCCCTGACAGGCCTCAAAGCCCACATCTCCATAAGCCTCCTCCATGGCCTGAAGCAGTGGGACCTGGCTCTGAATTGCTCGCCTGACCCGAAAGTTTAGAGATTTGAATATTTGTGTGTTGTGGATTGATGCTATGAGATTTTATGTGAGAAGTGTGTGCAAACCTGAAAAGTGTGTCTTGTGTTTTGACAACAAGGTGATGTGAAATTTACATCAGAGTGTAAAGAAGGAAAGTCAGAGTCTAATATGATAAGGAAATCTAAAGTAGTAACAAATTGAGTCAAGCGATTGGGGACAGAAGTAAAGGTTGTGAAAATTGTGCCAAATTTAAAAAAAATGTGTTTTAGCAATCGAAAAAAAACTGTAAGCTGATTTTGATACTATATACTGTATGTATATATATATTCTAGGGCTGGGAGAGAGAGAGAGAGAGAGAGAGAGAGAGAGAGAGAGAGAGAGAGAGAGAGAGAGGCGGAGAAGTCATCAAATGACAGAACGTTGTGACACAAACAATTACAAAATAATTGGTTCACACACTGTCCCAAAACAACATAAACGTGACATAATAATAATAAGCTAAATATAAGGAAACGAAAAAGACACAACTTTTGTTCACATGTTCAATTGAAATTGTTCTTTATTTGGAAACAAGGCAGTAGGCAACATTTTTCCAATAGCCTCATAAAGTTGTTCATAAAGATGTATTAGTTGTCCCAGACACCTGGACAAACATTTGATTGTGGTTTAATAATAATAATGTAATGCCATCATGGTCATAAATGTAGGCCTAATGCCTGTAGAAATCCTTCTCCATTCCTCCTCTTCTGGTAAATGTCAACGTCTCAGAAGAAGATGTGACAGCGAGGAGGTTTTTGAGAACCAAGCCTCTGACATGACCAATCGCTTTTGCTTTTGTGAAAGGGTCCCTTTCTAATTACAGAGTGAAAGGTCAAGTTAAAATGTCAAACTATTATTTACCACACTGTTTTTCAATACTTTTCGGTAATCATGACATTTTGTGAGAAAACATACGTTTACATTGCCAAAGCAAGTGTCAAAAAATTAAATAAAAACAGTCTATAAGGGAGAACATCACATGGAACATATACAGTAGGACGGTTGGAGGGGGAGCAGCTGACCATAGGCGACCCTCTAGACAAGCTAATTGCTTCCAATACACAAGTATCTGTGCCAAACATGTTGAACCAGTTCTATTGTCCGCCCGTGTTGAATTGACGGCACACGCAGGCTTCATTGGTGTACTGAGTACATTTACTTTATTGGTTTATAGACAAAACAAGACAGACAGACAGACAGACAGACAGACAGACAGACAGACAGACAGACAGACAGACAGACAGACAGACAGAATAAACAGTCCAGTGTCAGTCCACTGTTAGACTGAAATAAATCATGTCCATTATGAGCTTGCAGATCGGCTATTTCGCTTTTTTTCTCCAGTGCGTCCAGCCTCCTCTTAAGGCACGCATGTTGCTTTCATCATCATCATACCATTTAAATATTAAAACAGCGAAATTAAACAAATGTATTTGCTAATCAACATCAGACTCAGTAGCCTAAACTTGACATTTGTTTAAAAGCATTCCTTTCTCCCTGGCTTTTGTTTCAATGTTAATATTATAGATTTAGATTCCTAGGCAACCAACCAGCAGCATTGGACAATAAAGTCTACATTACATGATAAAGTTTACACCGCTCTGACTTCTGACAGTGCCTGTCAATCAGTTCACACAGCTGCAGTATGTTAGATTGAGTAGACCTCACCACATGAAAGGCAGAGGCACGCATGGACTTTTAATAGCCTAATCATAAGCTAAATGCTCGGGTCTCTCTGAACCTCGGAAATAAACGGATTTCAGGACAATGTCACAGGTCTAAAAAAAAAACAAAAAAAGAATCCGAACGGGACGGAACTGGACAAGACCATTACGGGGCCACTCGGGTTTGGTTTTGTAATTTGGCATAACAAATATATTTCTATTGAATATATTATAGGCTTGACCATTTCTCTCTCTCTCTCTCTCTTCTGTTGGATAATTAGAGAAAGCGCATATATCTGACATGGCCGAACAAGGAACGCTGTCTGTCAGACAGACCCATGATGTTTACCAGGATAAGAAATAACACTAGAAAAGTTGTTATTTTGATAGAGAAATAGCCCATCCCCGTAGATAATGTCCAGAAATATGCTCCATAGGCTATAAATGTTCCGACCTTCATCTTCCAGGTGACTTTTGTTGGTGTTTCACTTCACCTCGCTAAAAACCTCCTTTTGCGGGACTCATTGAAATATGCGAACAGACGATAATAATATGGATTTGGGAGCATAGCCTAATTACAAAGCATGTCTCATTAAAAACAATATATATTTTATAGTTGAAGGGTAAATACACAGTATAGGCCTATGTAGGCTGGGAACATGACACAGTTCAGTTGAGATTTTTTTTTATTATTTTGGAGGTGGGGGTAGAATACTGTATAGGCTACAGTAGAGCTACATCACGAGTAGACATACAGCCTTTGCAGACAGCCAGGATGTGGAGGCGGGCTTTGACGCTGGGTGACGCCCTGCTCACATTGAAAGGGACAAAGCCGACGTGTGATATCGGCTGAGTGCCAGGAATGCAGTTTGGCCAGTGCTCTCATAACTGTATGCTCAATCCCTCAGGCGCCCCCTGGACTACATGATTATAAATGTTTATAATTGAGAACTGAGAGGTGCAGTAATCAATGATATATAGACACTGTGAAGTAATGACCACCAAATTGAATTTGTAAATACTAAAGTAAAATACAAATACCTCAACATTGAACTCAAGTAATTCTTAGAACTTAGGTAATACATCATTACACCAACACCAATTACATCAAATGCAAAGAAATAGTAGAATTAGTTGGCTAATCTAAGAAAAACATGGGTAGACACATGTTTTCAAACCAACAAGGAAACAAAGACAGACAAGCGAACAGCAGAGCTTTTCCATAATGAAACATGCTCTCTCTGAAACAGTGGAACTGTTATTACTGTAAGTGCTGGTAATAAGCTCATTGTCATGTGAACTGTTAACTTTATAATTATCCGTTTTAGTCCCATAGCCAGTTTTAAATGGACCCTTACAAATACAAATGAGACATTTAATTAACATTTAATGAAAAAGTCCTATGCCAAAATGTATTTTTACACCATTTAAAGTATAATTACTCTCTAGTATCTACAGTAGTCTCTTCTGTGGTTCATTTCAATTCATTTCAATCCCCAGCAAAATAGTTAAACTAATTGCTCTGCTATGCCATCTAGTGTCACTTGACTGTATTGCAGAAGATAAGCTGAAAGGACGGCCTCCTATTTTTAGACACTCCCATCTCCAGAGAGACCGGTGGGTGTCCAGAGGTACCTACAGATACCTGAGGCGACTCAATTTTCTGTGAACCACTGTAGACACAAAATTATGTTTAACCCGACATTTAAGTTGAAAATAAAGAACTTTTTAATAAAAGATGGGGAAAACGGTTATTATAAGTTGAAAAAAGGAGAGATATTAAAAAAAGAGAAAGTGCATAAATGTGAACCCCTGTACATTTTTTGTTTAATTTATTTTGTATTTGATTTCGATTTGACGGTATTTGTTTTTATTATTGGTGTGTCTTGTCAAGTTTGTTTAATTTGTGCAATATAAAATAAAGACAAAGTTAAAAAAAATATGTTTAATCCCTCAAACAGCCAATGAGTGTCCAGCATCATGTGTTAAATCCCTCAAACAGCCAATGAGTGTCCAGCCTCATGTGTTTATCCTGAAACGGCCAATGAGTGTCCAGCATCATGAGTTTAATCCTGAAACGGCGAATGAATGTCCAGCATCATGTGTTTAATCCTGAAACGGCCAATGAATGTCCAGCATCATGTGTTTATCCTGAAACGGCCAATGAATGTCCAGCATCATGTGTTTAACTCTTAGCTGCCAAGGACCAGTATACTCATCAACTCATCTGGGATCCACGCTGCCAAAGACGAACGCTCGTCAAAACCTAATTTGGGTGGTTTATGATAGAAGGAGCTTGTTCGCAGTCTGTGAATGATCCCAGCATCACCGACGAAGAGTAGGCCTACAACTAAAAATCATGTGATCTCAACAAAACCAAGATGGTTTACTCTCACTTAAAAAAAAAGAAAAGAAAGGAGACCGTGTCTGTCCTTTTAGATCCCCTGTAGAAAGATCCTCGCGATGCATAATATTCTATGATACTGTATATCTAAGGTACCTGAAAATGCTCAAATTTGCTGGCAAGGGCAGTAATAGACGGTGTTTTAAATCTGGCAGTTAAAGAGTCCAACATCATGTCATCATGAGTTTAATCCTGAAACGGCTGATGAGTGTCCGTGCAACAGCCAAGCACCCTGTTGAAGTGTCCTTGAGCAAGGCATTGGGCACCGGTAATTGCTCATTTCCTCTGAAGTAGCTCTGGAAGACTGTGTCTTAAAAATATTAACAGTTCAACTTCAATGTGTCTAAACTTGTATTTTAATTAAGGAATTAAAAAACAAAACAGAACCAGGATACTGAAGGTATTTTAAGTACATCAGTCCGGCCACTTTTACATCAACCCAAGATGTTCAGAAAGGCACGGGTCCAGATCACAGAGAATCACTATCATGCTTGACCTTGCAACAGGACCTTTGTGCCTCACTGTGTCGATGACAAAACGTGCCTTGTCATTTCTCATTTCTTTCCCAGCGGCCATCTCCAGCTCAGCTTCGGTTAACAGCTTCATTTCAAAGAGTTTGTCGAGGAGAATGTTGAGATTGGCGTCTGAAATGCTGTCAATGAAGCTGCTCCGCACAGGAAACCGTTTGTCTTCTGTTTCAAGACTCGGTGTGCACTGAGCTTGTTGGCTTTGTTGTCTTCTTATAGCAGGAACTTCTGCTGCAAGACTCTGTGTGCACTGAGCTTGTTGGCTTGGTTGTCTTCTTATAGCTGGAAAGTTGACAAAGCTTTTCCACACACAGACAGAGCTGTTGTTGTCTCTTAGAAGCAGCTCAACACGCTTAAAACTTTTCTCTAAAGTCACTTGAAATGTTGAGATGTAGTTGGGAAATGATGACTGATCAAATATTGCTCTTCTTGGTTCAGTTATGATGGAGTCATCTTCAGGTGAAACGGAGAGGGTGTATTCTTTCTCTGGGATTAGTTTACAGGGAGGCTTTTCAAAGTAAATCTCTTCTGCATTTCTCTTCCTCCTTTTGTTTATCACTTCATCCAGCACAACATTCCTAGGTAGCAGCAATACATTCAGAGTTGATATGGGTTCATCACCATCAATCGGCGGTGTATAAAACAGTGACACCAATGCCTGGACAGGACTGGGCCCGAACAACATGTCTTTGATGATACCAAATAAAGATAATCTGGTTACATCTATGATGACATGGGTTTCTGTGATCGTATGGGGTTTGATCAGCTCAAAGCCATCATCATCCATCACATGGACAACAGACAAGGATTTGCCTGCACCCGTGGAGAGGATCTCACAATGTGGAAGGCGTAGCTGACACACAGACCCCTGAGAACCATATATGTCAAACAATGTTCCTGCAGGCCTCTTGTCGAGCTGGGATAGAAGCCTTCGGTGCCATGGGACTGTCCTGTAAGTCACATCTCCCTCTGCCTCCATCTTAAACACCAGATCGGTGACGCTGCATTGGAAAAGTCCTGTTTGGGTAGAGTGGAACCTGTAGCTTTCCTGGTTTTCTACAACAATGATATCAGGTGTAATTCTCTGTGTTTTGTCCAGTAGTGTAACATCATTTAAGCTACTACTGAGATCAGTTTCATCTTGGAGCTCCAATGAAGGATGTGGAGAGGACTGTGACTCTGTAACAGGATGTTCTTCCATCTCACCATGCAAAGGAATAGTTCCCTGAAAACAAAGAAAATTAAATATATTCAAGGATATTAAATATTAACACTATTAAACATAAATAAAGAGTAACAAAATAATTAGGTGTTTAGCAGATGCTCTTTTCCAGAGTGAGATAAACATACTGTACGTAGAAGCAGAGAGCGTGTGGGTCCTCAGTATAGGATCACGGGTAAAAAACCTAGCATCAAACCAGCGGTTCTCAAACTATGGGTTGTGACTCAAATTGCACCCACGGGAAGGTAGCCTGGCATGGCAGAGGGCTTTTTTCTTTTCTTTTTTTTTTGCACTGGCAGATTCCTCTGGTTTCCAGGCTAGTGCGTAGTTGGGATTGTGCATTGATAACCATTTTAAATATATATATATATATATATATATATATATATATATATATATAAATAAAAAGTGTGGCTGCCCAACTTGTTGGGACGAATAATATTAAGGACGAACGGTAAGGACCATCAAACATTTGGTTGATTATGTTTATCGCATGGGTCCAGAGATCATGTGTACCGATTTCTTTGAGAAAAAATAAAATGTAGGAAAGGAGCAAAAAGTGTGTTTTGAAGAAAATTCTAAATGGAGGAAAATCTGTGCGTGGAGAGATTCATCACATCCCAAGGAATCCAGGGAAAAAGACATTTAGATTTTCCGAAATACGGTTCAAGAGTTATAGGGCAAAACGTAAAGTGGTCTGTTAAATGAGGTCGAATTATATAAAATAAAATAATAATAATTTAAATTAATTTTCGTAATTATTATGCTACTAACCTCCCCTCCAAGTTTTGAAACCCTTTCCGAGAGAAAAAACTGGACAATTTTCGATTCCCATAAGTCAAAGGGGGAAATTAATTCACTAATAAATTAATATCAATTAAAATGTACAACTTTCCTCTTGCAACATGCAAGCACACGATTCACGATGAAGCTGGTAGATTTGACATAATATGGCTCGAGTGCATGCCGCAAAAACTGTGGGAGGAGTAGTGCACCAAAATAAAGTTTATCTGGAAGAATAAAATCGGACAAGTACTATAGTCTGGTTGTTAGGGCAACCACACTAATAACTAAAAGCAGTGCTTGTCCGAGAACAGGTCTCTGCCAGGTCAGTTAGTTTATTGTGGCTGCCTGGTGGCGCTATAATAGGCCAATGTGAAAAGGGTGGCATGTGTTCTTCGCCATCTTAGGCCTTTCACAGCAATTGGATGCTGCATGCATGATTTGAGGCATTGTGTTCCAAAAATGTGTTTTGCAAAAGTCTACCTGCTGGTGGCGCTATAACAGGCATGGCATTTGTTCCTTGACCTTTTTTGCCACATGTTTATGGAGAATGGAGTGTATTTTTGCAGAAACAAATGGCAAGAAACCACTCCATTCCTATTGAAAAGCAGAATCCACCTTCATAGGTATTTAAAGTCAGAGAAGGTCATAAAAATAGCAAAAATAGCTGATCTACAAGCTCAATGTTCGGCAAATCCCCTGAAAATCAACTGTCTTGCCAATGGCAGGACTTGTGAAGTATTGACTACATCTGTAAGTTGGCCTCCTGGTTGCGCTACAAAAGCAAATGTAAAAAAAAAAAAAAAAAAAAAGAATGCAGGGCAAAGGTTTTTCCTTAGCCTCGAGGGAGTGCGCATAAAACATTTTACACTGATCAGTGGAGTCAAAGGTAAATCTGAGGTGGCATTTCTTCCTCTGCCTAGTGGGAACATGTTCAAGGTTCAAGGTTCAAGGTTCAGTTTTATTTGTCTCCCAGGGGAGAGATTTGTCTTGGAGACAGAGTCACAGCTGCATGTGCCCAAAATGTGCCCAATTTCACCAAGATTGCACGCTGTGTTCATGATTTGAGGCATTTTGTGCAAAACTGACCAATCCTGCAATTGTAGCCAATCAGGATGGAATATGGAAAAGAGGACAGATCCATGTCGATCACATGACTGTAGAGATACTGTCTACCAATTTGCATGATTTGTGGACAAAATCTGTCGGAGTAGTGTCTAAAACTGTGTTTTGCAAACATCTGCCTCATGGTGGCGCTAGAACAGGGCCATGTGAGAAATATGGTGCAGAGGTTCTGAATTGATATCCAGGGAGTGTGTGTGTACAGTTTGGCCGCTGACCGGTCCAACGGTGCCGGAGATTAGGCCAGGCGTCCTGGTGGCGCTATAATAGGCCAATGTAAAAAGGGTGGCATTTGTTCTTCGCCAATCTTAGATCTTTCATGGCAATCGGACGCTGCATGCATGATTTGAGGCATTGTAATCCACTTCCACTGTAATCGCAAGCTGCATTGATGATTTGAGGCATTTTGTTAAAAAATAACTTTGGAAGCCAATTAGGATGGAATATGAAATAGCAGATGCAATGGTCTTTATCACTTGACTATAGAGATACTGTTTACTGATTACTGATTTACTGATTTGATAAGTTTTCCACTTATCGGTGTAGTTAAAGGTAAAACACAAATTGGTGGAGACAACCATTGAAGAAATATGTAGTGAACTGATTTGAATGCTTCATTATACTGAAAAGAACAACAATGCACATGACATCGTGTGAGCTTGTAGATCTGCTACTTTGGCATGTGACACTGGCCTGCAACAAAGTAGAAATCTAACTCATCTATGAAACATCTTCATCACTTACACTCATCACATCAGAGTCTGCCTGGCTGGGAGCTATACTCATGCTGTCATATCCTGAAGAGGGCGCTATTGGTCCAAAATGAGTTGTCAGCCAGTCAGAGACCTTGGCAGGTGACCAGCAGTATAAACTTTCTGTTTCACCAGTCACTGCAACAGAAGACAACAGACAACAAGACATTTACAATTAGAATAAAAACCATGAATGAACCATGATGTAATTTTCACCTTTGACACCCGATAGTTCATCATTTCTTTAGGAGAGACAACTGATCATTCCCTCCTAGTTTCATGAAAATACACAAATCCAATCTTGTTATTTTATAGCCTAGTACAGGGGTTCCCAAACTTTTTTGTCTCAGGGCACTCCATGAATATTGTTTTAATCCGAGTCACCCTTACATTATATTTTTTACTCCCAGCACCTTATATATCGCCGTTGTCGGGTGGAAACCTTGTATGTTTTGTATTTATCACCTATAAAATGTACTAAACTAGTGAAAATAGCTGATCTACAGGTGTTGTGTGCTTGTAGATCGGCTGTTTTCACTAGTTTAGTGCTACAGTCTTTTATGATGAAGCAGGGCTTTGCTTTACCAAAAGGCGCACACATTTGAAACTTGGAGATACAAGGTTTCTGCCCGACAGTGACGATATTTTAGTGATTATGTTGCGAGGAAAACGTTGAGATAATAGCCATTTTGGTTAGAACTGACTGAAAAAAAGTTTAAAATGATACTAAATATTTTTTCAAGTGTCCAAATAAATTCAAAATATTATCACATTATCTCGCGGCACCCCTGGACTGCCGTCACGGCACCCCAGGGTGCCCCGTCACCCACTTTGAAAAACCCTGGCCTAGTAAACTGACTCATCCCATCTTCTGTTCGAATGAAGGCAGGAGGAGGAGGAGTCTGGTTTACGAGGCTAGTTATTTTATGCATGCACGCCCAAACACAATACACTTTTATTTATGTCCACAGAATGAAAGTTAGACTCACTTGGTTCTTGAGGATCCATCATCACAAACTTCAACATCCTCTCTATCACCTCCTCCTCTCTCTTCTTCCATTCTTCTGCTGTTACAGTTTTCCTTCCTGTCAGTCTTTCAAACAGGGTCCTCGGTCGTGTCTCCTGTCACAATATCAAGCAAGAGAGGGAAAATTCACTGAATCTTTGTACATACTGTAGTGTTTGTATTTGTTGATTACATACTGTAGGAGTCAGGGAGGAAAAAGGAACAAATATTACTGTGTTCTTATTTATCATAGAAATAACGTCAATAATAATGATACGAAATACAATCTGTTATAAGGATCATGTATGATGACAAATATAAGGTAAAGAAATAAGTCAAATTAGGTTTAATCTATGAAACATCTTCATCTCTCTCACTTACATCAATGTCTGCCTGGCTGGAAACTTCACTCATGGCGTCAAATTGTGTAGAGCGTGTTTCACCACTCACTGGAACAGAAGACAACAGACAGCAAGACATTTACAATGACAATATGAACCATGATGTTATTTCGACCTTGACCTCTTTCATATAAAATATTTTATTTTCATGGCAGCCGACTGATCATTCCCTACAAGTTTCATAGTTAATTCGTGTACACACACACACACACACACGCACGCTCACGTGTGCTCACTCGCACGCACATACGCACACACAGTACTCGATTACAAAATCATTGCTGTGAGGCAGAAGATTTATCTCCATATTTCAACTTTTTATGTTTTTTCATAATAATAAATACATTCCAATAAGTAGTGAAAATAGTCTCTTTTTTGGATAAATGTTGATCCAATGAAAACAAGAGCTAATAGGTGCGTATGCGCATGCATGAAGTGTACGGCAACTCGAGTGGCAAAGTGAGTTTAATGTAGTTTAATGAAATCAGATCTAGGACTTCTCTGTTTGGATGTATGAGCTGTCAAGGCCATAAGTCGTTTTTTTGCCACTCAGTAGGCGTTCCAGCATAACTTCCTGCTATGATAAAGATGTCATATGCATACCCTCTACAGGCCTAAATACATTGGATCCATAAAAACACAGTTTCTGTTTGTTTTTCCATGTCCTGCAAAGTTAACATTATTGAACATCCAGTGTTTCCAGCTGCCAGTGATGATATGCAGTAAACAGGATATTGATACTCACTGCTTGGAGGAATCCACTGCTTGCTGTTCCTTCTCCTGACAGCTGGTAGAGTTGATTCTACTGGATCCTTCAGCACAGACTGAAAATAAGAGATATAACATGAAATAAATAATTAAAACGTGAAATTGAAACAAAAACATCCACTGTATGAAGATGCAATAAAACATCTCTTCATCTCTCACTCTTACATCAGCGCCAGCCTGGCTGGAAACTTCACTCATGGTTCCAACTCCTGTAGAGCGAGTTCCACCACTCACTGGAACACAAGACAACACACATCATTACACTACCTCCAGGTTTTATAAAAATACACCCAACCAGACATTCTTATGTTCTTTTGTAGGGATTTATAAATATTGAACCAATTCAAGAGACTGAATAAAAACTACATTGGATCCATTGAAACACAGGTTTTCTTCTCTTTTTGCTTTTATTTTGTAACATTATTGATCATCCAGTGTTTCCAGCTGACAGTGATGATATGCAGTAAACAGGTCAGGATATTGATACTCACTGCTTGGAGGAATCAGTTCCATTCTGTTCCTTCTCCTGACAGCTGATAGAGTTGATTCTACTGGATCCTTCATCACAGACTGAAAACAACACATAAAGTAAAGAAATAAGAATTAAAATGTGTGTGATTAATGTCAGACTAAAGTTTAATCTATGAATCATCTTCATCTCTCACACTCACATCAGCATCAGCCTGGGTAGGAGCTTCACTGATGGTGTGATATCCTGAAGAGCTTCTTCCACCACTCACTGCAACACAAGACAACAGACAGCAAGACATTTACAATGACAATAAAAACACTGCAACACAAGACAACAGACAGCAAGACATTTACAATGACAATAAAAACACAACTGGATGTGAAAACATCTCTACATGTCTCTGTTCCTCACATTATGAAACATGATGACATTTTCACCTTGACCTCTGCACGCACGCACGCACGCACGCACGCACGCACGCACGCACGCACGCACGCACGCACGCACGCACGCACGCACGCACACACACACGCACGCACGCACGCACACACACACACACACACACACACACACACACACACACACACACACACACACACACACACACACACACACACACACACACACACACACACACACACACACACACACACACACACACACACACACACACACACACAGGAATAATGCCAATATGCTACAGACAAAAAAGTTAATACTCACTACTAGGAGGAAGCCACAGTATGCTGTTTCTTCTCCTGACAGCTGGCAGGGTTGGTTCTTCTGGCTCCGTCACCACAAACCTCATCATCCTCTCTATGATCTCCTGCTCTCTCTTCTTCCATTGATCTTCTGTTACTCCTCTCAGTCTTTCAAACAGTGTCATCTGCCCTAAGTGTCCTCTGTTCCTCGTCACCATGTCTTCTGTTTTCACCATCAGCTTTTGTACTTCTGAAATGTCCCACTTCTTACCATTCAGAACATGGTACCTGTAGCCACATTTCTCCAGGAGCCACCTCAGAGGTTCTCCTTCAGACTCCATGTACTCCTCAACACGTCTCCCTCCCAGCCAGTATCCCCACATGAACAGAACCAGAGCGTCTCTCCAGACTCTGTCCCCCAGCAGCTCAATCTGTTCCTCCACTGATCTCCTGTCAGCTTCAGAGAAACTGGACCTGACATCAACAGTCACCAGGACAGCATGGGGTCCAGGAGAACAGAGAGTCACACCGTGTAGAAGGACGTCTTTGGTCTTCTGTGATGGAGGTGTAGTCGACCAGTCTGGACAGATCACCACACTCACTGTTCTGTTAGCGACTCTGCTCTGTTGTCTGACACATTGTGTCAGTTTAGTCTGGGTTCTAAACTCCTGGAACATGAGGTTTAATGTATGTTAGTCAAAATAATCAACTCCAATCTATTCTGTCCTCATTGAAGAGTTTTCTCTGGCTTACCAGAAATGAACTCACTGAATTCATTATTATGCATCACTTTGTCTAAGAGAGCAACAGTAACACTACAAACATTACATTAATTATAACTAACTGTATGGAATAATAATTTAACTACTTAACTAGAAAGGGGCAGACAGTAGAGCATAAATGTCCACCAGGGGGCGTGCTCTAATAATAGTTGTGATGTATACAGTCATGTTTAGCTACAGTCATGAAGAACTGAGCACCATGTGACTCTCACTCTCTCTCTCTCTCTCTCTCTCTCTCTCTCTCTCCACATTCATTGTCTATCTCTCTTTATCATCTTTTTCTCTGCTTTGCTGAATATGTGTGCGTATTGATCACTGACAGTTCATTGATCACATGATGTCTCAAACATTCATGACAGCAGATACTTTTACATTATCATCAGACAACATTTATATTTGATCTCTTTACTGTTTACTTTGATCTCATTCATTATAACATCACATTCATATCATATTACTTTACTGTTTACTCTGAGCTCATTCATTATAACATCACATTCATATCATATTACTTTACTGTTTACTTTGATCTCATTCATTATAACATCACATTCATATCATATTACTTTACTGTTTACTTTGATCTCATTCATTATACCATCACATTCATATCATATTACTTTACTGTTTACTTTGATCTCATTCATTATACCATCACATTCATATCATATTACTTTACTGTTTACTTTGATCTCATTCATTATACCATCACATTCATATCATATTACTTTACTGTTTACTTTGATCTCATTCATTATAACATCACATTCATATCATATTACTTTACTGTTTACTTTGATCTCATTCATTATAACATCACATTCATATCATATTACTTTACTGTTTACTTTGATCTCATTCATTATAACATCACATTCATATCATATTACTTTACTGTTTACTTTGATCGCATTCATTATAACATCACATTCATATCATATTACTTTACTGTTTACTTTGATCTCATTCATTATACCATCACATTCATATCATATTACTTTACTGTTTACTTTGATCTCATTCATTATACCATCACATTCATATCATATTACTTTACTGTTTACTTTGATCTCATTCATTATACCATCACATTCATATCATATTACTTTACTGTTTACTTTGATCTCATTCATTATAACATCACATTCATATCATATTACTTTACTGTTTACTTTGATCTCATTCATTATAACATCACATTCATATCATATTACTTTACTGTTTACTTTGATCTCATTCATTATAACATCACATTCATATCATATTACTTTACTGTTTACTTTGATCTCATTCATTATAACATCACATTCATATCATATTACTTTACTGTTTACTTTGATCTCATTCATTATAACATCACATTCATATCATATTACTCACCTTGAATGGAGTCCATGGAAACACCTCCTGCTGCAGAATGAGGTCTCCAGCTCTGCTCCTCTCATCCTGCTTTCCACCAACCAACATCAGCCTGACATCTGCTAGACTCTGATGTTCTCCTGACACACACACACACACACACACACACACACACACACACACACACACACACACACACACACACACACACACACACACACACACACACACACACACACACACACACACACACACACACACTTTATCACTTTCACCTTTCAAAATGTTTCAAATATAGATTAAAATAACCAATCTACAAGCTCACAATGTGTCATGATGCAATGTGTTGTGAGCTTGTAGATCTGCTATTTTAGCTTTTTTTCTACTTTCACTACGTTTGCGTGGCACTATGACAAGGTAGGGAATTAATTATTGAAAAGTAAAGTTAAAAAGGTTCCTGACAGACAGCAACAATGTATTAAAATGGAAAATATTGATATTAAATTATTAAGATATGAAAGGAGAGGCAGGCTAACACAATTACACACACACACACACACACACACACACACACACACACACACACACACACACACACACACACACACACACACACACACACACACACACACACACACACACACACACACACACACACACATATAATCATCACCTTCAAACAGAGCTTTCAGAGCAGTTCTTTGTCTGTGTGTCTTGGTCATGAATGTGTGGACACGTTCCTGGATGTTCCTCTTCCTCTCTGACATCTTCTCATCTCCATCATCTTCATAGTGTCCACCTGTGTTTCCTGACACCATGTCCTCTACCTTCTCCAGAAGCTGTGTGACCTGAGTGACATCTGTCTTCTGGTTGTTGAGGACATGATACCTGTTTCCACATTTCTGAACAAGCCAGAGGAGGTCTTCACCTTCAGCCTCAATGTGCTGCTCAATGCTTCTGTCTCCCAGACGGTCTCCAAAGGTGAACAGTATCATAGAGTAACTCCACATGCTCTCTGGCTGAAGTGACATGTGATCCTCTAATGCTAATCTCTTTGTTTTGGTGAATGCTTCACGAAGAGGAACCGTCAGAAGAGCAGCATGTGGTCCAGGAGGACAGAGAGACACACTGTTCTGGATCTCCAGTTTGTCCATCTCTGAGGTGTCCTGTAGTGGACTGTTGTAGAACCAGCCTGGTGAGTCCACCACTGTCACATGTCTCCCTGCTACTTCACCCTGTCTCACCTCACACTGCACTGACCTCTGACCTGTCTGACTAACTTTAAAACCACTTCCTGTCAGAATGGTGTTTCCTGCAGAACTCTTCCCAGACTTCTCCTCTCCCAACAACACAATTCTGATGTCAGTCAGTCCTGTCAGAGCAAACATTGATTACTCTCACTTTGATACTTTTCATACCTTTCTTTTTATTCCATTCAGATATTTTAACAACAAATAGTTAAAATAGCAGATCTACAAGCTCACAATGTGTCACATTATGAGCTTGTAGATCTGCTATTTTCAAGCACATTGTGTGTGTTTAAGTGGAAGTAAAGGTGCTGTTGATAAGAAACCTAACGTGTCGTGTGCTTTCTGTTACAGTGAGGCTGCATCGTAAGGTGTCTCACCCTGTATGTCACTGGTTCTCATTGGGGGATCACCAGATATTGTGCAGCATTGTTTTCTCTCTCAACAGTAAACATACCAACATTAAAGTTTAAGTGTAGAGAGGGTATCTGCACATTTCTAAAGTGACAATTTAAGGAATTTCTAATGCCTCTACAATGACAAATTAAACATTGGCCAAATTGTCAAATATTAGAGGCAGTAACTTTGAAAATAGACGATCTACATGCACACAACACCTCGCAACGCAAGGCGTTGTGAGCATGTAGATCGTCTATTTTCACAATAGAACCATGTTATACAAAATGTAATGCCTCAACTCTTAGTGCTCGTCAGGGTGGGGGGTCCCAGTTAAAATATGATTATTTTGGGGGGTCGCGACCTGAAAAGGTTGAGAACCACTGCTGTATGTGACCAGGTTATGTGTTTTGAAAGTGTGTTTTTGTTGTGGTTGAGGAACAAAGCAACAATGTCCAGGTAATTCTATGATGTTGTTAATATGTAATAATCACATTGATACAAGTTAAATGAACACTAAGGTGTGTCCACTAGAGGTCAGTAGAGTACAGTGATGTATGCAGTGACATTATTACCTAGAGTCATGTAACAGTGGAACAATACATCTACAATACATATGTGTGTGTGTGTGTGTGTGTGTGTGTGTGTGTGTGTGTGTGTGTGTGTGTGTGTGTGTGTGTGTGTGCGCTGTGTGCTGTGTGTGTGTGTGTGTGTGTGTGTGTGCGTGCGTGCGTGCGTGCGCTATCAACTATTTTAATAATCAATTTCATTAATTAAATATTTTATTTTTTACTTTAACTGTTATACTACAAGAAAAGTTTTTTTTCTTTTTTTTACTTTTCATCAATTCCCCACAAACTTTCTTTAATTGTATTAATCGATATCTTATATCAATTATATTTGCACCACCAGTCAATCAAAGGTAGTGATTTGAACTGTAAGTGTTGGTTTTTACTGTGTGAGTCCTTCATCAGAGGAAGATACACAACATTGTTTTTGTCAGCATTATAATTGGTTAGTATAGTGGATCTCATAGACCCCTGATTGGCTAGTGGCTAGTTGGCTAGTGTGTGAGCGCACGCATCCCATTCATTTCACGCTGAGCGCACGCATCAGACCGACTGAGAAATTTGAATGAAGTTCGTCTCGACCAACATTATTCAAATCTTGTGCGTGCGTGAGCTCTTGAAGCCAATGAAAGCAGTGCTACTCTACGTGTAGGTGTGTCTGTGTGAAATGACAGGGACAGAGTGACTGTCAATGAACAACAGCTCGCGGACTGAAGGCACACAGAATTGCGTTCCTATGCGCTTTTAGGGCGTGTATTTTTTCTTGGTGTGAATGCGGGTTAACCCTCACCGGTGGTGTCAGACACACACAGGAGCGAGTCTGCCGCCTCGCCTGTCGCGTCGATACGCAGCTGTTCTATTTTTCCAGCGTTGCCGCGCAGAGAAAATGTTCTCCCCACCGGGGAAAATGGATAGTCTACGCCACGCGGCAGCGCGCCACATCCAGTTGGTGTTACTGCTTGCTTCAAGGCCGGACTACACCAGAAAATGTGCGCACACGCGTGCACTGTCCGTAAAGCCCTTGGCCCACCAAGGAGGGAGTATTTGTGCGGGACACCTCAGGAGTCTGTGTACAAAATGCATACGCACGTGTACAAAATAGAACAGCATGCGTATCCGGGGCTCGCGCTATCTGTGAGCCTGGTGTAGCCGGTATCATGATACGGCCGGGCTACACCAGAAAATGCGCATGCATGCGTGCGCTGTCTGTGCATGTGCGAAAAGCCCCTGGCTACACCAAGGAGGGGGTAGGTGCAGGAGACCATGGGAGTTTGTGTACAAAACACATATGCGTGTGTAAAAAATAGAACTGATCCTATTTTTAGGGAATACGTATCCGTTGTTCGCACTATCCGTGTGCCTGGTGTAGCAGGCTGAATTGATATATATTGGATCTTTCCAAAACGTGCAGGCGCGCAAGGCCCGCATACGCACTAACGCGCGTAAAAAGCCATGGTGAAGCACCGCCGATATTTTTTTGGATCTTTCCAAACGCCTTGTGCCCACGCAGTAAATGCTACGCACTGACGCGAGTGAAAAGCCTTGGTGTAGTCTGGCCGTCACGCGCGTCAATACTGCGACGCTGCGCAGCCGCCCGCGTCCGGTGTGGGTTCAGGATCTGTCCGAGGCTGAGAATCAGGGTAGGGTCCTGCGCCTGAGAATGACGTCACACAATATGGCCGAAAACAGCAGACTTACAAGCTCACAACGCATCGCAAGCGCAACGCTTTGTGGGCTTGTAGATCGGCTGTTTTCGCCACCCAACAGCCAACACTGCCACCGGTGCCCAGTCGTTTTTAGAGACAGCTACATGGATAAATTAGTATTGCAGAATATTCCTCTTCAAATATTGAACACTGGAAAATAACACTTTTTTTAATAATTAGTTAATAGTTTCTTTTAATAATAAATATCAGCGGCGAGGGACCCCCGGGGACCCCCCCCCCCTGAGGAGAGTGATTCTCAGGCGCAGGATCCCACCCTGATTCTCAGCCTCGGACAGATCCTGAACCCACACCGGTGTGTGCTCCTCTTCAGACAGGCAGACAGACAGTTAGGCAGGCAGACAGACAGACAGACAGACAGACAGACAGACAGACAGACAGACAGATAGACAGACAGACAGACAGACAGACAGACTAATACAATATTCTTTCTTAAAGTAAAATAAAACATACCAACAGCTTTTGGAAGTCCAGTTGATTGTTTCTGAGCGTCTGCCCTCCTTTGTTCTGCTCTTCTTCTGATAGATCTCTCCATCTCCTTCAGTTCCTCTGAGACGTGTTCTTCTGTCTCATAGTGACCATTACTAGTCACCATCTGATCTACCTTCTGCAGCAGCTCTGTGACCTGACTACCATCTCCTCTGTCACTGATGTTAAGAACATGGAAGCGGCCTTCACATTTCTCAGTAAGATATCTTAATTCAGAGCTAGATCTAATGAGATCAGGTCTCATTTTGCTTTTATCAGCTACAGTGAACACCACAATAGTGTGTTTCCATGCTCTGTCACTGAAGAGAAATCTCACATGCTCCTCTGCTGACATCCCTGTTCCTAGCCATGGGAAGTCCAGTCTCACCACTAGGGCAAAGACATGGGGACCTGGAGGACACAGATTCACACTCTGTTGGATTTCTAACTGAGTCAGTTTTGGGGTCAGATCTAGGGGCTGATCAGACGTCCATCCTGGAGTGTCCACTACACTGACCTGTCTCCCTGACACTAACTCTTGTCTCATGACACTCTTAGTTGTTCTGTTTGTTTTAAAAACATCTCTGCCTAAGATTATGTTTCCTACTGAACTCTTTCCATTGCGTCCACTAGGTCCAGCTCTTCCCCCGATCAGAACAATTCTCATTTCTGACCGGTCGCTGTTCTTCCCTGGTTGGAGAAATAAACATAATATTCATAAAGATCACAGATGTGACTAAACCAGTATCAGTTTGTTGGTTTCATGTGTTTTAATAGAACTCACCTCTGATGGAAGCTGAGGTTCCACTGGACATCCTGTCTACAGCTGTTGTTTGAACTGTAAAACAGTAACATTACAGTAAGTCACAATAATCTGCTGCTGTTATTATTGTTTTGTTGTCATTACTGTTAGATCACACATTTGACTATATAATAACCAGTGGTGGACACTGGACACTGACTCAACCCCAGTACTTGAGTAAAAGTATACATTAGAGACTCTTGGTCATGTTTGTTATGGAGTTAAAGTGAAGTTAAAGTAAAGTGATTACTGGTTAAAAAAAAATGTTGCATTGTTGTATTAATAATTTGACAACAATAAATATTGAAAATAGCAGATCTACAAGCTCATGCGTTATGTGACACGTATGTAAAATTGGTTTCATTTAGATATTAAATATGTCTTACAAATCCTTAAATATTCCCTTCACCATCATCTAGGGACCCCCTGGGCGTCCCAACCCTCATGGTGAGAACCACTGCAGTACGTGATAGTCATTAGTCAGAGCACATTCCTCACTGTCAATTATTCCATATGGAGACATGTTGGAATGTAATCAGTGTACACATCACTGTGAAACCATTTCATCACAGATCTATCGACAGGAGTGACTTAAAAACCAGGTGATGCACGTTCGTTCCGGACGGCTTGCATTGGTTCATCTCGACAAACTAATCTCAGAGGTTAAAGAAGTAGTTCATCCCCAAAATGACTTTTTTTCTATTGATTACTCACGACATGGAGACTTCAGTTCTTTGTATTTGTCGCATTCCTAAGACAACAAATTGATTATAGTACATTTACCCCCATTGATTCCGGATGGGGACTTGAATCAATGGGGGGTTTCTATGTACTGTTCAGTGCTCTGATCTGATATGGAGCCCACCTACTGTATCTGGTCATTTGAAGATGCGCACGCCTGCCTGCCCGCCCACACTCACACACACACGCGCCTGCCCGCCCACACACACACGCGCCTGCCCGCCCACACGCCCGCCTGCACGCACGCACAGTGTGTACAGCAAGTACAGCAAACACACTTTCCATATCCTCTCTACAGACCCAGATCAACCTGCAAAGTGAACTGATCCCAGTCCAGTATATAATGTTCAGAAGCACACACTGCCACACCATCCTAGTGAAACACCTGATATGATCTGTTTTCACAAACTTCTTCCAATAGACTGTATTTAATAAAGACATTTTTAAAACATGTATACTACCAGTATAATAAATGTACAGTGATACAGTTCTATTGTACAATGTAACACCATCAAATGTGTGTTTGTTTTTTCTTGCCGCAGCAGTACTTTTCCTCAGGTGAAAGGGACAGGTATAGAATCACAAGGGGATCAGGAAATGGCGACCACAAGGTAGCAATGAGCAGCACCACTGTTGGTCAGTCATCATATTCAGTAGAACACTTGTGGAATGCCCTATCAAGTACCAACTAAAAAAAAGGAAAAAAAAACTCAAACCTCAAAATATTTTATGAAAAAGTTAAATGAACACATGTAGGCACATTTTAAAATGTTAGTGTCACTGCTTACTGACTGTAATTTAGAAATGTTGATTTTGTACAGAAGTTGTACTTTTTTAGATTAGAGCTTCATGCATGTACTTTTTGTAATAGACTTTTTAGGTATACTGTATATACAGTATGTATATAAAGACCTAACCAGGGACTGGGGTCGCACATTCATGTTTCTATAACTTGATACATTGTTTTTATTGTCCCTGTCAAATAAACATTAAAAACAGGTTCAGTCCTTACCTGTCAATGAGTCCTGTTGGCCCACGGCGGTTGTCAGTAGAATGAGCTTTGGTCTATAAGTTGTTCTGTAGTTGAACTGGAGTCACACTGTGTCTAGTCTCTCAAGAACAGCCTAACTGAGCTCGAGTTGCAACTGAGCTCCAGTCAAGCGAAAAGAGCGACCGAACTTTTCCTTGACGATGGCTAGCCAGATTGCACTGTGTCAGATGCAAGATTAATTTACCTGTTAGAAAGAAGAGGCGAGACTAGAAGATGGGGGGGGGGGGAGAGAGAGAGAGAGAGAGAGAGAGAGAGAGAGAGAGAGAGAGAGAGGAGGAGTCAGTTAAATGAAGTGGTGAAGCTGGGTGCAGAGAGAGAGGTTGTCAAACTGGTTTCCTTCCCAGGGGCGTCAATTGGGTATGGCAGGGGTATGCAGCTGCCATACCCTGGGTCCAGGGGGGGAATAAAAGTTACTTTTAAATATAAATCCATGAATGTCTCTTTGTCTATCTGTGCTGGTTATTATGTTGTTAAATTACAGTTAAAATAACTACAAATGCAAATGTAACAAAATGTTCATTTTAACAAGGTATTATAATTCAGGCTTTTGCAAATCCCGCCCCATTCTGCCCTGTTACTATGCTGGGACATTAACCCTGGGCAGATTGTTTTTATAGTGGCAGTGAATGGGATTTTTTTTTTCATAGCCTCATTATTGCAATTTAAAGTATCAAAGGAAAAACATCTAGGTGATATTAATAAAAAGGGAAGAGAAAGGTACAGTAGTTACATTGCAAAACAGGGGGTTTCCCCGAAAATATATGTTTTAATTTGTTTAATCCCAGTGGGACAGAATCACTATTGCAGATTCTTTTATAGTGGAAGTGGATGGGATTTTTTTTTCCGTCATAGCCTCATTACAGCTATATAAAGTACCAAAAAAAACACATCTACGTGATATTAATAAAAAGGGAAGAAAAAGGTACAGTAATTACATAGCAAAACAGTAATTTTCCCCCGAAAATATATGTTTTAATTAGTTTAATCCTCTGGATCAGAGAGAGAATAGAAATAGAAAAAGAAAGCGCATTGCATCTTGGGTAGGAAGAGGAGAACTATAATCTGTTCTCCTCACATAATAGGCTGGCTTTTCGTAATTCTGCCCATTTAAAATATATGTACCCAATCGTAACTAGTTAGACCATTGATAAGGTCCATGTGAACTAGTTTGTTGAAGCTTATTCATTATGATGAGCGAGATCGCCCCCTACTGCCGCGGCCGTACTGGACGAAGGTCGTGCTCCGCACTGCGGACAGTTGCTGAAAGCCTGAAACAACATTCTCCACTGCACAAACTCCACCCCCGATAGCAAAAAGTGAATGGTTTTTTCTGGTTGGCCAGTCAGGGAGTCTCAGGGACCAATCAGAAGGCTGACAAACGGTGAATTATATTCTCCACACTTTTATTCTCCCCATCTTGACAGAATGGTATATTCCCAGGTTCCACAGGTCAGCTGCACAGGTGCAATGCGTTATTGTGAATTGTGGCACGTTTACTAACATGCTAAGTTTAGCTGCACTTGAACAACAGTTCCAGGCTGCCATATCCAGCCCAAGAAACCTTAGAAACCTGTGTAAAAAACTGACAAAACTATTTTTCAGACGTTGTGAAAATAGCCGATCTACTTGCTCACAACGCCTCGCGCAGCGCGAGTCGTTGTGAGCATGTAGATCGGCTATTTTCACAACCGTGTTATACAAAATGTAATGCCTCTTTTCCATGAGGACTCCCGTCTTTGCCATACCCTAGCTTTTGCTGAACTGACGCCACTGTTCCTTCCCACATAAACATCTGATCATGTCCACACATGACACGACATCATTAGAAAAAAAATGAGATACGTCCAAAAGACTCAAATGCATTTCACCCGTTTCTATGATATTGATATGGAACTTAAAACATTGTACATTGTTTTACCTAGTGGGACAGTTCACCTCACCCAAAAACTTATTTATTTGTTTTGGTGCATTACTAATCCAATAATGTGATGACCAGCAGTGGTTCCCTATGGAGACACAATGAGTCTCCTGAAATGATTCTCTTAGGAATGGGTGAACTATCCCTTTAAATACCTTTTTACATTTTCCTGTCTGCATTTGAATTCAAGTCTCCATGGGGTGAGTAATCGATAAGAAAAAAGCCATTTTGGGGGTGAACTATCCCTTTAATTCACACATACAGGGGGGGGGGGGGGGGGGGTCGTACAGTACAGTATGGGTAGCATGGCACAATGCCAGTCTGTGAGGATGAGGTGAGTGGGCACCACAAACAGGCAGCCAGCAAACACGCAGGCAACCAACGAGGCAGCCAGCAGTTTGTCTACGCCCCTCTCTGTCACTCTCTGCAGCTGAAACACTCATTCATGCCTTCATTACATCCCGCCTCGACTATTGCAACAGTAGGCCTATCCTCCACGGCACCACCTCCAAAGTCCTCAATAAACTTCAATATGTCCAGAACTCTGCTGCCCGCCTGCTCACCAGTACCCGCTCAAGAGACCATATTACACCTGTCCTCCGTGACCTTCATTGGCTCCCAGTCAAATACAGAATCCACTTACTCCTAAACACCTCTAAAGCACTAAACCACCTCGCTCCTCCATACCTCCATGATCTCCTGGAACCCTATACCCCATCCCGCTCCCTCAGGTCTGGTGACGCAAACCTCCCTGTTGTCCCCACGACCAATAAACGTACCTGGGCGACAGAGCTTTTGCTTTTGCTGCCCCAACCCTTTGGAATGCACTCCCCAAAACCGTCAGAGAAGCCCCCACCCTCCAAACCTTCAAAACCGGTCTCAAAACCCACCTCTTTCATATTGCTTTCTCCAGCTAATCTACCTTATGTTAATTGTTTTTAATTGGCTTTATTAGTCTTAGTGTTTTTTATTCTTTAATAAAGTTGTTTATTTTGTTATTTTTTGCCCCATGTAAAGCGTCTTTGGGTACTCAGAAATGCGCTATATAAATTTGAGATATTATTATTATTATTATTAGGAGGTCTTTGAAATGATGAATAAAACTGTTTGAGAACCACTAGCAGTTATGTCAACCTTACGAGATGGGCGGAGAGAGACATACAGGCAGACAGACAGACAGACAGACAGACAGGCAGACAGACAGACAGACAGACAGACAGACAGACAGACAGACAGACAGACAGAGCAAAGTTTCCACAGAACAGGGTGGGAGTCAGAAGAGGAGGAGTCAGATACAAGTTGATACCTGATATTAAAATGTTTTCTATGTCCTGGTGAGATGAAGTGGTGAAGCTGGGGGCAGACACACAGAGAGAGAGAAAGGTTGTCAAACTGGTTTCCTTTCTATAAACATCTGATCATGTCCACACATGACACAACATCATTAGAAAAGAATGAAATGGAAAACAACAAGAGAAATGAGAGACGTCCAAAAGACTCAAGTGCATTTCCCCCGTTTCTATGATATTGATATGGAAATGTTTGTTTTACCTCTAGTGTCTTAAGCTAACTATGCTCTGAGAGAATAAAGCAACCATGCAGGTGCTCAGGGGAGACATGATTTAAAACAAAGGGTTAAAAGTCAAAAGGTGCTTGTGGATAAAGAACTGGCCCTTGTAAAAACACAACACCTACCTCCCCCACCCCCACCTCAGTTGTTTATTGAACATATTACATTTTGTTCCTTTTCTACTTGTTTATATGATGTTATGATGTTTTAGCATAGGCCTAGTATGTCATTAAATATTTCAATGAATTGAGTACACAGCCATCTAGACTTTCTTGGAAAAATCATTTTAGCTGAGATTGTATTGTACTGTAATTCCCTGTACCTGTCTCTACAAACTGTTAATAAAGTATTCATCAGAATCTCTGATAAAAAGGATCCAAGCACGTGGTGTAAAAAGAGGAAACAGCCTTCATAATGCCAAAGCCAAGTCTTCTGCAGGACTTTTAAAAAAGTAAATATTAACATAGAATATCTGTTTATCTGAACAGAGACAACTATTAAAGCTGCCTTGACAAACATAAAACTAGTTTAGTTGGTAGAACTTGATCTCCTCCTGTCCTCAAGTAACCCTGACTGTCCTCTGTAAAGCCAACAATCTGTAATGTAAATATGTGAGAGCCTGTGGCAGTAAAGTGATCCACCCACTGTGTAGCTAGAAAACTCATGTGACCTCAAATTCATTAAGCACCGTCATTTCCACCTGGCTGTGAGGCTGGGAAGCGCACGCACACATTTGTCAGCACTACAATACAGGCTTATCCTTCTTTTTTTTTTGCTGGTCATATAATGATTGTAGACCTGTCAGTTAATGTCAGGTATAATGACTGTATCCAGGTCTAAAAATATATAAATCATTCATATCACATACATCATACGATTACAACAATACATTAACCACCTAGTTCCAAGGCCTAAGCCGGGGGTCAGCTACCTGCAGCTCTAGAGCCGCATGCGGCTCTTTAGAGCTGCCCTAGTGGCTCCCTGGAGCTTTTTTCAAAAATGTATGAAAATGGAAAAAATATATTTTTTGTTTTAATATGGTTTCTGTAGGAGGACAGACATGACACAAACATTCTTAACGTGTTCCAATGCTGTAAAAATGTGTAGAATAAATATTAAATTTCAAAATTCTCTCCAGGATGCGCTGCAGGGAAAATAAACATTTAATCATGAATGCTCATTATGTATTTGTAGCCTACTTAGTCATTTTGATAGTAGGCTAATATAGCTAATATAGACACTAACAGCATGTATTGCCTTCATTATAAGGCTTATAAGGCTTTAATCTTTTGCGGCTCCAGACAGATTTGTTTTTTTGGTCCAATATGGCTCTTTCAACATTTTGGGTTGCCGACCCCTGGCCTAAGCCCTATTTCAAACATAGTGACAATAGTTGATCCACAAGCTCACATGGTGTCGTGTTGTGAGTGTAGTAAAAGGAACAACATTCCTGTGCCCAACAACTGGACAGAAAAGGGCTTACTAGCACAGTGGTTCTCAAAGTGTGGTCCAGGGACCCTCAGGATCCTTGAAGGGGTTCCAAATGGAACCATAAAGGTCTGTTTTAATGTAATACTTTAGTAGCAAGATTGTTAACAGTATAAGTAGTAGTACTCAATTCATCAGCAGGCTATGCCAGGGTTAGAATCAGGTTTTAAGAATAACATTCAAAGAACCTATCACTGATTGCGACCGTAGGTCGCATTTACTATCAAACCCTGCACAAAGTGTCAGTCCGTCAGTCCGTCAGTCAGTCCGTCAGTCTGTCTGTCACACCTCACACGTCACACTCTTGCCCTGCTCATATCTCCGCAACCGTTGCCCCGATCCATGCGAAATTTTGCACCCACGTTCCTTACCTGCCAAACTACAACCTCCAAGGACCCCCGGAGCTCCAGGGACCCCCAGGTCCCTGGGGGACCCCCAGATGTAAAAAATGACCAAATGTGCTAAACTGACCAAATGACCACCCCAACGGGGCTGCTCACGGGGAATTCCCGGGGACCACCCACTCCTGGTGCTCCAGAACGGATGCAAAAGTGGTGGCGCCCCCAGTGGAGGACCCCCTACACTGCAGCTCACATAAAATGCCGTAACTCCGGCTAGGAGCGACCGGGACAGCCGGGGCCGGTACCTATTCGTCCGCCTTGCCGGCGCGGAGACCCCACCCCTCATTTCTCACATGGCCCTCTTCTAGCGCCACCATGAGGCCGATTCTTGCAAAACACATTTTTGGACACTGCTCCTACAATTTTTGCCCTAAAATCACGCAAATCGGTACACAGTATGTCTACACTCATCCCATCAACATGAATCTCTCCCATATAGCGCCACCTCCAGGCCGATTTTTAACTCACTTAGCGCCGAGCGAGCCAGATTTCAATATGAATCTGCGCTTATAACGCCAGGAAATAGCTATATTGAATCCCCAAAATCACATTACATAACCAGGTACACGTGCCTGCGAATGCCACAAGATGACCACTAGAGTGAGCCATAGCCCATAGACTTTCCATGGTCCCATGTTAAGTCAGAATAAAAAACAAGGTTCAGGACATAACAGGATGGTACAATGACATGCTCTCCATTGACATTCAATGGACAGGCCGCGGGCCGCCATTTGAGCTCAATACTGCTCAATTCGTGCTTGATCGTCTCAAACCACCATTGGTATGGGCATCGGAACGTATATAGATGCCACACAGAAAGTTTCCGAATCAAAATCCGACCTAGTGAAGCTACGTGAGGGTCGGATGGTTTGCATTGAGCCTAGCGGCTAACAGAGGCCTACGTAAACAGGAAGCTATGGCTTAAAGGTGACGTCATAATCGTATCCTTTTTTTTCACGGTTTTCATCTGTATGCTAGTCGAAGGTAAGCTAACCGTTCCGCTCCGTCTATCAACCCAAATTAAAAGCTTAAACAATGCTTTTATATAAAAGTCGCTCCGAGTCGCTCGGCACTAAACGCCATCATTAGTTAGTCGCCCCGAAAGTCGCTCGGCGCTAAGTGAGTTAAAAACACATTTTTGGACACTGCTCCTACAGATTTTGCCCTAAAATCACGAAAATCACTACACAGTATGTCTACACTCATGTCATCAACATGGATCAGGAAGATTTGGGCAAAGCACATTTTTGCCCTATTTGTGGAGATAAGTGACCTACGGTCGCTTATCTCCCGATTAGGGAGCCTTACTGGTCTGCAGGGGTATAATTGTTACACCCAAGGGCTTCATTATGATTATTATTCTTACCATAATATCCAAGTATCCAACCCAGCCACCCGCTGCGACGGACAGGAGGTGACGGGGAGACGGAGTCCGGCCGTGGGACGCCACGGTTGGTTGAGCCTGTGACGACAGTGGAAGGGAGGTGGCCACTCCCCGCCGCGCGGCTACAAACCTTCAAACTGTCTTCGTCGAGTTCGCACTGCTTCTGCAGCTCCCCGCTGTACCCGACTGTTTGTTTGTTTTACTGGTTATTAGTTGTTGGAGTATGATTTGAGCCCGTCGGAACGGCTGCCTTTTGGTTAAGTTGTTTTCTACCTGTTTTGTTCTCCATAGCCTATCTTTTTGTTTGTGTTTTGTTCTAGACCATTATTTTGTCATTTCGTTATTGTTTGTTTATTGTTGAGAGCAAGCTCTGAGCCACTTCATTCTGCGGCCTTGCGCCGTCTAGAATTTAGATCATATTCTTAACTACAAAGTAATATATTTAACATCTTCACCTTTTCTACATTTAACTTATTGTTAATGAAAAGAGACTTTGTACTGTAAACACTAATATTTTTCTACCAGATTGTAATAAAACCTCTATATTTTCTGCAAACTGGTTTAATAGTGCAGGGGTCTTCAACGTTTTCAGGCCGGGGACCCCCAGACTGATGGGGAGATGGAGCAGGGACCCCCTACCACCTCGTAGGGTGGGGGGTCGGGGCTACGACATATTTTTGATTTTAAACATGTACAAGTTACAGCGAGCAGGGTGGGCCGTACCACAACCATTAACTAAACATACTACTTATTAACTGAGAACAAATGTCAATAATATCAACAATATGTCAATTGCATAGTAATCATGTATTCAAGCTATTCAAAATGGATAGAATCATTATTTGTTTTTTAACATAAATGTGGAAAATGGCACAAAAAAATCATTTTTTAAAATCTTTTTTTTTTTTTTTTAGCAATAATTTCGCGGACCCCCTGCAGTACCTCCGCGGACCCCCTAGGGGTCACGGACCCCCTGTTGAAGACCCCTGTAATAGTGAATATGTAGTACCCATTTAGCCCTAGACAACCCTGTGGTTTATTACAATAATACATAAACTGAAAGTTGGATGATTGAGTGTCCTTGAGCTTTATGGAATTACAGACACAGTACTATAATGAGGTGTTTGTTCAGCCTCTTCTTAAAGGAGTAGTTCACCCCCAACATTACTTTTTTTCTATTGATTACTCATGCCATGGAGACTAGAGTTCAATAATATTTTTTGGTTTTTGTCACATTCCTAAGACAAAAATGTGATAACAATACATTTTCCCCCATTGATTCCGGATGGTGACCCGTTTCCAAACGAGTCACCATCCGGAATCAATGGGGGAAAATTTACTCGAATCAAATTTTTGTCTTAGGAAAGTGACAAAAACCAAAAAATATTATTGAACTCTAGTCTCCATGGCATGAGTAATCAATAGAAAAAAAGTCATTTTGGGGGTGAACTACTCCTTTAAAGGCACCAATACTACTTGGAATGTAATGTCTCCAACAACCTGCAGGGGGAAGGCTGTTCCACGTTGTTATAGCAGAGTGCTCCTATCAAGGCACTCCTATGAGGCAACTCAGGTCTGTTTTACTAAGCATAGAGCCATCAGCCATCAGCCAAACCATCACTGGTGATGGTTTGTTTAGTGAAATGGACATGACTAACTAGCTTGTTAATATAAATTATATATATCAAGGGTCTTCAACAGGGGGTCCTCAGAGTTACTACAGGGGGTCCTCCAAATCTTTGTGTGATATAAACTTTTTGTCCTCCTTTTTTATATCAACCACTTGAATCCTAGTGTCCATGTTCGAACTTTAGTCAAAAATAGCAGATCTACAAGCTCACAACACCTCGCGTTGCGAGGCGTTGTGAGCTTGTAGATCAGCTATTTTTTGGCAAAGAGGTTTGGTGTAGAGGGGGAAAAGAGCAGACTAAGTACAGAGTGACGTTTATTAAGTATTGACAGTTCAAGTGGTTAAATTATCTGAAAACACAAATTGAATGAATCCAAAAAATACACTGATGATCGTGCTGTCAAACAATGCAACTATATGGAATCTATGAAGGGGGGGTCCCTGCTTCATCTCTCTCTCAATTAAGGGGTCCTTGGCCTGAAAACGTTGAAGACCCCTGATATTATATGATATGATATCCATTCACTGGCCAATGATTGAATGTTTCTACCCAGGCCTGGGTCAGCTGTGGTGATGACAGTTCGAGTAATAACGATAAATGAAATAAAGTAATAGGAGGAAAAAAGCCAAGAGACAAACAACAACAACAAAAATGGTTAGTGTATGATCCCTCAGTCACTAACTAACCTGTAGACCTCAGTGAAGTCATCTTTTCGACACCCAACCCCAACCCTAACCCTAACATCCGTGGGGTGAGCCGCTAACCCTCCCGATGCTCCTTTGTCAAAATGACGGTCGTTCGAAAGAGTGAGATTTCCCGGAATGCGGATGATGATCAGGGGTTGACACTAAGGTCTCATAGGCACTTGCCCAAAAAGTAAATCGTCCATTATAAAATGATAGGTAAAATTTGAATTACGGTTCAATGTAACACTTTTTGGGGCTATGCGATAACAAATTAAAAATGCATCCATATTCCTACATAGCAATTGAATTGAATATGACTGAGTTCACACACTAATATTGTTAAGTGTAGCAACAGTGAAAACAGCACATTATAGGTAACTGCTCTTATTTTACATTCAACAGACCAGAAGACATGTTCAGGTGTTTAGACATAGACAGATACTGTATCTCGTGTTGTGTTTATCAATGGTTCCGCCCCCCTCTCATATGAGCACTTTCCCGGTCAAGCAACCTGAAAGTAAACTCCACCTGCCCGAAAGTTTTATTTACCTGCCGGGGGCAGGTGGGCAAGCCTTATTGTCAATGCCTGATGATACTACATTACCTGCACATTATCCGGGGAGATGGACACACTGTAAGTGTAGGCAAAGTCCACCAGCAGTCCCAACATCTGAGCTTCCACTCCACTCATGGTCACCCTGTCATCTGTAGACTCCTTCATGCCAGAGGTAAACATGGCCTGTGGAGGTTGGAGAGGTGAATGGTTGGCTCGGAGCAGGGTTGGGACGAAAATCGCTATTATCATTTATCGTGATAAAAAAACACTCGCAATAATTGTATTGTGGAGATTTACATTTATCGTGGAATTATCCTCAGTCATGCACTGGGATCAATTCACCTTTTATTTGTCGAACTACCAGTTAAACCCTCTATAATTGATAAAAACGGATCTGGATATTTGATACTGTATTTTTTTTTTTCACTCTACCAAATCTCTTTGCCAAAAAAATAGCCGATCTACAAGCTCACAACGCGACCCGTTGTGAGCTTGTAGATCTGCTATTTTTTGGCAAATGTTCTGCCCCAGTATAAGGGAAGTTGGGCATAGTTCTATTATCACGAAACTTCTTTGGTCACAATAATCATGACATGAAATGTTCATATGGTCCCATCCCTGGCTTGGGGTGATGGTTTAGGATATTCGGTTGCGGTGAAAGCCAAGGGGCAGAATTGAAAATGTAATTTGCTTTATACGAAGATATTGGTATCGTAAAAACAGCAGGTCAATAAATGTGTGTATATCTGGGGCGGCTGTGGCTCAGGAGGTAAAGCAGGTTGGTCAATGTTACATGGGTTGGCGGTTCGAATCCCGGCTCTTCCTCCTGTCCACACATCGAAGTGTCCTTGGGCAAGACACTGAACCTCACATTGCCTCCAGTGGTGTTAGCCTGCCTGTTGCCACCATTGGTGTGTGAATGTGGAAGTGAGGTCATTCATTGGCCGCCTCACCTCTCAATGAATGAATGAACGAACCACTGTAGGCCAGCCAATCTAAGCTAAAAAATGGCATGACCCAAAAGAAATTGCAATAGTAAACATTTAGTTTTTTTTTATTATCCTTAGGGTCATCCAAAGAACATGTTAAAAGTTTTCCATTATATTCTTGGTGGATCAAGGTAAATTCAGGGGGTTCAGGTTTGGGTCCCTTCACTTACTATACAGGAAAAAAAGACCCCCCAAAAAATCTTCCTTAAGTAGCATGTGAGGGGTCTAACTAGGATTTTTTCATGATTCTGAATCCATTTCAAGCATTTGTTTTGCACAAAAAACATTCCTCGGGCTAAAAATGGAGCCACAAACTATGGTTTAGTGATGAGTCATCACTTTTCTGGGGTCAGCTCAGTTTTTTGGGACCCGATTTTTGCCCGAGGAATGTTTTTCATGCAAAACAAATGCCTGCAATGGATTCAGAATCATGTATAGTAAGTGAAGGAACCCCTTGAATTCACCTTGATCCACTAATAACTAATATAATGGAAAACTTTTAACATGTTTTTTGGATGACCCTAAGGATCATAAAAAACCTTGAACCGTTACTATTGCAATTTCTTTTGGGTCAAACCTCAGATTGACTGGCCTATAATGCGCTTTGAGCTCTTAGAAAAGCGCCATAACAATGCAATTCATGTATTTACCTCAAAGTAGGAGCTGAAGGAGGCCAGAACAGAACGATGGCAGGGGAACTGCTGTCCCTCACAGCACAGAGTCACATCACACAGGGTGTTGTTGAGACGCTGTCTGTTGAGACCCTCCAACACCTGGCTGGGATGGTTGGCCTCCACAAACACCTCAGTCTGCAGGGAGGATATGACATGTGTATTAATGTCATTATATTATTTGTAAAGGATAGATACCTTCTACTCCGATGTCATTTTCTATGTACAAATATTCCTGGAGAATGCCACTTCTCAAGTCCCTGGAGGGGTTTTAGGCATTCTCCTTCACATTTTTTGAATCTTTGTAACCAATTTAAAAATGTCTTGTCAGTGAAAACAGCCACATAAACAAGGATAGAGGTGCACTGCTGCAGTCCTCCTGAAAGTGCAACCACATTCAGAGTGAGATTTATGATCAGACAAATAAAACAACAACTATTCGTCCGTGAACGATCAAATGTTGCTGTGCTTCATGTCTCAGCTACTCGCAATAGCTTGTGCACAACAATGCAGTTCACCAACAACTGTTTGAACGCGTGCACTGCACACACATGCACACACACGCACGGTGCACGCATGTGAGAAGGAATCTATCACAGGTTCTATCACCTAGCAGCCCTTATCTAATGTAATTGTGCAAATAATGATACTGTTAACACACACCTACAGTACGAAATATACACACAATCAGCCTGTGATGTACAATACACAACAATTACTTTGGCAGAATAACGTAATTATTTACGGAATACAAATGATACAATCACACAGAGTTATAGAGTTATTATTTCTCAAAGAAGTGTTTCTGCAGTAACGGGGGGCATCAACGTTTTACCCAAACCTGTGAGAGATAGCATCACGACACGCACGCACGCGCGCACACACACACACACACACACACACACACACACACACACACACACACACACACACGCTCAGCTCACACACACTCACATCCCGTCTCATCCTCTCGGCAGCCTGTGGTGATTCTCTCTGGCCGTCAGCATCCATGTTGTCATCCATGGCTGAGGTGAGGTGGAGAGGAGTGGGTCTGAGGTGAGGTGAGGTGAGGTGGAGAGGAGTGGGTCTGAGAGGTGAGGTGAGGTGGAGAGGAGTGGGTCTGAGTGAGGTGAGGTGATGTGTGCTGGAGTCTGGTCTGGTCTGCAGAGAAAACACAACATCATTACTCTATGTGGTCACACAGTGAAATCCTAGACTACTAGAGGGTACAAATGGAACCTTGAACTATAACAAAATATTCTAAGTTTTGGGTCTAAATCTCGTCAAATGGTGGTCCGTGGCTCAAATGCTCCATCCACACCACAATAAGTTTACAGAACAAAGTTATCTTCTACACAACGACAATCTCTACCGCCTCCTGTTTGTATTGCACATCGGGGCGGGTATGCATTGGAGTGATGTCCATAACTGGGGGAAAAGGGGACCAAGAAAATCAGAAATTTCTATTGATATGATATATGATATGATATAGTACTTTATTGTCAGTTCACACTGAAATTTGTCTTGCGACACAGCAGCCATGTATGCGAAACATAACATATATACAAACATTTTGACACAGGGAACAAAAACAAGACAGGTTTACATACATAAGGATAATATAGACAAGAGCAGTGTCCACCGCTAAGCCTACCTATGGCCAAACTCCGGATTAAGCCTTAATGTCGACTGATGGACAAAGGACCTTTTTAGTCTGACTTTATTGTATTCTGGAACACCTATCTCCTTCCTGAAGGCAGCAACCTATATTCTCTATGCAACACATGGCTACTATTAGAGGTAATATTTCTTGCCAACCTTAGAATGCTGTTATCATACGTAGTCGTATATAGCCTCTGAAGTGGTTCTCCAACTATCTTTGCAGACAAGCATCCATACCAGGTGGTACTACAGTACTGGAGAACACTCATAATGAAAGACGTGAATTATTGTTATTATTGGAGAAGGGCCTGTGTATTTGGTTGCCTGCATGTTCATAGGGCACCTAAGCCAGATCTGCGACAAGTGCACTGGGCGCATATACCTGTACAACTTCACTGCAACAAACACATCCCAGTGTCCTACAATAGAGAGGATGAAATTGGGGATAATTGTAGAGATGCCTAACTGCCAAAATAATGATGATAATGAATGATATAATGAATTTATTTGTATAGCAAATTTCTAGACTTAGTCAAAATAAAATCAAAATGAAACCAAAGAACTTTAGCATTACATCTTGTGGCTTGATACAGGGTTAGGGTCATTTTTGTAATTATGAAAATTGCAATTGAATATGCCCGAGTTAAATCACCTGCAAGGTGTTTTGTATTATGGCTCTTTGTCATTTTTAGTTTTTTTTTTAATTGCATGTCTCCCGCCAGTAGCAATTGGGGGCGGGTGTAAGAGCCATGTTGCTTTCTTGATGACACTGAAGTTGGGGTATGGTCACGCCCTAATTGCCTATTGTCTATTTAACTAGCTCTTTAACAAGCCACAGGTGTTGTTGATGTGAGAGGCACACAGTTCTTTGACTGTGTGTGACTGAGAGGCTGGTGGTGATATGTTGGTTTATTTCATTTATTAGCTAAAATAAACATCATTTATGTTTAACTTTTATTGGAGAGTTTGGACATCAGTTCTTGGGACACACCACACATCTGAACTTGAGCGTCGGCAACCAGTAGCACCCATAGTTATAGGGACTTTGGGCACTACATTATTAATAATAATGAAATATATTTGTTATTGATCTGTAGGGGGTGCAGTTTAGTAACAAAAAATATATATATTTTTTATAAATATTTTATATTCTGGACAAAAAGTGTACAATACTGTACACCATGCTAATGTCAGCCTCAATCCAATAAACAACTACAAACACGTGCTCACAGCACGCACACACAATGTAAACGTGTTATAATGTACAGTACAACAACAAACCAAACACACATACCTCGATGTCTGTGAATGACAACCAAGCGTCCACAACAGCAGCACAACAACAGACGGGCTGCACACACACAGCGCTGGGAATATGTCTGTCAACCAGTAGTTAGTTAAATAAACGATGTAGTTTTCACTTTGAGACGTTTTAAACTTTAATAGAACAAAACAAACTGTGGTGAATAAACTGTACTGTATGTGTCAAACTCTCTGCTCCCGCTGCTCCTCTCAAGAGGTGCAACCACTAACTGTGTCCCCCTCACACAACTCACTACACTTGCAGTTCTGGAGACAAACGTGATATTATTCAAACAAAAATGTATATTATATTATACAAAACAAAGTCCATGAAATAAATTACTGGTTCCCAAACAGTGGGTCGTCTCGAGTAAAGAAAAAAAAAAAAAAAAAAAACATTTTCTCTTCCTACAAAAAAATGTAATATAACCTATATTTCAAAAGATGGAAGACCTTTTGAAATATATTATTTTAGCCATATTTTAAACATTATTTTAAAAAGATTATACAATTTCAAACAAACACGCAAACACATCTAAGAAATTCCATGAATATAAATGAAGAAGTGCATGGTGAAAATAGCCGATCTACAAGCTCTCAATGTGGCGCGAAGCGACGCGTTGTGAGCTTGTAGATCTGCTGTTTACACTAGTTTGGGTTCCGGTGTAATTACTCTTCTGGGTCACAGGCTAAAATGTTTGGGAAACACTGAAATAAACCATACAAGATATTACATTTTTTTTTATATAAAGCAAGTTTAAGCAATGATATTTCAAAAATATTATTGTGGCGTGGCAGTTAAATCTATTTATAATATTACCAATTGGCTATAAATTAAAACACAACAGAATAATAGAAATAGAGATTGTGGCAGGTGAATATGTATGCATAAAATACAATACAAGAAAAACTAATCTAGATCAAGTGACAGTCAATAAATTAATTGGCAATTGAAACTTGGATGTTTTCTCAATGTTATTGGGTGATGTCAACTAGTGTCATTGAACTGGTTGGTATGGATGGAGGTGGACGCCATGCTCTGACATTCATTAAATCCTGTGGTCAGGTAGGACACCTACTGGTTGACAAGAGGTACTGCATTCCCAGACACGCTCAATCCCAGGTAGGAGATGTAGGCCTATAGTAACCTGATCACCTGCTACTCAAAACGGGTACATTTAAACAAAGCCCATCCTTACCTCCCCCTGACCCTTCTATTGTAAATACCATTTATTTAGCATTAGGTTTTACCACTGTTTTTATGTCTGACTGTTTTTCAGATGATATATTCTGCATACCTACTGTGTTCTATCTGTCTGTCTGTCTGTCTGTCTGTCTGTCTGTCTGTATCCATCCATCCATCCATCCATCCATCCATCCATCTATGTCATTCAATGTTATAAGAGTTAAAAAAAAAAAAAAAGAAAAAGGAAAAAAGAGAAAAAAGATCTCAATTGAAACAAGCCATAGGCTTTTTGGGGTGCATCCTTTTAGTTGACCTTGTGCCAGTGAACAGTACTGTCATGAAACTGTACCTTTTCCTATGCAAACTTCTGATAAAGGCTTCAATCAATCAATCAATCAATCAATCAAACCAGGCTAACAGAGTGAAGTGTGAGCCTGCTGGCTTGACCTCCTGACTCCTGCTCCTCCCAGCTGTGCACACATCTGGATCTGAAGTGTGAGCAAACAAATGCTATGCTTGACAACCGTGCTATCAAAGATACTCATGTATAAATCTCTTCAATAAAAGCTCACGTGGTTGTAAATGTATCCATTGGAACTAGGGATGTCCCGATCGGATTGGGAGATCGGAAATCGGGGAGATTGGGGACGATTTCAGAAGATCGGAATCAGGAGAAAACGATCGGGAATCACCTTGTCTTTATATATTTAAAAAATATATACAAGCTGATGAGTTTTATTTTTAATGTGTTTTGATACAATGCTGCACTAAGTGAAAAAAGAAACTTGGATAGAAGGGATACTTAAATAAAAAAAAAAACCTTAACGGACGACATAAAACCATTTTTTCTTTTCTTTGCATTGCCGAAAGATCGGATCGGGAAGGACCGGGATCGAATCAGGAGCGAAAATATATGATCGGGATCAACAGCAAAAAAATGTGATCGGGACATCCCTAATTGTAACATTGTAATGTTCAGAGTCCGACTGATGTGAGATTTGTGGAAAATTCACTATCAACATCATAACGTCATCCTTGACTGAAAAGAGAAAATCAAATATCAGCGTGATTCATCAGCTGGATGTATGTATATTTTATTATGTACTTATTTACAAAACAACTGACTTATTTACAATACAATATCATATACTATAGTATCATATATAGACAACTATTTTTATCTGTACAACTCAAATGTTTCAGTACACTGAAAAGAACAACAATGCACATGATATTGTGTGAGCTTGTAGATCTGCTACTTTGGCATGTGACACCAGCCGGAAAAAAGTATAAATCCAGCCTAAAGTTTCATCTATGAAACATCTTCATCTCTCACACTCATCACATCAGAGTCTGCTTGGCTGGGAGCTACACTCATGCTGTCATATCCTGAAGAGGGCGCTATTGGTCCAAAATGAGTAGTCAGCCAGTCAGAGACCTTGGCAGGTGACCAGCAGTATAAACTTTCTGTTTCACCACTCACTGCAACAGAAGACAACAGACAACAAGACATTTACAATTAGAATAAAAACCATGAATGAACCATGATGTAATTTTCACCTTTGACACCCGATAGTTCATCATTTCTTTAGGAGAGACAACTGATCATTCCCTCCTAGTTTCATGAAAATACACAAATCCAATCTTGTTATTTTATGCATGTGTAGTGACGCGCGGAAGCGGGGATTGAACCCGGGACTCCCACTCACCAGTCCACACATAACCAGTCGTGCTAATAGGGCTGAGCCCGATTAGCAGGGCTGTTGTCGCTGGTTCATGGCTGGTACTAACTGTGGGGGCTACACATGCACGCCCAAACACAATATACACTTTTATTTATGTCCACATAAGAGAATGAAAGTAAGACTCACTTGGTTCTTGAGGCTCCATCATCACAAACTTCAACATCCTCTCTATCACCTGCTCCTCTCTCTTCTTCCATTCTTCTGCTGTTACAGTTCTCCTTCCTGTCATTCTTTCAATCAGGGTCCTCGGTCGTGTCTCCTGTCACAATAACAAGCAAGAGAGGGAAAATTCACTCAATCCTTTTACATAGTGTTTGTATTTGTTGATTACATACTGTAGGAGCCAGCTAGGAAAAAGGAACACATATTACTGTGTTCTTACAATGATCATAGAAATAACATCAATAATAATGATACGGAATACAATCTGTTTCAAGGATCATGTATGATGAAAAATATAAGGTAAAGAAATAAGTCAAATTTGGTTTAATCTATGAAAAATCTTCATCTCTCTCACTTACATCAATGTCTGCCAGGCTGGTAACGTCACTCATGTTGTCAAATTGTGAAGAGCGTGTTTCACCACTCACTGCAACACAAGACAACAGACAGCAAGACATTTACAATGACTATATGAACCAAGGTCGTCATTTCGACCTTGACTTCTTTCACACAAAAGATAATATTTTCATGGCAGCCGACTGATCATTCCATACAAGTTTCATAAAAATATACCCATATAAAAAAATGTGTACACACACACACAAAAACACACACACACACACACACACACACACACACACACACACACACACACACACACGCACACACACACACACACACAGTACTCGATTACAAAATCATTGCCGTGAGGCAATGATTTTATCTAAATATTTCAACTTTTTATGTTTTTTCATAATAATAAATTAATTCCATAAGTAATGAAAATAGTCTCTTTTTTTGTATAAATGTTGATCCAATGAAAACAAGAGCTAATAGAGCGTATGTGCATGCATGAAGTGTACGGCAAATCGAGTGGCAAAGTGAGTTTAATGTAGTTTAATGAAATCAGGTCTGGGACTTTTCTGTTTGGATGTATGAGCTGTCAAGGCCATAAGTAGTTTTTTGCCACTCAGTAGGCGTTCCTGCATAACTTCCTGCTATGATAATGATGTCATGTGCGTACCCTCTACAGGCCTAAATACATTGGATCCATTAAAACACAATTTCTGTTTGTTTTTCCATGTCCTGCAAAGTTAACATTATTGAACATCCAGTGTTTCCAGCTGACAGTGATGATATGCAGTAAACAGGATATTGATACTCACTGCTTGGAGGAAGAGGTTGCATGCTGTTCCTTCTCCTGACAGCTGGTAGAGATGATTCTACTGGATCCTTCACCACAGACTGAAAATAAGAGATATAACATGAAATAAACAATTAAAATGTGAAATTGAAACAAAAACATCCACTGTATGAAGATGTAATGAAACATCCTCTTCATCTCTCACTCTTACATCAGCGTCAGCCTGGCTGGAAACTTCACTCATGGTTCCAACTCCTGTAGAGCGAGTTCCACCACTCACTGGAACACAAGACAACACACACATCATTACACTACCTCCAGGTTTGATCAAAATACACCCAGACATTCTTATGTTCTTTTGTAGCCCACACACACACACAGAGACCCCCCCCCCCCCCCCCCCCCCCCACACACACACACACACACCCCCCCCCCCCCCCCCCCCCCCCCACACACACACACACACACACACATCACTGTCAGGCAGAAGCCGTATCTCTATATTTGAACGTGTGAAACAAAAGTAGTGAAAATAGTCTGTCTGTGGGTTTTATAAATATTGAACCAATTCAAGTGACTGAATAAAAACTACATTGGATCCATTGAAACACACGTTTTCTTCTCTTTTTGTTTTTATTTTGTAACATTATTGATCATCCAGTGTTTCCAGCTAACAGTGATGATATGCAGTAAACAGGATATTGATACTCACTGCTTGGAGGAATCAGTTCCATGCTGTTCCTTCTCCTGACAGCTGGTAGAGTTGATTATACTGGATCCTTCAGCACAGACTGAAAATAACACATAAAGTAAAGGAATAAGAATTAAAATGTGTGTGATTAATGTCAGACTAAAGTTACATCTATTGTCTAAAAGACTGGGCTTTTAAATCAGGGTTTCAACCCTGTTTTCCCTTAATTTAAGATCAAGCCGAAAATAAGCATATTTGTACTGCTTAAATGCTGGATGCAAAATATTATTTGTGGGTTGTTGAGGGCAGTTTAAGGCTAAATGTGACGAAAAATGTACAGACGGATTACCACACACTTGCATCCTGTTATGTAGAGACACACAATGACATGGGGGAAATTTGGTTGAAATGGAAAACAACAAATGCAGAAGTAACTTGGGCACACTTATGGGGAAGTGAATCCAGACAAAGTCTGGCAGAGGTGTAAATATACTGTCCCCTTCAGAAGGCACATTGGGCTCTCTACCGCCTGATTATGGATCCCACTGGGAAAGATGGATGGAAACGGCACAGAGCGCTCGTTTTCAGTTATTGTCCACGACACTGCATGCGGCGCTCGGGCGCGAAGAGCGGGCCAGGGCCGCGCGGCCGGCGGAGCGCCACGCGAGTTACGAAGCCGTGGTGAATGCAATCGTTCTATAAACGCAAGCGCACGCTAAACACAATGATAATTGGGTTTTGGTGCACCTCGCGCGGTCCAAGTGACTACAACGGAGCGCTCCCTACGTCCGGTTCAGCCAATCACAAGCTCCAAAAATAAGTCTGGGTCGTGGTTATCCATCTTTCCCAGTGGGATCCATAATCACGCCTCTCTACCTCAGCGAGAGGTCGCACGTCAAAAGACCTCTTGCTCCAATCTGACAGAGAGAGAGCCCCCAGGATTAACAATTTTAATTCTGTAAAAGAAAGTATGGAATGGAAATGATCAACCAGTTGGTGCATCTCTAACCTTTGAAAGGGTAATAAGAATTTATTCTGCTTTCTTACTATGATGATTATTATCATTATAGTGTAAAATGGAAACGATGATTTTGACTAAATTGGGAACATTGAAATATCCTTTGAATGCTTTTGCCTTTTTCTATTTCTGTAAAAGCCTTTATTTCTTAATAAATTTACCTGCAAAATAAATCATTCTAAAATCAGATTTTTATAAGCATCATTATGAAATGTATAACCATAGAAATCTGCTTAAATATGGTGTGTTGAACCTATAATCTAAGTGTGGCCTAACTTGTTGGGATATTGATTTGAAGGTTTAGCAAAAATACCTCCTTGGATCTAATTATCCTAGATTCAAAATAACTATACTCTGATAATACAACCAACAGTCAGATCCAGCAGCGAGCTACAGTTAATCTCAGGTTACAGAGGAGGACCAATGCATTGGGTCATAGGCAGAGGTTTCTGATGTTGAAATTAGGAGGGACTGAGAGATGGATGTAGTTAGATTTCAGAGCGAGTCGTTGCAAATATACGCTTAAAGTTGTCTATTGTTATTTAGACTTCTAAAACCTATTGAAATGGATAGCGTAACGCCATCCTGTATGGGATTGCGTGGAAACATCTTCATCTCTCACACTCACATCAGCATCAGCCTGGGTAGGAGCTTCACTGGTGGTGTGATATCCTGAAGAGCTTCTTCCACCACTCACTGCAACACAAGACAACAGACAGCAAGACATTTACAATGACAATAAAAACACTGCAACACAAGACAACAGACAGCAAGACATTTACAATGACAATAAAACACTGCAACACAAGACAACAGACAGCAAGACATTTACAATGACAATAAAAACACACCTGGATGTGAAAACATCTCTACATGTCTCTGTTCCTCACATTATGAACATGATGACATTTTCACCTTGACCACGCGCACACACACACACACACACACACACACACACACACACACACACACACACACACACACACACACACACACACACACACACACACACACACACACACACACACACACACACAGGAATAATGCCAATATGCTACAGACAAAAAAGTTAATACTCACTACTAGGAGGAAGCCCCTGTATGCTGTTCCTTCTCCTAACAGCTGGCAGGGTTGGTTCTTCTGGCTCCGTCACCACAAACCTCATCATCCTCTCTATGATCTCCTGCTCTCTCTTCTTCCATTGCTCTTCTGTTACTCCTCTCAGTCTTTCAAACAGTGGCATCTGCCCGAAGTGTCCTCTGTTCCTCATCACCATGTCTTCTGTTTTCTCCATCAGCTCTGTCACTTCTGAAATGTCCCCCTTGGTACCATCCAGAACATGGTACCTGTAGCCACATTTCTCCAGGAGCCACCTCAGAGGTTCTCCTTCAGACTCCATGTACTCCTCAACACGTCTCCCTCCCAGCCACCATCCCCACATGAACAGAACCAGAGCGTCTCTCCAGACTCCGTCCCCCAGCAGCTCCATCTGTTCCTCCACTGATCTCCTGTCAGCTTCAGAGAAACTGGACCAGACATCAACAGTCACCAGGACAGCATGGGGTCCAGGAGAACACAAAGTGAGACCGTGTAGAAGGACGTCTTTGGTCTTCTGTGATGGAGGTGTAGTCGACCAGTCTGGACAGATCACCACACTCACTGTTCTGTCAGCAACTCGTCTCTGTTGTCTGACACATTGTGTCATCAGTTTAGTCTGGGTTTTAAACTCCTGGAACATGAGGTTTAATGTATGTTAGTCAAAATAATCAACTCCAATCTATTCTGTCCTCATTGAAGAGTTTTCTCTGGCTTACCAGAAATGAACTCACTGAATTCATTATTATGCATCACTTTGTCTAACAGAGCAACAGTAACACTACAAACATTACATTAATTATAACTAACTGTATGGAATAATAATTTAACTACTTAACTAGAAGGGGGCAGACAGTAGAGCATAAATGACCACTAGGGGGCGTGCTCTAATAATAGTTGTGATGTATACAGTCATATTTCTAGCTACAGTCTTGAAGAACTGAGTGCCATGTGACTCTCTCTCTCTCTCTCTCTCTCTCTCTCTCTCTCTCTCTCTCTCTCTCTCTCTCTCTCTCTCTCCACATTCATTGTCTGTCTCTCTTTATCGTCTTTTTCTCTGCTTTGCTGAACATGTGTGTGTATTGATCACTGACAGTTAATTGATCACGTCATGATGTCTCAAACATTCATGACAGCAGATACTTTACATTATCATCAGAAAACATTTATATTTGATCTCTTTACAGTGTACTGTTTACTTTGATCTCATTCATTATAACATCACATTCATATCATATTACTTTACTGTTTACTTTGATCTCATTAATTATAACATCACATTCATATCATATTACTCACCTTGTGAGTCCATGGAAACACACCCTGCTGCAGAATGAGGTTTCCAGCTCTGCTCCTCTCATCCTGCTTTCCACCAACCAACATCAGCCTGACATCTGCTAGACTCTGATGTTCTCCTGACACACACACACACACACACACGCGCACACACACACAAACACACACACACACGCACGCACGCACGCACACACGCACACACACACACACACACACACACACAATTTATCACTTTCACCTTTCAAAATGTTTCAAATATAGATTAAAATAACCGATCTACAAGCTCACAATGTGTCATGATGCAATGCGTTGTGAGCTTGTAGATCTGCTATTTTAGCTTTTTTTCTACTTTCGCTACTTTTGCGTGGCACTAAGACAAGGTAGGGAATTAATTATTGAAAAGAAAAGTTAAAAAGGTTCCTGACAGACAGCAACAATGTATTAAAATGGAAAATATTGATATTAAATTATTAAGATATGAAAGGAGAGGCAGGCTAACACAATTACACACACACATGCACGCACGCACGCACGCACGCACGCACGCACGCACGCACGCACGCACGCACACACACACACACGCACACACACACACACACACACACACACACACACACACCGCACACACACAAACAATCATCACCTTCAAACAGAGCTTTCAGAGCAGTTCTTTGTCTGTGTGTCTTGGTCATGAATGTGTGGACACGTTCCTGGATGTTCCTCTTCCTCTCTGACATCTTCTCATCTCCATCATCTTCATAGTGTCCGCCTGTGTTTCCTGACACCATGTCCTCTACCTTCTCCAGAAGCTGTGTGACCTGAGTGACATCTGTCTTCTGGTTGTTGAGGACATGATACCTGTTTCCACATTTGTTAAGAAGCCAGAGGAGGTCTTCACCTTCAGCCTCAATGTGCTCCTCAATGCTTCTGTCTCCCAGCAGGTCTCCAAAGGTGAACAGTACCATAGAGTAACTCCACACGCTCTCTGGCTGAAGTGACATGTGTTCCTCTAATGCTACTCTCTGTGCTTTGGTGAATGCTTTAAGAAGAGGAACCGTCAGAAGAACAGCATGTGGTCCAGGAGGACAGAGAGACACACTGTTCTGGATCTCCAGTTTGTCCATCTCTGAGGTGTCCTGTAGTGGAATGTTGTAGAGCCAGCCTGGTGAGTCCACCACTGTCACATGTCTCCCTGCTACTTCACCCTGTCTCACCTCACACTGCACTGACCTCTGACCTGCTTTAAAACCTCTTCCTGTCAGAATGGTGTTTCCTGCTGAACTCTTCCCAGACCACCACCTTCCCAACAACACAATCCTGATGTCAGTCAGTCCTGTCAGAGAAAACATTGATTACTCTCATTAATTCTATGATGTTGTTAATATGTAATAATCACATTGATACAAGTTAAATGGACACTAAGGTGTGTCCACTAGAGGTCAGTAGAGTACAGTGATGTATGCAGTGACATTATTACCTAGAGTCATGTAACAGTGGAACAATACATCTACAATACATCTGTGTGTGTGTGTGTGTGTGTGTGTGTGTGTGTGTGTGTGTGTGTGTGTGTGTGTGTGTGTGTGTGTGTGTGTGTGTGTGTGTGCGTGCGCGCGTGCGTGCGTGCGTGCGTGTATGCTTGCGTGCTCAGCCTCAGATCAGCTTCACGGATTCATTATCTTATCAGATTATCAACTATTTTAATAATCAATTTCATTAATTAAATATGTTTACTTTAACTGTTACACTACAAGAAAAGTTTTAACTCCCTACAAACTTTCTTTAATTTTCTTATATCAATTATATTTGTACCACCAGTCAATCAAAGGTAGTGATTTGAACTGTAAGTGTTGGTTTTAACTGTGTGAGTCCTTCATCAGAGGAAGATACACAACATTGTTTTTGACAGCATTATAATTGGTTAGTATTGTGGATCTCATAGACCGGACATGTAGCCCCCTGATTGGCTAGTCCTGGTCCATTGTCTCAGGATGCCTATCCCATAGCCTGGAGGAACGATTGTGCTACAATTATTATTTCACAAAAACAACATACATGTAGTTGTCGTTGACTAATTTGAAAACTATTCTGGAATTGAGGTCCTTGGCTTGATGACTTTGTACACAAGAGATATGATGCTCTTCTGTCTAATAGTTTATGAGACTATAATCAAGGAAAACACACCGGATGTGGAGGCGGCGCAGATGCGGTGCCTCAAAACATACACCCCATTATGTTCAATGAACTAACCCTCACCGGTGGTGTCAGACACACGCAGGTGCGAGTCTGCCGCCTTGCCGTACCAGTTTGTGTAAACCCGCATTCACACCAAGAAAAAATACACGGCGTAAAAGCGCGTAGGAACGCAATTCTGTGCGCCTTCAGTCCGCGAGGCTGTTGTAGATTGACGCAACACCAGCGTAGTGTGAATAGGCCTATTCATGCACAGCACGTGTTGCATGTGTGAGCGCACACATCCCATTCATTTCAAATAGAGAATTACGTGGAGCCTGTCTAGTCAGAATTTTCAGAATTTTCAAATCTTGTGCGTGCGTGAGCTCTTGAAGCCAATGAAAGCAGTGCTGCTCTGCGTGTAGGTGTGTCTGTGTGAAATGACAGGGACAGAGTGACTGTCAATCAACAACAGCCTTGCGGACTGAAGGCACACAGAATTGCGTTCCTATGCGCTTTTACGGCGTGTATTTTTTCTTGGTGTGAATGCGGGTTAACCCTCACCGGTGGTATCAGACACACGCAGGTGCGAGTCTGCCACCTCGCCTGCCGCGCCGATACGCCGCTGTTCTATTTTTCCAGCGTTGCTGCGCAGAGAGAATGTTCTCCCCACCGGGGGAAATGGATAGCCTACGCTACGTGGCAGCGCGGCACATTCAGTTGGTGTTACTGCGTGACACTTCAAGGCCGGACTACACCAGAAAATGTGCGCACACTCGTGTGCTGTCCGTAAAGCCCCTGGCTACACCAAGGAGGGAGTATTTGTGCGGGAGACCTGAGGAGTTTGTGTACAAAACGCATACGCGCGTGTGCAAAATAGAACAGCATGCGTATCCAGGGCTCGCACTATCCGTGAGCCTGGTGTAGCCGGTATCATGATACGGCCGGGCTTCACCAGAAAATGTGCACGCATGCGCGCGCTGTCTGTGCATGTGTGCGAAAAGCCCCTGGCTACACCAAGGAGGGGGTAGGTGCGGAAGACCATGGGAGTTTGTGTACAAAATGCATACACGTATATAAAAAATAGAACCGATCCTATTTTTAGGGAATGCGTGTCCGTTGTTCACTGGTGTAGCCGGCTGAATTGATATATATTGGATCTTTCCAAAACGCGCACACGCCCCGCATACGCACTAACACGCGTAAAAAGCCTTGGTGTAGCCCAGCCGATATATATTGGATCTTTCCAAACGCGTTGTGCCCACGCAGTAAATGCTAAGCACTGACCCGAGTGAAAAGCCTTGGTGTAGTCCGGCCGTCACGCGCGTCAATACTGCGACGCTGCGCAGCCGCCCGCGTCCGGTGTGTGCTCCCCTTCAGACAGGCAGACAGACAGACAGACAGACAGACAAACAGATGGTTAGACAGACAGGCAGGCAGGCAGGCAGGCAGGCAGACAGACAGACAGACAGACAGACAGACAGACAGACAGACAGACAGACAGACAGACAGACAGACAGACTAAGAAAGACTAATAAAATATTCTTTCTTAAAGTAAAACAAAACATACCAACAGCTTTTGGAAGTCCAGTTGATTGTTTCTGAGCGTCTGCCCTCCTTTGTTCTGCTCTTCTTCTGATAGATCTCTCCATCTCCTTCAGTTCCTCTGAGACGTGTTCTTCTGTCTCATAGTGACCATTACTAGTCACCATCTGATCTACCTTCTGCAGCAGCTCTGTGACCTGACTACCATCTCCTCTGTCACTGATGTTAAGAACATGGAAGCGGCCTTCACATTTCTCAGTAAGATATCTTAATTCAGGGCTAGATCTAATGAGATCAGGTCTCATTTTGCTTTTATCAGCTACAGTGAACACCACAATTGTGTGTTTCCACGCTCTGTCACTGAGGAGAAATCTCACATGCTCCTCTGCTGACATCCCTGTTCCTGCATATGGGAGGTCCAGTCTCACCACCAGGGCAAAGACATGGGGACCTGGAGGCCACAGATTCACACTCTGTTGGATTTCTAACTGAGTCAGTTTTGGGGTCAGATCTAGGGGATGATGAGACACCCATCCTGGAGTGTCCACTACACTGACGTGTCTCCCTGACACTAACTCTTGTCTCATGACACTCTTAGTTGTTCTGTTTGTTTTAAAAACATCTCTGCCTAAGATTATGTTTCCTACTGAACTCTTTCCATTGCGTCCACTGGGTCCAGCTCTTCCCCCGATCAGAACAATTCTCAGTTCTGACGGGTCGCTGTTCTTCCCTGGTTGGAGAAATAAACATAATATTCATAAAGATCACAGATGTGACTAAAGCAGTATCAGTTTGTTGGTTTCATGTGTTTTAATAGAACTCACCTCTGATGGAAGCTGAGGTTCCACTGGCCATCCTGTCTACAGCTGTTGTTTGAACTGTAAAACAGTAACATTACAGTAAGTCACAATAATCTGCTGTTATTATTGTTTTGTTGTCATTACTGTTATATCACACATTTGACTATAAACAGTAGTGGACACAGTATTCAACCCCAGTACTTGAGTCAAAATATACATTAGATACTCTTGGTCACGTTTGCAATGGAGTTAAAGTTAAGTTAAAGTAAAGTGATTACTTGTTTAAAAAAAATGTTACATTGCTGTGTTAATACTTTGAAAATAGCAGATCTACAAGCTCATGCGTTATGCAACGCGTTGTATGTAAAATTGGTTTCATTTAGATATTAAATATGTCTTACAAACCCTTAAATTGTCACTTCACCATCATCTAGGGACCCCCTGGGGGTCCTGACCCACATGTTGAGAACCACTGCAGTATGTGATAGTCATTAGTCAGAGAACATTCCTCACTGTCTGTCACTCCACATTCATGGAGACATGTTGGAATGTAATCACTGTACTCATCACTGTGAAACCATTTCACCCCAGATCTACTGACAGGAGTGACTTAAAAACCAGGTGATGCACATTCGTTCTGCACGGCTCGCATTGGTTCATCTCGCCAAACTAATCTCAGAAATTAAAGGAGTAGTTCACCCTCAAAATGACTTGAGTTCAATAATAGTTTTTTGTATTACTTTACAGCACTGCAGTACGTAGTTTCTATGTACTGTTCAGTATTCTGATCTGATATGGAGCCCGCCTACTGTATATGGTCATTTGAACATGAGCACGCCTGCACGCCCACACACACACACACACGCCTGCCGCCCACACGCATGTACGCGCACGCGCGCACACACACACACACACACACACACACACACACACACACACACACACACACACACACACACACACACACACGCCTTTCCATATCCTCTCTACAGACCCAGGTCAACCTGCAAAGTGAACTGATCCCAGTCCAGTCTATAATGTTCAGAAGTGTGCACTGCCACACCCATCCTACTAGTGAAACACCTGATATGATCTGTTTTCACAAACTACTTCTTAAAAGCATCATCTTATACTACCAGTATAATGTATACAGTCGTACAGTTCTATTGTACAATGTAACACCATCAAACGTGTGATTGTTTTTTCTTGCCCCAGCAGTACTTTGTACTCAGGTAAAAGGGACAGAAAGGTACAAACAGAATCACAAGGGGATCAGCAAATGGCGACCACAAGGCAGCAATGCACAGCACCACTGTTGGTCAGTCATCGTATTCATTCAGTAAAAGGGATACACTTGTGGAATGCCCTACCAACTGAAATAAAAAAACTAACTGACCTAAAAATATTTTATGAAAAGGTTAAATGTTGGTTAAAATCAAACCAAAGCTGTGATCATTATGTCACTGCTTTCTGTAATTTTGGAATGTTGTTGATTTCGTACAGAAGTTGTACTTTTTTAGATTAGAGCTTTGTAATAGACTTTTTAGGTATTCTGGATTCCGGATAAGTGGTTGAAGATGGATGGATGGATGGATGGATGGATGGATGGAAGGTATATATTTGTATAGAAAAGGCCTAACCAGGGACTGGGGTAGCAAATTATCTTTGGCTATAAACCCTACGGTATATACAATGCAACGGTTTCATGTTTTTATGATACATTGTTTTTTGTATTTGTCCCTGTCAAATAAACATAAAAACTGGTCCAGTCCTTACCTGTCAATGAGTCCTGTTTGTCCACGGTTGTCAGTAGAATGAGCTTTGGTCTATAAGTTGTTCTGTAGTTGAACTGGAGTCTCACTGTGTCAGATGCAAGATTAATTTATCTGTTTATAAAGAAGAGGCGAGATGGGCGGAGAGAATGAATGAGAGAGAGAGAGAGAGAGAGAGAGAGAGGGGGGGGGGGGGGGGGAGGGTGTCATTGAAAGTCCATACCTAATATTAAAATGTTGAACAACAATGTTCCAAAAGATTCAAGTGCATTTCACCCAATTCAATGATATCGATTTTATGCAATTTCACATATTTAGAACATGTTGGGTCATCATGGGTGGGATGGCTGACTTGGAGCTGGCCTGCTAAACCATCTTGGGTTGCACTCTTTTTGGTTTCTGCAAAAAGCTCTGTAGAAGATACATGATGATGTAAATTCAGGGGGTTAAACCTTGTTCAGGGGGTTCAAAATGCCTATACCTGTTCATCTCGTCTCTTGGTAATAGCTGTAGCCTACTACCATGGTAACCTACTATTAAGGAACCTACTTAAGGGTTAAACTAGGTTGACGTGCGTCTTGTGAGAGATTTACAGCCTGATTAAAGGCTGGCTGTTCCTATCAGAGGAGTGAATTGTGCACCAACTGGTTCCTGAGACGGGCTCAGCGCACGCACCAGGAAACAATGCTACTGGAGGGGAGGTTTGTTTATGACACTCAACTGTTTGGAAGAGCCACTGGCAGAAATATACATCACACAGCAATGCCTGATTACATCAGGTGTAGGGAACCTTAGGCATTTAGGCATGGGTGCCAACATTGGCACAGGTAGGGCAATCACTGGCATAAGTGTGAGAGAGAGATTTTTTGTTTTTAAAGAGGCTTTATACCTTTTCTGGTTTTCATGTGTCTAGGAGGTTGACAGTACTTCATTAGACCCCCTGGTGTGGTTGTTGTATTCACTTTGTATTTGGGGTTTCTTCCTGGAAGCTGACACCTTGTGGGTCAAAAGTGCCAATCCAAAAACACAGATAAAATGACATCATATAATCATCCCCTCCCCTTTTGCCATTCACCCAATACTGTGGGTGTGGCTAACTTCAGCTGGGTCACCACCCACTATGACAACCAGGCATACTTAATGAACTGGTGGGTTTGGCCTCATAAAAACATCATTTTAACTCTTTCTGTACACTTGTTTGGAAAAAAATCTTCCTTCTAGTATAATCATAATACCTGATAATGATGTCCCCGCACATCTGTATGCAAATTCCTGTAAAATCCTGCACATAATTTTACATTCATTCAAACTCTGAATTCTGACTGAGGAGGGAGTCTGGAAGATGTGGTGTCATATTTAATGTTGACATGGCACACTGACTATCAACAAAATAAAAACAACAAGGGATAAAAACAAGGCACTTCATGTCAAAAAGGTTGATAAAATGTAACAACCAAAAGCACACTATTCCTGGTGGGGTAAATTGATGTTCATTTGTCTGCATATAAAGATCTCTAATCTCTGCAGAAGGTTTCCAGTGACCTGCTGCTTGATACAGAGCTGCTGGGAAGAGCTGAACACAGTTCTCCTCTGCACACTTTTACGGCTGCTGTCATGAAGCTGTTGGTGTCTTTGACACTTAAAATACCCGATCTATACTAACTTTACAATGTGTCAATACGATGCATTGTGAGCTTGTAGATCAGCTATTTTCACTAGGGTTAGTGGGGTGTTACGGGTGTTCTTTTTTAATGATAAAATGTAACAAAAGCACACTATTCCTGGTGGGGTAAATTGATGTTTATGTGCAGGACACAATTGTGTGACGTATTGTAGCCTATGGTTAATGGTTAATTGATTTGTAGAAATATTACTATTATTTTACAGTCGGTAGTGCTGTCGCCTATAGCAGCTAGAAAGGTCTTGGGTTCGATTCCCGCATGGGGACGCTGTGGGAGCTTGGGGGTGTGTTCCATGTAATCAGCGCCCACACACTAGGTTGGGTTGGCGAAAGATCCTTTCTGTGTGTTCTCCCCGTGTCTCCTATGGTAGATACTCTCACAAAAGAACATGCAGTAATCCTGGACTCTATACTGCCTCCCCCTGGCCAGCCGGGGCGCCTGATGGAGGGGAAAGGAACTGGTTGGAATAACGTGTTCCTTCCACGCGCTAGGTCCAGCTGGGGAAACTCCCCCCTGTCAGGTGATAAGAAGCAGCTGCAGGCCTGCACACTCCTCCTGCACTGAAGGAAGCATGAGCTCAGTTCTACTGCAGCTTGGGCAAATTGGCACTGGGAGAAGAATGGGTTACAAAATCGCGGGATAAATAAAGGAATTAAATGTTATTTCTTTCAATTAAAGCAGAAATAAGGAGTTTTCTGCTGACATTAGCAGGAATCATGCAATTGCTTATTCTTATTTTTTTATTTTTTTATTTTAGTATATTCAGGCGGTTAACAATGCTCCCTAAAAAAATCTAGTCTCTGTGGCGCTTCTAGGAGCCGCAGTCTACCTCCAAAACTATTATTTTATCTGTAAGAAGCTCTGTCATTAGCAGCTCATTGGGGCCTGAACCAGCCGACCGGGGCTAAAACGATTGACAGACAGGTCAACCAATCTGAACAAGAACAAGAGGCGGTCCTGATTGGTCTGTTATTTTGGATGGGCACCCAGTTTAATCGACCAATGACAGAACTTCTCAGTTCTCACAGATAGAAATAATAGTTTTGGAGGCAGATTGTAGCCCCAGGAAGTGTCACACACACAGCATTTCTTTAGGAAGCATTGTTAGCCGCCTGAAAAAAACATTTTTAAAATAAGCAATTGCATGATTCCTGCTTATGTCAGCAGTAAACTGCTTGTAAGAGCCAAATTGATGACCCAATTGACATGACCTAAATGACCTGTGCAGCCTAATTGACCTGTGTCACGACCTGAGTAGGTTGTTTGATCTACATTATGATGTCATTGTAATTAAGCCTCAGCCTATAGTGTGCTCTGTTTGATTTGATTGCCAACTCACTTCTTCTGGTGAGGTTTCTGTCTTTCTGTTAGTCTGAGTGAAGCAGTGTTTGGAGCTACACAGTTTTTTGACCACACAATCATATACTGTACTGTTTGATTTAGATTTTTTGGAGTAAAGCTACTTTTGATTACAGTTACTGTTTGGTGCGTCAACTTATTCCTCACTGCTGCACAGGAGTGCAATTTTTTATGGGAAAAGAAGATTGCCACTGCTTATTTCTGCTTTAAAAGAACACACACACACACACACACACACACACACACACACACACACACACACACACACACACGCACACAGACACACACACACACACACACACACACACATATATGCTGCCATTCAGACACTAACCCTATACCATAACCTCTATGGAAGTGTTGCCACTCAGACATTTAGAAGTCAGTGGCTGAATGGTAACAGGAGAGTGCTTTTGGCAGGTCGTTCAGTCCGAGTGTATCAAAAGGTGCGTTCGGAAATGCGCACCGGTTGTGTTAGATAATCACCCGCGTCACGGTTACTGAGGTTAGGGTTAGGTTTAGACATAGTTTTACTGAGGTTACTGCACTACACTCACTACACTGAGCACACATCCGGTGCACATTTCCAAACGCACCCTTTGATACACTCGGCACACACACACACGCGCGCGCGCGCGCGCACACACACACACACACACACACACACACACACACACACACACACACACACACACACACACACACACACACACACACTAGGGCTAGATAGGAAGTCATAAGAATGAGTTGTCAATGCCCCTGGTGGATGAATTTGTTAATGCTCTATACCAGGGGTTCTCAAACCTTTTTAGGCTGTGACCCCAAAAATAAACATATTTGAACAGGGGACCCCCACCCTGACAAGCACTTGGAATTGCAGGTATTACATTTAATGTGACTCGGTTCCGCAGAGAAATATTGTGAAAATAGCCGATCTACATGCTCACAAGCATGTGAGCATGTAGATCGGCTATTTTCACAATGTCCGCCTCTTGCTTACTTAATATTTGACAGTTTGGCCAGTCCTGTCGAATATTCGACTATTCAAATACTTTTTCTTTGAGGTCGAATAATTACATTACTAAAAATCACTATTCGTGAATGCCCTAACACACGCACGCACGCACGCACGCGCACGCACGCACGCACGCACACACACACACACACACACACACACACACACACACACACACACACACACACAACACAGATATATGTTATCTATTGTTGTAGATCAGGCACAACATTAGAGTCACTGCATAAATGCTGCCGTGTCCAACGTCATGTAATCACTCATCATCTACTTATCATTGACTCTCAGGTTTCATTGTCATTTCTCACAGAAATCCCAGCAATGTTCCAACACTTTATCACGAACACACCAGTTTACCGGAATGGAAGCTGACTGACTGCAAACTACTGTAGAAACCCTGGCACCTTGCCAAACAATAAACTAGTTTAGTTGGTTCAACTTGATCCCCTCCTGTCCTCAGATAACACCATGCTCTGCTAAGCCGCCAACTATCTGTATACTATAGTGTATAATATGCTGCGCGCTCTCTCACACTCACTCACTCACTCACTCACACTCTCTTTCACACACACACACACACACACACACACACACACACACACACACACACACACACACACACACACACACACACACACACACACACACACACACACACCTATTTTAACAGGGACCTCCGAAATTATATATATTGAGTTGAGGCATGTCATTTAGTTGCAAACCTAAATGTAATGCCTATATTTTTTCCACAGATACACAATATATGCTCAAACTTCTGTGAAAATATTTGTAAAATGTAGCCAATGTTTGACCAGAGTCCAGTACAGTTGGTTGATTACGGTAAAGGTCTCCTTAAAAATACCATAATATACATGTATATATACCAGTAAGACTCCCTAAATCGGGAGATAAGCGACCATGTAAAAATCGTCCTGATGGTGGCGCTAAATGTGACAGATCAGAAAGGAGCGTACGCATGGGGACGTACGGATGGGCTTGCATGTCCACTCTGAATTTCATTTCTATGCAGCTTGAGCCGAGCAGAACAGGGCATTGCTCCTCCATAGAACTCAATGGACTTTTGGGTTTACTCTAGACTAGAGGATGACATTTGACAGTGGGTCCCGTGGGATTCCCTCAGGACAGGAGTCAAATTTGTATTAATGCCGTGATCGGGACGGGACAGGAATGAAAATCACTAGGAGTGGGTAGGAGCGGGAATCATTCCAGACCAGTTCATCAAACCGCAGAAATAAACAGTGCTACTTTAATTATTAGCAGTTTGGGAGGAAAAAAACACAGGAAAGTGAGGTCTTCGAACTGCGAACATTATAAAATTATACATTATATAATAATAAACATGATATCAAATATAATATGGATCAAAATGGGAAAACATTTTTTTCAGGAGCGGGAGGTGAACGGGAGTGATTTTGACCAGGGTCCCGTGGGATTCCCGCAGGACAGGAAAAAATCTACATGAGTGGGACAGGACGGGATTAATTTTTTTACTCTGGCCCAGGATTGGGATGGGACAGGATTTCTTCTGCGGGAGTGGGACGTGACAGGAGTGAAAATCCACTCCCGTGTCATCCTCTACTCTAGACAGGGTTTCCCAAAGTGGGTGCGGTGGCACCCTAGGGTGCCGTGATGCCAGTCCAGGGGTGATGCAGAATAATCTGATGATATTTGGAACTACATCACTACTTCAATATCACTTCTCTATGCTTAGTAAAACTGATATGATTTGCACTGCACTTGAGTTTTTTCCCATCCAACTCTCTTCACCAAAAATAGCAGATCTACAAGCTACGAGCTTGTAGATCGTCTACTTTTGGTGAACCTTCCCCCCAGAATAGGGATGCTGGGATTCAAGTGGTTAAACGTCAAGTACATTTATTTTCAGTCAGTTGTGATGGAAACAAATATTTCTCTGTGACATATCATATCTCAGGTGATAAGATGTGCATATTTACAGTGTGTAATTGATGTAAGATTCTAAAAATGTATGTGTTAATTTGGGGGTGCTGTGGATGAAAAGGTTATTTACAAGTAGGGGTGCCCCGAGTCAAAAAAGTTTGAAAACCCCTGCTCTAGAACAGAGGTCTTCAACAGGGGGTCCGGGACCCCTAGGGGGTCCTCAGAGTTACTACAGGGGGTCCTCCAAATCTTTGTCATTTTTTTATTAACCACTTAAACCCTAACGTCCATATTCTGGAGAACTTTAGCCAAAGATAGAGCTGCGAGGCGTTGTGAGCTTGTAGATCGGCTTTTGTCCTGAAAACGTTGAAAACCCCTGAAAGAATTATAGGCCTGATTGTAGTGCCCAAGTCCAATACTCTGGCACCCTGGCACTACTGGTTGCCGACGGTAAAGAACAACGTTTAGAAGTGTGATACTGTATGCCCAAGAACATGGAGACCAAAAACGTGTCCATTAGAGCAGGGGTTTTCAAAGTGGGTGACGGTGCACCCTGGGGTGCCGCGACGGCAGTCCAGTCACTTTAAACTTGAACTTCAAAATGGCTATTATCTCAACGTTTTCCTCGCAACATAATTACTAAAATATCGTCACTGTCGGGCAGAAAACTTGTATCTCCAAGTTTCAAATGTGTACGTCTTTTGGTAAAGACTGTCGCATAAAACTAATGAAAACAGCAGATCTACAAGCACACAACGCCTCGCGATGCGAGGCGTTGTGTGCTTGTAGATCTGCTGTTTTCAATAGTTTAGTACATTTTATAGATGATGAATACAAAACGAATGGTTTTGGACATTCAAGGTTTCTACCCGACAACGACGATATGCTATAAATATAAGGTGCTGCGTGCTGGGAGTGACAATTATAATGTAGGGGTGCCTCGGATAAAAAACATATTTATGGGGTGCCCTGAGACAAAAAAAAATTGGGAACCCCTGCATTAGAGTACAATAAAGTACCAAGGAGGGCAGAACTGGACAAATAAAAGCTGATTTATATCAGTTGAGAGAAAGTGTTTCAAAGTGTCCAATAGTAACAATAACTAGAAATACTGTTCCTTCGAAACAGTGTGGGCTCGATTCCAACCCAACAAATAGGATACTTTAAGGTACTGTAAGGTACAGTACCTTACAGTATTGTACTGTACCTTACTATACTGTACTGCACCTTACTGTACTGTACTGTACTGTACTGTACTGTACTGTACTGTACTGTACTGTAACTTACTGTACTTTACTGTACTCTACTGTACCTTACTGTACTGTACTCTACTGTACCTTACTGTACTGTACTGTACCTTACTGTACTATACTATACTGTACTCTACTGTACCGTACTGTACCTTACTGTACTGTACTCTACTGTACCTTACTATACTGTACTTTACTGTACTCTACTGTACTTTACTGTACTCCACTGTACCTTACTGTACTTTATTCTACTTTACTGTACTTTATTGTACTTTACTGTACTCTACTGTACCTTACTGTACTGTATTGTACTTTACTGTACCTTACTGTACTGTACTCTACTGTACCTTTCTGTACTGTACCTTTCTGTACCTTACTGTACTTTACTGTACTCTACTGAACCTTACTGTACTTTTACTGTACTCTACTGAACCTTACTGTACTGTACATATTCTATGTGTTCTAGATCTACATTTTTGATTCTGTGTTTGGGAACCAGCAACTGTCAAATGGACTCCAACTGTAGTGGAGTATATTGAGTGCATATACTGTAGGCTAACAATCCCAGATCACATCTGTCCTCCACTATGTCTATAACCAAGGCGTTCTTCTATGTGGCCACTCCAGACTGAGGAGTGGAGCATGGCTTTTATTGTGTTTGTGGATCTGACTTGGAAATGCATTGGTTTTGATATCTCCCTGACAACCAACAACAACCACTAATATGGCTGACTGTCCCTGCGGGCTCTAGGATATATGGCTATGGGATTTACATCCCATCGCCCGGACTTGATTCTTGATCACAGCTGTGTAATCAGTAGAGTGGAGAGGGACATTTATTTATAGTTTTAACTATAACTATAGTTTTATACATCACACAGCTTAGACATTTGGATCAAATCAGAGAGCAGACCTGTGTGAACGCAATGATATAGATAGCATATCTGAAGTGTGAACACTGCAGCCACAGCGCCTTAACATAAACATGGGTCTATTATCCTTCTCTCCACTCATTGGGAATGCATTGGGTGCTTAAAGTTAAACATTTTTATTTTTTTATAATTATTCTACAAAACATTTCAAAACGAAAAATACAAGCACACGTGTCCTCAGTAAGCTGAACACATAAAAATTTGAATGGTGTTGAAAGGTGTATGCGTTTAAGAGATGAAGCGCGCCAAAGTTTTGAGGAGATACACATATAGCTATAAATAAACTAGAAATACTGTTCCTTCGAAACAGTGTGGGCTCGATTCCAACCCAACAAATAGGATACTTTAAGGTACTGTAAGGTACAGTACCCTACAGTATTGTACTGTACCTTACTATACTGTACTGCACCTTACTGTACTGTACTGTACTGTACTGTACTGTACTGTACTGTACTGTACTGTAACTTACTGTACTTTACTGTACTCTACTGTACTTTACCTTACTGTACTTTACTGTACTCTACTGTAACTTACTGTACTTTACTGTACTCTACTGTACCTTACTGTACTGTACTTTACTGTACTCTGCTGTACCTTACTGTACTGTACTGTACCTTACTGTACTGTACCTTACTGTACTGTACTTAACTGTACTCTACTGTACCTTACTGTACTATACTGTACTGTACTCTACTATGCCGTACTGTAACTTACTGTACTGTACTCTACTGTACCTTACTATACTGTACTTTACTGTACTCTACTGTACCTTACTGTACTCTACTGTACTTTACTGTACTCTACTGTACCTTACTGTACTGTATTGTACTTTACTGTACTGTACTTTACTGTACACTACTGTATCTTGCTGTACCTTACTGTGCTGTACGTTACTGTACTTTACTGTACTTTACTGTACACTACTGTACTGTACTGTACCTTACAGTACTGTACTTTACTGTACTCTGCTGTACCTTACTGTACTTTACTGTACTCTACTGTAACTTACTGTACCTTACTGTACTGTACTTTACTCTACTCTACTGTACTGTACCTTACTGTACTTTACTGTACTCTACTGTACCTTACTGTACTGTACCTTACTGTACTGTACTTTACTGTACTCTACTGTACCTTACTGTACTATACTGTACTGTACTCTACTGTGCCGTACTGTACCTTACTGTACTGTACTCTACTGTACCTTACTATACTGTACTTTACTGTACTCTACTGTACTTTACTGTACTCTACTGTACCTTACTGTACTGTATTGTACTTTACTGTACCTTACTGTACTGTACTCTACTGTACCTTTCTGTACTGTACCTTTCTGTACCTTACTGTACTTTACTGTACTCTACTGAACCTTACTGTACTTTTACTGTACTCTACTGAACCTTACTGTACTGTACATATTCTATGTGTTCTAGATCTACATTTTTGATTCTGTGTTTGGGAACCAGCAACTGTCAAATGGACTCCAACTGTAGTGGAGTATATTGAGTGCATATACTGTAGGCTAACAATCCCAGATCACATCTGTCCTCCACTATGTCTATAACCAAGGCGTTCTTCTATGTGGCCACTCCAGACTGAGGAGTGGAGCATGGCTTTTATTGTGTTTGTGGATCTGACTTGGAAATGCATTGGTTTTGATATCTCCCTGACAACCAACAACAACCACTAATATGGCTGACTGTCCCTGCGGGCTCTAGGATATATGGCTATGGGATTTACATCCCATCGCCCGGACTTGATTCTTGATCACAGCTGTGTAATCAGTAGAGTGGAGAGGGACATTTATTTATAGTTTTAACTATAACTATAGTTTTATACATCACACAGCTTAGACATTTGGATCAAATCAGAGAGCAGACCTGTGTGAACGCAATGATATAGATAGCATATCTGAAGTGTGAACACTGCAGCCACAGCGCCTTAACATAAACATGGGTCTATTATCCTTCTCTCCACTCACTAAACCCATTGGAAATGCATTGGGTGCTTAAAGTTAAACATTTTTATTTTTTTATATTTATACTACAAAACATTTCAAAACCAAAAGTACAAGCACACGTGTCCTCAGTAAGCTGAACACATAAAAATTTGAATGGTGTTGAAAGGTGTAAGCGTTTAAGAGATGAAGCGCGCCAAAGTTTTGAGGATACTGACTAGTATAGTATAGAAATAAATAATGAAGATAACATACGTGTGCTCGCCTTCCAGGCGAGCCCACAATAATGAAGATAACATACGTGTGCTCGCCTTCCAGGCGAGCCCACAACTAGTAAATTATAACTAGAAATACTGTTCCTTCGAAACAGTGTGGGCTCGATTCCAACCCAACAAATAGGATACTTTAAGGTACTGTAAGGTACAGTACCCTACAGTATTGTACTGTACCTTACTATACTGTACTGCACCTTACTGTACTGTACTGTACTGTACTGTACTGTACTGTACTGTACTGTAACTTACTGTACTTTACTGTACTCTACTGTACTTTACCTTACTGTACTTTACTGTACTCTACTGTAACTTACTGTACTTTACTGTACTCTACTGTACCTTACTGTACTGTACTTTACTGTACTCTACTGTACCTTACTGTACTGTACTGTACCTTACTGTACTGTACCTTACTGTACTGTACTTAACTGTACTCTACTGTACCTTACTGTACTATACTGTACTGTACTCTACTATGCCGTACTGTAACTTACTGTACTGTACTCTACTGTACCTTACTATACTGTACTTTACTGTACTCTACTGTACCTTACTGTACTCTACTGTACTTTACTGTACTCTACTGTACCTTACTGTACTGTATTGTACTTTACTGTACTGTACTTTACTGTACACTACTGTATCTTGCTGTACCTTACTGTGCTGTACGTTACTGTACTTTACTGTACTTTACTGTACACTACTGTACTGTACTGTACCTTACAGTACTGTACTTTACTGTACTCTGCTGTACCTTACTGTACTTTACTGTACTCTACTGTAACTTACTGTACCTTACTGTACTGTACTTTACTCTACTCTACTGTACTGTACCTTACTGTACTTTACTGTACTCTACTGTACCTTACTGTACTGTACCTTACTGTACTGTACTTTACTGTACTCTACTGTACCTTACTGTACTATACTGTACTGTACTCTACTGTGCCGTACTGTACCTTACTGTACTGTACTCTACTGTACCTTACTATACTGTACTTTACTGTACTCTACTGTACCTTACTGTACTCTACTGTACTTTACTGTACTCTACTGTACCTTACTGTACTGTATTGTACTTTACTGTACCTTACTGTACTGTACTCTACTGTACCTTTCTGTACTGTACCTTTCTGTACCTTACTGTACTTTACTGTACTCTACTGAACCTTACTGTACTTTTACTGTACTCTACTGAACCTTACTGTACTGTACATATTCTATGTGTTCTAGATCTACATTTTTGATTCTGTGTTTGGGAACCAGCAACTGTCAAATGGACTCCAACTGTAGTGGAGTATATTGAGTGCATATACATATTGGCTAACAATCCCAGATCACATCTGTCCTCCACTATGTCTATAACCAAGGCGTTCTTCTATGTGGCCACTCCAGACTGAGGAGTGGAGCATGGCTTTTATTGTGTTTGTGGATCTGACTTGGAAATGCATTGGTTTTGATATCTCCCTGACAACCAACAACAACCACTAATATGGCTGACTGTCCCTGCGGGCTCTAGGATATATGGCTATGGGATTTACATCCCATCGCCCGGACTTGATTCTTGATCACAGCTGTGTAATCAGTAGAGTGGAGAGGGACATTTATTTATAGTTTTAACTATAACTATAGTTTTATACATCACACAGCTTAGATATTTGGATCAAATCAGAGAGCAGACCTGTGTGAACGCATTGATATAAATAGCATATCTGAAGTGTGAATATTGCAGCCACAGCGCCTTAATATAAACATGGGTCCCTTTCCTCACTAAACCCATTGGAAATGCATTGGGTGCTTAAAGTTAAACATTTTTATTTTTTTATAATTATACTACAAAACATTTCAAAAAGAAAAATACACGCACACTTGTCCTCATTAAGCTGAACACATAAAAATTTGAATGGTGTTGAAAGGTGTAAGCGTTTAAGAGATGAAGCGCGCCAAAGTTTTGAGGATACTGACTAGTATAGAAATAAATAATGAAGATAACATACGTGTGCTCGCCTTCCAGGCGAGCCCACAATAACACTCAACAAGGCTGCCTCTCCATCAGTCCTCCTCCTCACCTCTGTATCAAACTATTGTGACACTGCATTCCTTTCAATCCTGTCATGTCTTTCATTAATCACTCATCATGCACATAATTATCTGTTTTGACGATCGAGTCTTGTTCCATTGTTGGCACACCTTAGACTTTCTCATCAGACTACAACACCTGTTCACCTTTATGGAAACCACAACTATTAAAGCTACGTTGACTAACTAGTTTAGCTGGTAGAAGTGAATCTCCTTGTGTCCTCAAGTAACCCTGTCCTCTGCAAAGCCTTATTACAATTTACAATTTATGAATTTAGCAGACGCTCTTCTTAATCCAGAGTGATTTACACTAAGCAAGGTAATACATTAATACAATAAGCACGGTAATACATCAATACATCAACATTAATACTGTACATCAAATGCATAGAAATCAATCTAGAGACAGTAATAACAACCATGCAGTATGGCGGCCCGATCCACTCCACTCCCTTACTGACTCACTGACTTAAGGGCGTGTGTTCGTGTGTTGCAACAGTTCGTGTGAAGTCAGTGAGGGCTTGAGGGCTGTTCCAAATGAAATGGTAAGTCATTGAGCGACTCTTTAAGCACCCTTTCCTTAAGTCTGGGCCGATGCAGACTCATGCAGACTTTGGCATTTTGGCAAAGGAATGACCCAATCATAGTTACCAGTCCTGAATCACAGTTAGAAATAATGTCAAAAACAGTCGTGCTTTCTCAAAGGGAGATGGAAGATATACTGTATTTAGTAACAGAATAAGGGGACACGTGATATGAATTGAGCAAAGTAAATACAGAATATGGAAATACAATTTAAAACAAACAACATTATAACCCCTAATCTAAGCAGAAATTTAAACGAACAGAACAACGTAACTATTATAATACTATTCAACAATCACAGACTTTAAAGCAATGCCTTTAAATAAGGATAGTTAAGAGTTTTTAATGTGATGTAAAGTGTCATGAATGAAACACTCATCTAAGCGCTGTTCCATTCCTTTTCTACCATTTTGGATCCCTTGCAGCCTTAAAGGACCAGGTCACCTCTGGGACAACCAGATCTTATTTTATTGTTGTGTGGGACACGATCAATACAATCCTGAATTATTTTTTGTGTTCAATCTGTGTTTTTAGATATGTTAGTATTTCAGCATGCTACAACTGGTCATATGATGCATTTTGCATCATATGACCAGTTGTAGCATGCTGAAATCGGCTGAAATACTAAAATATCTAAAAACACAGATTGAACACAAAAATAACTCAGGATTGTGTTGATCGTGTCCCACACAACAATAAAATAAGATCTGGTTGTCCCAGAGGTGACCTGGTCCTTTAAGCACTTAGCAGTTGACATCAATTAAGTTATTGATCGAGGGCTTATAGGGAGGACATTGGAATTGGGACAATATGCACCCATTCACCTTGGCAGCTAAGTGGCCCTTTTGCTCCTGCAATGTAAGATGGAAGCACTGTTACAGTACTATCTATCAATCTATCAATCAATCAATCAATCAATCAATCAATCAATCAATCAATCAATCAATCTTTATTTATATAGCACATTTACAACAGCAATGCTGACCAAAGTGCTGAACAACAAAACAAAACAATATAAGGCATCAAATCCAAACATCAACAAAATAAATGCATTAAAACAGAGCAAAAGATAAAAGCAGATCAGAGTCATGTACAATTAAAAGCAATGGAGAACAAATGCGTTTTGAGTAAAGACTTAAAAACCCCTATCGACTGGGCCGATCTATTGTGGAGGGGTAACAAGTTCCATAGCATGGGACCTGCAGCTGCAAAAGCACGGTCACCCCTGCTCGTACTACTGACCCAATTATTGACTTGGACCATGATGCCACATCCCACATGTAGCCTCATACCTGTCCCAGGACTGCCCCCTAGCTGCCAGTATACAGAGGAGGGCTTCAAAGTGGTTTTCAACTTGAACAACTTTAACCTCTTTAACCCTGACATCCCAATTTAGGGCTAAAAAGAAAATAGATTTCCTGATCTACAAGCTGATGTGTTGTCAGCTTATAGATAAGCTTTTCCCCCAACAAATACATTTATTTTTGGTTGAGTTTTTTTTTTATAAGAGTCTCGTTTTAAAATGAGTGGCGCAGTGGAATAGTAAACTAGACACTATGGCACATCAAGAGTCCATTAGTTCTGTATACATGTGGGGCGTGGCCTATGTGTTTCTGCTAATATTATTTGTGTGGTTTCTATAGGCTATTGTGGTACGAGAATATTTTGCCAGCAAAGTGAACCTGCTTTTTGTAAACGTGTTCATGCTTCAGCAGCTTCACACACGTGCTGAAATCACAACATATAATATAAATGGTAAGGAATTCAGTTCCCAGTGGATATCGTGACTCGCAAAGTCACAGACTTTCCACCTCGGAGGAAAGCCTGGTATTCGTTTACAACGGAACGTCTGATCCGTTCTAGGCGGAAACCACAAGCAGAAGAAGCGGCGTAGCTTTGTTTTGGTCCCTGGCGTTTGTTTCCCCAATCCCCATTAATTCAAATGCTCAAGTAGCCTAGTGTAGTCTTGCCAGTCGCTATGAGTTGGACTAAAAGATGCATATACGCCTATACCAAACAAATTTTCCAAAAGCCAAACTTCACCGCATCAAGGCGTTTATTAGGTAGGCCCTAAAAGTATGTCCTTTTTGGGTTAAAACTGAATCCGGTTTGATCTTTCCGGCCTAATTGTAGTCATTTGAGGACTACAACATGACAAAGGTGGTTTCCGCTCCTGGCCGGATCAAACCCCGAAATTGGAAGCGATCCCAGGCTAGGACCATTAAAAGTGAATGCAATGATCAACACAAATAGTTTTACAACAAGACAAGCCGTAGCCTACGTTGTTCAGACAGGCCAGTGCACACACAGTGAGAGATAAGCAGGAATGAGTGAATGAGCACCAGGCTTTATAGGGCAGGGGTAATCAGTGACTGCTTACACCTGAGTAATTGGAGCATGGACTAGAGTTCTCAACGGGCCTGAAAATTAAGGCCCAGCCCTGACTGGGCCCTAACTAGGCAGGCCAGAGGCCCTACCCGGCCCTACTAGTAAGCATACATTTTAGGCCCTACCCAGCCCAAAAACGTCGGGTCGGGTCGGGTCGGATATGATCGGGTCTATCATATAATAATAGTAATAAAATAAAAACAAATATTTAATTTTTTCATTGAGCCAGAGCCCTACCCGGCCCGACTAATTAGCATACATTTTAGGCCCTACCCTACCCTAAATGTCGGTCGGGTTCGGGTATGGTCGGGTTCGGGCAGAATTTGAGAACTCTAGCATGGACACAGAACCCTGAATGGAGAGGGGTCCACCCTATGTTCCCCAGGTTCTATGTTCCCCACTTACCCCCCCAAAAGGTTCTATGTTCCCCAGCTCCCTACCCACCCTCCCCACAAAAAGGTTCTATATTCCCCTTTCAACCAAAAACAGGATCTACTGTATGTTCCCCACAAAAAAATGTATGTTCCCCACTCAAATGCAGGAAATGGTGGGACATCTTGCCCAGGTGCCCAGATGTCTCCACCCCTAAGTGCCCACTCGTCTATGTGCCCACTCGTCCAAATGCCCACATGTCCCTAAGTGGGGAACATAGAACCTATTGTAAGTTGAGCGGGGAACATAGAACCTTTTTTGTGGTGGTAAGTGGGAAACATAGAACCTGGGGAACATAGGACCTTTTTTGGGGGGGTAAGTGGGGAACATAGAACCTGGGGAACATAGGACCTTTTTTGGGGGGTAAATGGGGAACATAGAACCTGGGGAACATAGGTACGGTCCCAACTAGTGACTAGTTGTCAAATAAATGTAGTGGAGTAAAATTATAATATTTGCCTCTGAGATGTAATGAGGTAGAAGTAAAAGTACTGAAAATTGGAAATACTCCAGTAAAGTACTAACACCTCACAATTGAAATTAAGTACAGTATTTGAGTAAATGTACTTAGTTACTTAGTTTTACACTGCTGGACCCCTCACTCTGTCAACTGTAAACTGCTCTAAATCACATTCTACAACCACCACACATACAATATCTGACCACAATGTGGAAAATAGCTATTTATTTATGTATTTATTTTATATTTTCACCTAATGACATGGCCAGAATATTGACACCAGTTTGAAAGAGGTTGTTTTAACCAATGTGTATCATAAAATCACAATATCACTATCACTATCACATCTGTAGCCTATTGGAGTTGGACTCCCTGCTCCCTGTGTGTGGACTCACATCCTGTGGTCAGGTAGGACACCTACTGGCTGACAAGAGGTACTGCATCCCCAGACATGCTCTCTCTCCATTCTAGTTGAACAGTGTAAATGTCATCTCTCTCATGGAGGAGCAGGTTCTCCATTCTAGTTGAACAGTGTAAATGTCATCTCTCTCTCATAGAGGAGCAGGTTCTCCATTCTAGTTGAACAGTGTAAATGTCATCTCTCTCATAGAGGAGCAGGTTCTCCATTCTAGTTGAACAGTGTAAATGTCATCTCTCTCATAGAGGAGCAGGTTCTCTATTCTAGTTGAACAGTGTAAATGTCATCTCTCTCATAGAGGAGCAGGTTCTCCATTCTAGTTGAACAGTGTAAATGTCATCTCTCTCATGGAGGAGCAGGTTCTCCATTCTAGTTGAACAGTGTAAATGTCATCTCTCTCATAGAGGAGCAGGTTCTCCATTCTAGTTGAACAGTGTAAATGTCAGGTCTCTCATGGAGGACCAGGTTCCAGTCCCAGCTAGGAGATGTAACCTGGTCACCAGGCTAACAGAGTGAGGTGTGAGCCTGCTGGCTTGACGGCCAGCGCTGGAACACATGTCCTGACTCCTGCTCCTCCCTACCTCTCTAAAGTGTTTTCATTCAAAAAATCATTATACAGTAAAACAGTGCTGTGAAAGCTACTCATCTAGCAATACTAATCATTATAAAACAGTGTTATCAAAGCTACTCATCTAGCACAGTGGTTCTCAACCTTTTCAGGCAGCGACCCCCAAAATAATCATATTTTAACTGCATGGGGACCCCCACCCTGCACAAGCACTGTAGGAATTGTAGGAGTTGGCATTACATTGTAGGAGTTGGCATTACATTTACATTTGACTATCTATTCCATTGTGAGAATAGCCAATCTACATGCTCACAACGCCTCGCAACGTGAGGCGTTGTGAGCCTGTAGATCAGCTATTTTCACAGTTTCTGCCTCAAATATTTGACAATTTGAAAAATGTTTGACCAGAGGTACTAAAAAGGTCTGTAAAGTCCTTAAATTGTCACTTTAGAAATGTGCAGATACCCTAGTGTAGCCTATACACTTATACCGTATGTAGGTCTGTTTACTGTTGAGTGAGAAAACAATGTTACCATTTAGCTATCTGGTGACCCCCCTAGATAATTTGGGGACCCCTCTGGTGAGAACCACTGATCTAGCAGATACACGACTCATTATAAAACAGTGCTATCAAAGCTACTCATCTAGCAAATACACTATTCCCAGCAACAGTAGACACAACAACAAACTTAGCAGCAGTCCCTCAAAGTCATTTACAGTAATAAAGTAGTTCATAATACTATGGTGATAAATAATGTAGCAGTAAAACAAGTGTTTGGGGTTGAGTCTTGTGCATCTGAAGCAAATTTCACCTATTGACTTGTTTCAAACTACTACTGTGTGTGTGTGTGTGTGTGTGTGTGTGTGTGTGTGTGTGTGTGTGTGTGTGTGTGTGTGTGTGTGTGTGTGTGTGTGTGCGCGCGCGCGCGCGTGTGTGTGTGTGTGTGTGTGTGTGTGTGTGTGTGTGTGTGTGTCCTTGTATCAGAAAGAGGTCAAATACTTTGCCCTGATGAAAACAAACAATTGTATAGAGCCTACAGTAAGATTTACCCATACTTTTACATGAAACAGTGATTTTAATTCCTGATAGATGAAACAGAACAGTGTACATTAAGATACAGGATGAATCAAACAACATGGAATATAAAACATACAACAATAAACTGAGCTTGTACTAAATTATTGTAATATTGTTGATGTTCTTTATCTTCAGTGAACTGAAAGCTCACATGATTGTGAATATAGGCATTAACATGTTAAGAGCCTGACTGATGTGGGATTGTTTCATCAAGAGATTTAAGAAAGGGAGAATTCACCGTCATCACGTCATCCTGCAAATATCAGCCTGATATATCAGCTGGATGATGTATCGGTCAGGCTCTAGGTTAGATACATTTGATTCTGTACTTAAAAGCGGGCATATTTACACCAACATTATAGAAATATATACATGATTAAATACATTTTTGTAAAAGAAAGAAAAAAGAAAATCATCAACAGATGAAACAAAATGCCTAAATTGCCTGATGAAGACCTTAAGAGGTTGAAACGTTGCACCATTAAATTAAATGCATGTTTTTGGAGCTTAAAATCAGTGTGTGGATTTTTTATCTCCTCCTTGATTGTCACCTTGATGCCTTGATGACCTGCACCTGGCCTAATAAATGGGACCGTACCTATGTTCCCAAGGTTCTATGTTCCCAGGGTTCTATATTCCCCATTTACCACCTAATCCTAACCCTAACCTAACCCTAACCCTAACCCTAACTAACCCTAACCCTACCCCTAACCCTACCCCTTAACCCTAACCCTAACCCTAAACCTAACCTGGAAACATAGAACCTTGGGAACATAGGGAGGACCCCTAATAGATAAATAAAAGCATAAGATATCCACACAATCCTCTCTGAGAAATGGCTAAATAAACCTAAACTGATTCAAACACCAACACCAATTACACAATCAAGGCTGTTATCGGGCAGAAGCTGTATCTCCATATTGCAACTTTTAATGTTTTTTTTTCATTAATAAAATTAAATATATTATTAAATTAATTAATAAAGTAGTGAAAATCGTCTTTGTGTTGTTTCTTTGTAATATTTCTGTGAATGATCCCAATATCACAGAAGAGGCCTACAACTAAAAATCATGTGATCAACAAAACCAAGATGGTTTACTCTCACTTAAAAACAAAAAAAGAAAAAAAAGAAAGGAGACCGCGTCGGTCTTTTTAGACCCCCTGTAGAAAGATCATTGCGATGCATAATATTCTATGATACTGTATATCTAAGGTACCTGAAAATGCTCAAATTTGCTGGCAAGGGCAGCAATAGACAGTGTTTTAAATCTGGCAGTTAAAGAGTCCAACATCATGTCATCATGTGTTTAATCCTGAAACGGCTGATGAGTGTCCATGCAACAGCCAAGCACCCTGTTGAAGTGTCCTTGAGCAAGGCATTGGGCACCGGTAATTGCTCATTTCCTCTGAAGTATAGCTCTGAAGACTGTGTCTTAAAAATAATAACAGTTCAATGTATGTACAACTTCAATGTTTCTAACTTGTATTTTCATCCTCAGAAAAAAAAAGAAAAAACAGAACCAGGATACTTGTGGTATTTTATGTACATCAGTCCGGCCACTTTTACATCAAACCAAGATGTTCAGAAAGGCACGGGTCCAGATCACAGAGAATCAATATCATGCTTGACCTTGCATCAGGACCTTTGTGCCTCACTGTGTCGATGACAAAACGTGCCTTGTCATTTCTCATTTCTTTCCCAGCTGCCATCTCCAGCTCAGCTTCGGTTAACAGCTTCATTTCAAAGAGTTTGTCGAGGAGAATGTTGAGATTGGCCTCTGAAATGCTGTCAATGAAGCTGCTCCGCACAGGAAACCGTTTGTCTTCTGTTTCAAGACTCTGTGTGCACTGAGCTTGTTGGCTTTGTTGTCTTCTTATAGCGGGAACTTCTGCTGCAAGACTCGGTGTGCACTGAGCTTGTTGGCTTTGTTGTCTTCTCATAGCGCCAACCATAGCGGGAGATGAAAAGTCGACACAGCCTTCCCACACACAGACAGAGCTGTTATTGTCTCTTAGAAGGAGCTGAACACTCTTAAACCTTTTCTTTAATTTCACTTCAAAGTTTGAGATGAAATTGGGATTGGATGATTCATCAACTTCAAACTTTGCCTTGGTTTTGGGTTCAATCGTAATGGAATCTTGAGGGGACGTGGAGAGGCTATACTCTTTCTTTAGGATTAGTTCACAGGGTGGCTTTGGAATGTAAATCTCTTCTCCATATATTGGCTTCCTTTTGTTTATCACTTCGGCCAGCACAACATTCCTAGGTAGCAGCATTACATTCAGAATTGATATGGGTTCATCATCATCAATCGGTGGTGTATAAAACAGTGACACCAAAGCCTGGACAGGACTGGGCCCGAAGAACATATCTTTGATGATACCAAATATAGATAATCTGGTTACATCTATGATGACATGGGTTTCTGTGATCGTATGGGGTTTGATCAGCTCAAAGCCATCATCATCTATCACATGGACAACAGACAAAGATTTTCCTGCACCCGTGGAGAGGATCTCACAATGTGGAAGGCGTAGCTGACACACAGACCCCTGAGAGCCATTTATGTCAAACAATGTTCCTGCAGGCCTCTTGTCAAGCTGGGATAGAAGCCTTCGGTGCCATGGGACTGTCCTGTAAGTCACATCTCCCTCTGCCTCCATCTTAAACACCAGATCGGTCACGCTGCATTGGAAAAGTCCTGTTTGGGTAGAGTGGAACCTGTAGCTTTCCTTGTTTTCTACAACAATGATATCAGGTGTAATTCTCTGTGTTTTGTCCAGTAGTGTAACATCATTTAAGTTACTACTGAGATCAGTTTCATCTTGGAGCTCCAATGAAGGATGTGGAGAGGACTGTGACTCTGTAACAGGATGTTCTTCCATCTCACCATGCAAAGGAACAGTTCCCTGAAAACAAAGAAAATTAAATATATTCAAGGATATGAAATAAACATAAATAAAGAGTAACAAAATAATTAGGTGTTTAGCAGATGCTCTTTTCCAGAGTGAGATAAACATACTGTACATAGAAGCAGAGAGAGTGTGGGTCCTCAGTATAGGATCACGGGTAAAGAATCAAACAAGCGGTTCTCAAACTATGGGTTGCGACCCAAATTGTATCCGCGGGAAGGTAGCCTGGCATAGCAGAGGGCTTTATTTCTTCTTCTTTTTTTGCACTGGCAGATTCTTCTGGTTTCCTGGCTAGTGCGTAGTTGGGATTGTGCATTGAGAACCATTTTTAAATATATATTTAAATATAAAAAAAGAAAAAAAGGAGAGAGAGGGAAAATTTGCAATTTTGGGAAATTGCAAATGTGGCTGCCCAACTTGCTGCCCAACTTGTTGGGAAATATAATATTAAGGACGAACGGTACGGTAAGGACCATCAAACATTTGGTTGAATATGTTTATCGCATGGGTCCAGAGATCATGTGTACCGATTTCTTTGAGAAAAAATTAAATGTAGGAAAAGGAGCAAAAAGTGTGTTTTGAAGAAAATTCTAAATGGAGGAAAATCTGGGCATGGAGAGATTCATCACATCCCAAGGAATCCAGGGAAAAAGACATTTAGATTTTCCGAAATACGGTTCAAGAGTTATAGGGCAAAACGTAAAGTGGTCTGTTATATGAGGTCGAATGATATTAAAAAAAAATTACTTAATTTTCGTAATTTTTACGCTACCAACCTCCCCTCCATGTTTTGAAAACCTTTCCGAGAGAAAAAAACTGGAGAATTTTTGATTCCCATAAGTCAAAGGGGAAAATTAATTCACTAATGAATTAATATCAATTAAAATGTACAACTTTTCTCTTAGCAAAATGCAAGCAAACGATTCACGATGAAGCTGGTAGATTTTACATATGGCTCGAGTGCATGCCGCAAAAACTGTGGGAGGAGTAGTGCACCAAAATAAAGTTTATCTGGAAGAATAAAATCGGACAAGTACTATAATCTGGTTGTTAGGGCAAACACACTAATAACTAAAAGCAGTGCTCGTCCAGGCATGGCATTTGTTCCTTGACCTATTTTGCCTTTCTAATTTTTATGGAGAATGGAGTGTATTTTTGCAGAAACTCGCAAATGGCAAGAAACCACTCCATTCCTATTGAAAAGCAGAATCCACCTTCATAGGTATTTAAAGTCAGAGAAGGTCATAAAAATAGCAAAAATAGCTGATCTACAAGCTCAATGTTCTGGAAATCCCTTGAAAATCAACTGTCTTGCCAATGGCAGGACTTGTGAAGTATTGACTACATCTGTAAGTTGGCCTCCTGGTTGCGCTACAAAAGCAAATGTAAAAAAAAAAGAATACAAAAAAAAAATGCAGGGCAAAGGTTTTTCCTTAGCGTCGAGGGAGTGCGCATATAAAGTTTTACACTGATGGGTGGAGTCAAAGGTAAATCTGAGGTGGCATTTCTTCCTCTGCCTAGTGGGAACGTTTGCCCAATTTCACCAAGATGATGTTCATGAGAGGCATTTTGTGCAAAACTGACCAATCCTGCAATTGTTGCCAATCAGGATGGAATATGGAAAAGAGGACAGATCCATGTCGATCACATGACTGTAGAGATACTGTCTAATAATTTGCATGATTTGTGGACAAAATCTGTCGGAGTAGTGTCTAAAACTGTGTTTTGCAAACATCTGCCTCATGGTGGTGCTAGAACAGGGCCATGTGAGAAATGTGGGGCAGAGGTTCTGAATTGGTATCCAGGGAGTGTGTGTGTACAGTTTGGCAGTTGACCGGGCCAACAGTGCCGGAGATTAGGCCAGGCGTCCTGGTGGTGCTATGATAGGCCAATGTAAAAAGGGTGGCATTTGTTCCTTGACCTAATGGGAAAATGTGTGGTATATTGCACTGTAATCGCAAGCGGCATTGATGATTTGAGGCATTTTGTTCAAAAAATAACTTTGGAAGCCAATTAGGATGGAATATGAAATAGCAGATGCAATGGTCTTGATCACTTGACTATAGAGATACTGTGTACTGATTTGCTGATTACTGATTTACTGATTTGATACGTTTTCCACTTATCGGTGGAGTTAAAGGTAAAACACAAATTGGCCTGGTATAGCGCCACCATGAGTTTTGAGATTTGAGAAATTTGTATTTCTTCCTCTGCCTAGTGGGAATATGCGTGCCCAATTTCACAAAGATTGCATGCTGTTGCAAATGCTGTTGCAAACATCAGCCTCATGGTGGCACTAAAAACGGGCCATGTGAAAAATGGACGGCAGAGGTTCTGAATTGGCATTCACGGAGTGTGTGTGCAGTCTGGCAGAGAACAAGCCAACGGCGCCGGAGATTAGCTAGTAACAAGACGGACGGATGGATGCATAGATGGACGGACAGGGGCGAAAACATACTCTCCCCCATGCCTTCGGCTGGTGGAGACAACCAGTGTATAAATATGTAGTGAACTGATTTGAATGCTTCATTATACTGAAAACAACAACAATGCATATTAAATCGTGTGAGCTTGTAGATCTGCTACTTTGGCATGTGACACTGGCCTGCAACAAAGTATAAATCAAGCCTAAAGTTTAATCTATGAAACATCTTCATCTCTCACTCTCATCACATCAGAGTCTGCCTGGCTGGGAGCTAGACTCATGCTGTCATATCCTGAAGAGGGCGCTATTGGTCCAAAATGAGTTGTCAGCCAATCGGAGACCTTGGCAGGTGACCAGCAGTATAAACGTTCTGTTTCACCACTCACTGCAACAGAAGACAACAGAAAGCAAGACATTTACAATTAGAATAAAAACCATGAATGAACCATGATGTAATTTTCACCTTTGACACCCGATAGTTCATCATTTCTTTAGTTGATCATTCCCTCCTAGTTTCATGAAAATACACAAATCCAATCTTGTTATTTTATAGCCTAGTACAGGGGTTCCCAAACCTTTTTGTCTCAGGGCACCCCATGAATATTGTTTTAATCCGAGTCACCCTAACATTATATTTTTTACTCCCAGCACCTTATGTATCGCCGTTGTCGGGTGGAAACTTTGTATGTTTTGTATTTATCATCTATAAAATTTACTAAACTAGTGAAAACAGTTGATCTACAGGTGTTGTGTGCTTGTAGATCGGTTGTAGTTTAGTGCGACAATCTTGTATGAAGCAGGGCTTTGCTTTACCAAAAGACGTACACATTTGAAACTTGGAGATACGAGGTTTCTGCCCGACAGAGACGATATTTTAGTGATTATGTTGCAAGGAAAACGTTGAGATAATAGCCATTTTGGTTAGAACTGACTGAAAAAAACTTTAAAATGATACTAAATATTTTTTCAAGTGTCCAAATAAAATATTATCACATTATCTCGCGGCACCCCTGGACTGCCGTCACGGCACCCCAGGGTGCCCCGTCACCCACTTTGAAAACCCCTGGCCTAGTAAACTGACTCATCCCATGTTCTGTTCGAATGAAAGCAGGAGGAGTCTGGTTTACGAGGCTAGTTATTTTATGCATGAAGGCCCAAACACAATACACTTTTATTTGTGTCCACATAAGAGAATGAAAGTAAGACTCACTTGGTTCTTGTGGATCCATCATCACAAACTTCAACATCCTCTCTATCACCTCCTCCTCTCTCTTCTTCCATTCTTCTGCTGTGACAGTTTTCCTTCCTGTCAGTCTTTCAAACAGGGTCCACCGTCGTGTCTCCTGTCACAATAACAAGCAAGAGAGGGACAACTCACTGAATCTTTGTACATAGTGTTTGTATTTGTTGATTACATACTATAGGAGCCAGGGAGGAAAAAGGAACAAATATTACTGTGTTCCTACAATGATCATAGAAATAACATCTATACTGATACGAAATACAATCTGTTACAAGGATCATGTATGATGAAATATATAAGCTAAAGAAATACGTCAAATTAAGTTCAATCTATCTTCATCTCTCACATCAATGTCTGCCAGGCTGGAGACTTCACTCATGGCATCAAATTGTGAAGAGCGTGTGTCACTCACTGCAACACAAGACAACAGACAGCAAGACATTTACAATGACAATATGAACTGAACCATGATGCCATTTCGACCTTGACCTCTTTCACACAAAAGATAATATTTTCATGGCAGCAGACTGATCATTCCATACAAGTTTCGTGAAAATACACCCATCTAAAAAATGTGTGTACAGTACACACACACATGCAACACGCACACACACAGTACTCGATTACAAAATCATTGCCGTGAGGCAGAAGCTTTATCTAAATATTTCAACTTTTCATGTTTTTTCATAATAATAAATTCATTCCATAAGTAGTGAAAATAGTCTATTTTTTTTATAAATGTTGATCCAATGAAGGCAAGAGCTAATAGAGCGTATGTGCATGCATGAAGTGTACGGCAACTCGAGTGGCAAAGTGAGTTTAACGTAGTTTAATACAATCAGGTCTAGGACTTTTCTGTTTGGATGTATGAGCTGTCAAGGCCATAAGTAGTTATTTTGCCACTCAGTAGTAGTAGTTCCCGCATAACTTCCTGCTATGATGATGTTGTCATGTGCGTAGCCTCTACAGGCCTAAATACATTGGATCCATTAAAACACAGTTTCTGTTTGTTTTTCCATGTCTTGAAAAGTTAACATTATTGAACATCCAGTGTTTCCAGCTGACCGTGATGATATGCTGTAAACAGGATATTGATACTCACTGCTTGGAGGAAGAGGTTGCATGCTGTTCCTTCTCCTGACAGCTGGTAGAGATGATTCTACTGGATCCTTCAGCACAGACTGAGATATAACATGAAATAAATAATTAAAACGTGAAATTGAAACAAAAACATCCACTGTATGAAGATGCAATGAAACATTCTCTTCATCTCTCACTCTTACATCAGCGTCAGCCTGGCTGGAAACTTCACTCATGGTTCCAACTCCTGTAGAGCGAGTTCCACCACTCACTGGAACACAAGACAACACACATCATTACACTACCTCCAGGTTTTATCAAAATACACCCAGACATTCTTATGTTCTTTTGTAGCCCACACACACACAGAGACCCCCCCCCCCCACACACACACACACACACACACACACACACACACACACACACACACACACACACACACACACACACACACACACACACACACACACACACTTATAAAGTCGTCACTGTCGGGCAGATGACACATCTCCATATTTGAACGTGTCAAACAAAAGTAGTGAAAATAGTCTGTCTGTGGGTTTTATAAATATTGAACCAATTCAAGTGACTGAATAAAAACTACATTGGATCCATTAAAACACAGGTTTTCTTCTCTTTTTGTTTTTTATTTTGTAACATTATTGATCATCCAGTGTTTCCAGCTGACAGTGATGATATGCAGTAAACAGGATATTGATACTCACTGCTTGGAGGCATCAGTTCCATGCTGTTCCTTCTCCTGACAGCTGGTAGAGTTGATTCTACTGGATCCTTCACCACAGACTGAAAATAACACATAAAGTAAAGAAATATTAATTAAAATGTGTGTGATTAATGTCAGACTAAAGTTTCATCGATGAAACATCTTCATCTCTCACACTCACATCAGCATCAGCCTGAGTAGGAGCTTCACTGGTGGTGTGATATCCTGAAGAGCTTCTTCCACCACTCACTGCAACACAAGACAACAGACAGCAAGACATTTACAATGACAATAAAACACTGCAACACAAGACAACAGACAGCAAGACATTTACAATGACAATAAAAACACTGCAACACAAGACAACAGACAGCAAGACATTTACAATGATAATAAAAACACACCTGGATGTGAAAACATCTCTACATGTCTTTGTTCCTCACATATCGCGCACGCGCGCGCACACGCACACACACACACACACACACACACACACACACACACACACACACACACACACACACACACACACACACACACACACACACACACACACACACACACACACACACAGGAATAATGCCAATATCCTACAGACAAAAAAAGTTAATACTCACTACTAGGAGGAAGCCCCAGTATGCTGTTCCTTCTCCTGACAGCTGGCAGGGTTGGATCTTCTGGCTCCGTCACCACAAATCTCATCATCCTCTCTATGATCTCCTGCTCTCTCTTCTTCCATTGATCTTCTGTTACTCCTCTCAGTCTTTCAAACAGTGGCATCTGCCCAAAGTGTCCTCTGTTCCTCATCACCATGTCTTCTGTTTTCACCATCAGCTCTTTTACTTCTGAAATGTCCCTCTTGGGGCCAGCCAGAACATGGTACCTGTAGCCACATTTCTCCAGGAGCCACCTCAGAGGTTCTCCTTCAGACTCGATGTACTCCTCAACACATCTCCCTCCCAGCCACCATCCCCACATGAACAGAACCAGAGCGTCTCTCCAGACTCTGTCCCCCAGCAGCTCCATCTGTTCCTCCACTGATGTCCTGTCAGCTTCAGAGAAACTGGACCTGACATCAACAGTCACCAGGACAGCATGGGGTCCAGGAGAACAGAGAGTCACACCGTGTAGAAGGACGTCTTTGGTCTTCTGTGATGGAGGTGTAGTCGACCAGTCTGGACAGATCACCACACTCACTGTTCTGTCAGCAACTCTTCTCTGTTGTCTGACACATTGTGTCAGTTTAGTCTGGGTTTTAAACTCCTGGAACATGAGGTTTAATGTATGTTAGTCAAAATAATCAACTCCAATCTATTCTGTCCTCATTGAAGAGTTTTCTCTGGCTTACCAGAAATGAACTCACTGAATTCATTATTATGCATCACTTTGTCTAACAGAGCAACAGTAACACTACAAACATTACATTAATTATAACTAAATGTATGGAATAATAATTTAACTACCTAACTAGAAAAGGGCAGACAGTAGAGCATACATGTCCACCAGGGGGCGTGCTCTAATAATAGTTGTGATGTATACAGTCATGTTTAGCTACAGTCATGAAGAACTGAGCACCATGTGACTCTCTCTCTCTCTCTCTCTCTCTCTCTCTCTCTCTCTCTCTCTCTCTCTCTCTCTCTCTCTCTCTCTCTCTCTCTCTCTCCACATTCGTTGTCTATCTCTCTTTATCATCTTTTTCTCTGCTTTGCTGAACATGTGTGTAATGATCACTGACAGTTCATTGATCACATGATGTCTCAAACATTCATGACAGCAGATACTTTACATTATCATCAGAAAACATTTATATTTGATCTCTTTACTGTTTACTTTGATCTCATTCATTATAACATCACATTCATATCATATTACTTTACTGTTTACTTTGATCTCATTCATTATAACATCACATTCATATCATATTACTCACCTTCCATTGAGTGTATGGAAACACCTCCTGCTGCAGAATGAGGTCTCCAGCTCTGCTCCTCTCATCCTGCTTTCCACCAACCAACATCAGCCTGACATCTGCTAGACTCTGATGTTTTCCTGACACACACACACACACACACACACACACACACACACACACACACACACACACACACACACACACACACACACACACACACACACACACACACACACACTTACTTTATCACTTTCACCTTTCAAAATGTTTCAAATATAGATTAAAATAACTGATCTACAAGCTCACAATGTGTCATGATGGAATGCGTTGTGAGCTTGTAGATCTGCTATGTTAGCTTTTTTTCTACTTTCGCTACTTTTGCGTGGCACCATGACAAGGTAGGGAATTAATTATTGAAAAGAAAAGTTAAAAAAGGTTCCTGACAGACAGCAACAATGTATTAAAATGGAAAATATTTATATTAAATTATTAAGATATGAAAGGAGAGGCAGGCTAACACAATTACACACACACACACACACACACACACACACACACACACACACACACACACACACACACACACACACACACACACACACACACACACACACACACATATAATCATCACCTTCAAACAGAGCTTTCAGAGCAGTTCTTTGTCTGTGTGTCTTGGTCATGAATGTGTGGACACGTTCCTGGATGTTCCTCTTCCTCTCTGACATCTTCTCATCTCCATCATCTTCATAGTGTCCACCTGTGTTTCCTGACACCATGTCCTCTACCTTCTCCAGAAGCTGTGTGACCTGAGTGACATCTGTCTTCTGGTTGTTGAGGACATGATACCTGTTTCCACATTTGTCAACAAGCCAGAGGAGGTCTTCACCTTCAGCCTCAATGTACTGCTCAATGCTTCTGTCTCCCAGACAGCCTCCATAGGTGAACAGTATCATAGAGTAACTCCACACGCTCTCTGGCTGAAGTGACATGTGTTCCTCTAATGCTACTCTCTGTGCTTTGGTGAATGCTCTAGCAAGAGGAACCGCCAGAAGAACAGCATGTGGTCCAGGAGGACAGAGAGACACACTGTTCTGGATCTCCAGTTTGTCCATCTCTGAGGTGTCCTGTAGTGGACTGTTGTAGAGCCAGCCTGGTGAGTCCACCACTGTCACATGTCTCCCTGCTACTTCACCCTGTCTCACCTCACACTGCACTGACCTCTGACCTGCTTTAAAACCACTTCCTGTCAGAATGGTGTTTCCTGCTGAACTCTTCCCAGACCACCACCTTCCCAACAACACAATCCTGATGTCAGTCAGTCCTGTCAGAGAAAACATTGATTACTCTCACTTTGATACTTTTGATACTTTTTTTAATTCCATTCAGATATTTTACAACAAATAGTTAAAATAGCAAATATACTTGTAGACCTGCTTTTTTCAAACATTTTGAACATGTGTTTTTGTTGTGGTTGAGGAACAAAGCAACAATGTCCAGGTAATTCTATGATGTTGTTAATATGTAATAATCACATTGATACAAGTTAAATGAACACTAAGGTGTGTCCACTAGAGGTCAGTAGAGTACAGTGATGTATGCAGTGACATTATTACCTAGAGTCATGTAACAGTGGAACAATACATCTACAATACATTTGTGTGTGTGTGTGTGTGTGTGTGTGTGTGTGTGTGTGTGTGTGTGTGTGTGTGTGTGTGTGTGTGTGTGTGTGTGTGTGCGTGCGTGCGTGCGTGCGTGCGTGCGTGCGTGTGCAGATCAACTTTACGGATTCATTATCTTATCAGATTATCAACTATAATGTAATTAATCAAATATTTTTACTACAAGAAAAGTTTTTTTTCTTTTTTTTTTTTAACTTTTCATTAACTCCCTACAAATATTTTTAATTTTATTAAACAATTTCTTATATCAATTATATTTGTACCACCAGTTAATCAAAGGTAGTGATTTGAACTGTAAGTGTTGGTTTTAACTGTGTGAGTCCTTCATAAGAGGAAGATACACAACATTGTTTTTGATAGCATTATACAGTAATTGGTTAGTATTGTGGATCTCATAGACCGGACATGTAGCCCCCTGATTGGCTAGTCCTGGTCCATTGCCTATCCCATAGCCTGGAGGAACGATTGTGCTACAATTATTAATTCACAAAAACAACAAACGTGTAGTTGTTGGTCAATTTGAAAACTATTCTGGAATTGAGGTCCTTGATGACATTGTACACAAGAGATATGATGCTCTTCTGTCTAATAGTTTATGAGACTATAATCAAGGGAAACACACCGGACGTGGAGGCGGTGCAGACACGGTGCGTCACAACATACACCCCATTATTTTCAATGAACTGAAGGTCTATTCACACTACACTGGTGTTGCGTGTGTGAGCGCACGCATCCCATTCATTTCCAATGGAGAATTGTGTGGAGCACGTCTAGCGCGATACGGCAAAAAACACAGAATTTCACGCTGAGCGCACGCATCAGACCGACTGAGAAATTTCAATGAACTTCGGCTCGACCAACATTATTCAAATCTTGTGCGTACGTGAGCTCTTGAAGCCAATGAAAGCAGTGCTGCTCTGCGTGTAGGTGTGTCTGTGTGAAATGACAGGGACAGAGTGACTGTCAATCAACAACAGCCTCGGGGACTGAAGGCGCCACAGAATTGCGTTCCTATGCGCTTTTACGGCGTGTATTTTTTCTTGGTGTGAATGCGGGTTAACCCTCACCGGTGGTGTCACACACACACAGGTGCGAGTCTGCCGCCTCGCCTGCCGCGCAGATACGCCGCTGTTCTATTTTTCCAGCGTTGCCGGGCAGAGAAAATGTTCTCCCCACCGGGGGAAATGAATAGTCTACGCCACGTGGCAGCGCACCGCATCCAGTTGGTGTTACCGCGTGCTTCACGGCCGGACTACACCAGAAAATGTGCGCACACGCATGTGCTGTCCGTAAAGCCCCTGGCTACACCAAGGAGGGAGTATTTGTGCGGGAGACCTGAGGAGTCTGTGTACAAAACACATACGCGCGTGTACAAAATAGAACAGCATGCGTATCCGGGGCTCGCGTTATCCGTGAGCCTGGTGTAGCCGGTATCATGATACGGCCGGGCTACACCAGAAAACGCACACGCATGCGTGTGCTATCTGTGCATGTGCGAAAAGTCCCTGGCTACACCAAGGAGGGGGTATGTGCGGGGGAGACCATGGGATTTTGTGTACAAAACGCATGTACGCGTATGTAAAAAATAGAACCGATCCTATTTTTACGGCCGGGCTACACCAGAAAACGCGCACGCATGCGTGCACTGTCTGTGCGTGTGCGAAAAGCCCCTGGCTACACCAAGGAGGGGGTATGTGCGGGAGACCATGGCCCCGTATAGCTGCTAATATTCCTCAGAAAAGAAATTCGAATATTGGTCTTAGAAATTGGCCAGAATATCGAATATATTCAAATATTAATATTATTATTATATATATATTTTTTACAGGGACAATACCAAAAATTATTTTTCAAGTTGTAAAAACACACACACATTACTGTGATTATTACATTTCATATCATACTCACATACCCATAACTTTAACGAGCCCCCCTCTTCAAAAAAGAAAAAAAAATAAAGAAATTGTTTTATAATAATTAATAATTTGAATATTCATTTTCATATTCGAATGTACATATTTCCATATTCGAAGAATATTCGAAATTTGAATATTAAATTGGCAGCCTTAATACACACTAACGCGCGTAAAAAGCCTTGGTGAAGCCCAGCCGATATATATTGGATCTTTCCAACGTGTTGTGCCCACGTACAGTAGTAAATGCTACGCACTGACGCGAGTGAAAAGCCTTGGTGTAGTCCGGCCGTCATGCGCGTCAATACTGCGACGCTGCGCAGCCGCCCGCGTCCGGTGTGTGCTCCTCTTCAGACAGGCAGACAGACAGACAGACTGACCAACAGACAGACAGTTAGGCAGGCAGGCAGACAGACAGACAGATAGATAGATGGTTAGACAGGCAGACAGGCAGACAGACAGATAGACAGACAGATGGTTAGACAGGCAGACAGAAAGACAGACAGATGGTTAGACAGGCAGACAGACAGACAGACAGACAGACAGACAGACAGACTAATAAAATATTATTTCTTAAAGTAAAACAAAACATACCAACAGCTTTTGGAGGTCCAGTTGTTTGTTTCTGAGCGTCTGCCCTCCTTTGTTCTGCTCTTCTTCTGATAGATCTCTCCATCTCCTTCAGTTCCTCTGAGACGTGTTCTTCTGTCTCATAGTGACCATTACTAGTCACCATCTGATCTACCTTCTGCAGCAGCTCTGTGACCTGACTACCATCTCCTCTGTCACTGATGTTAAGAACATGGAAGCGGCCTTCACATTTCTCAGTGAGATATCTTAATTCAGGGTAAGATCTAATGAGATCAGGTCTTATTTTGCTTTTATCGGCTACAGTGAACACCACAATAGTGTGTTTCCACGCTCTGTCACTGAGGAGAAATCTCACATGCTCCTCTGCTGACATCCCTGTTCCTACACATGGGACGTCCAGTCTCACCACTAGGGCAAAGACATGGGGACCTGGAGGACACAGATTCACACTCTGTTGGATTTCTAACTGAGTCAGTTTTGGGGTCAGATCTAGAGGATCAGTAGACCACCATCCTGGAGTGTCAACTACACTGACCGGTCTCCCTGACACTAACTCTTGTCTCATGACACTCTTAGTGGTTCTGTTTGTTTTAAAAACATCTCTGCCTAAGATTATGTTTCCTACTGAGCTCTTTCCACTGGGTTTAACATCATGTCTTCCCCCGATCAGAACAATTCTCAGTTCTGATGGGTGGCTGTTCTTCCCTGGTTGGAGAAATAAACATAATATTCATAAAGATCACAGATGTGACTAAACCAGTATCAGTTTGTTGGTTTCATGTGTTTTAATAGAACTCACCTCTGATGGAAGCTGAGGTTCCACTGGACATCCTGTCTACAGCTGTTGTTTGAACTGTAGTCACAATAATTTGCTGTTATTATTGTTTTGTTGTCATTACTGTTAGATCACACATTTGACTATATAATAAACAGTGGTGGACACAGTACTCAATCCCAGTACTTCAGTCAAAGTATACAGTAGATACTCTTGGTCACGTTTGTAATGGAGTTAAAGTTAAGTTAAAGTGATTACTTGTTAAAAAAAAGACAATACATATTGAAAATAGCAGATCTACAAGCTCATGCGTTATGCGACGCGTTGTATGTAAAATTGGTTTCATTTAGATATTAAATATGTCTTACAAACCCTTAAATTGTCATTTCACCATCATCTAGGGACCCCGTGGGGGTCCCGACCCACATGTTGAGAACCACTGCAGTATGTGATAGTCATTAGTTAGAGCACATTCCTCACTGTCAATTATTCCAACATCAACCTGTTGGAATGTAATCAGTGTACACATCACTGTGAAACCATTTCAACCCAGATCTACCGACAGGTGTGACTTAAAAACCAGGTGATGCACGTTAGTTCCGGACGGCTCTCATTGATTCATCTCAACAAACTAATCTCAGAAGTTAAAGGAGTAGTTCATCCCCAAAATGACTTTTTTTTCTAATGATTACTCACGCCATGGAGACTCCGGTTCAATAATATTTTGTTGTATTACTTTACACCACTGCTAACCTCACGTCACCAGCTGGCTAACTGCAGTACCTGACGTCACCAGCAGGCTGACTGCAGTACCTCACATCACCACCAGGCTGACTGCAGTACGTGTGGGAAGACTAGTTTCTATGTAATGTTCAGTGCTCTGATCTGATATGGAGCCTGCCTACTGTATCTGGGAATTTGAACATGAGCACGCCTGCACGCACGCACGCACACACACACACACACACACACACACACACACACACACACACACACACACACACACACACACACACACACACACACACACACACACACACACACACACACACACACACACACACACACACACACACACACACACACACACGCGCCCACACGTGCACACACGCCCACACGTGCACACACACACACACACGTGCACACACACGCCCACACACACGCCCACACACGCCTGCCCGCCCACACGCATATACGCAGTTAAATGTTGGTTAAAGTCAAACCAAAGCTGTGAACATATACTAGGCACATTTTAAAATGTTAATGTCACTGCTTTCTGACTGTAATTTGGGAATGTTGTTGATTTTGTACAGAAGTTGTACTTTTTTAGATTAGAGCTTCATGCATGTACTTTTTGTAATAGACTTTTTAGGTATATTGTAGTATGTATATAAAGACCTAACCAGGGACTGGGGTCGCAAATTCATGTTTTTTCTAACTTGATACATTGTTTTTATTGTCCCTGTCAAATAAACATATAAATAAATAAATACATAAAAAAACTGGCTCAGTCTTACCTGTCAATGAGTTCTGTTGGTCCACGGTCGTTGTCCGTAGAATGAGCTTTGGTCTATAAGTTGTTCTGTAGTTGAACTGGAGTCACACTGTGTCTAGTCTCTCAAGAACAGCCTAACTGAGCTCGAGTTCCAGTCAAGTGAAAAGAGCGACCGAACTTTTCCTTGACGATGGCTAGCCAGATTGCACTGTGTCAGATGCAAGATTAATTTACCTGTTCAGAAAGAAGAGACGAGAGAAGATGGGCGGAGAGAGAGAGAGAGAGAGAGAGAGAGAGAGAGAGAGAGAGAGAGAGAGAGAGAGAGAGAGAGAGAGAGAGATAGAGAGAGAGAGAGAGAGAGAGAGAGAGAGGAGGAGGAGTCAGTTAAATGAAGTGGTGAAGCTGGGTGCAGAGAGAGAGGTTGTCAAACTGGTTTCCTTCCCAGGGGCGTCAATTGGGTATGGCAGGGGTATGCAGCTGCCATACCCTGGGTCCCAGGGGGGGAATAAAAGTTACTTTTAAATATAAATCCATGAATGTCTCTTTGTCTATCTGTGCTGGTTATTATGTTGTTAAATTACAGTAAAATAACTACAAATGCAAATGTAACAAAATGTTCATTTTAACAAGGTATTATAATTATATTCTCCACACTTTTATTCTCCCCATCTTGACAGAATGGTATATTCCCAGGTTCCGCAGGTCAGCTGCACAGGTGCAATGCGTTATTGTTAATTGTGGCACGTTTACTAACATGCTAAGTTTAGCTGCACTTGAACAACCGTTCCAGGCTGCCATATCCAGCTCGAGAAACCTTAGAAATCTGTGTAAAAAAACGGACAAAACTCATTGTTATCAGATGTTGTGAAAATAGACGATCTACATGCTCACAACGCCTCGCAGCGCGAGTCGTTGTGAGCATGTAGATCGGCTATTTTCACAACCGTGTTATACAAAATGTAATGCCTCTTTTCCATGAGGACTCCCGTCTTTGCCATACCCTAGCTTTTGCTGAACTGACGCCACTGTTCCTTCCCATATAAACATCTGATCATGTCCACACATGACACGACATCATTAGAAACAAAATGAGATACGTCCAAAAGACTCGAATGCATTTCACCCGTTTCTATGATATTAATATGGATAACTTAAAACATTGTACATTGTTTTACCTCTAGTCTAGTGGGACAGTTCACCTCACCCAAAAACGTATTGATTTTGTTTTTGTTGCATTCACAATCCAATCATGTGATGACCAGCAGTGGTTCCCTATGGAGACACAATGAGTCTCCTGAAATGATTGGCTTAGGAATGCAACAAAAACAAATAAATACGTAATTTTTTGGGTGAACTATCCCTTTAAAAAACCTTTTTACATTTTCCTGTCTGCATTTGAATTCAAGTCTCCATGGGGTGAGTAATCGATAAGAAAAAAGCCATTTGGGGGTGAACTATCCCTTTAATTCACACATATGAGGGGGGGGGGGGGGGGGTGTACAGTACAGTATGGGTAGCATGGCACAATGCCAGTCTGTGAGGATGAGGTGAGCGGGCACCACAAGCAGGCAGCCAGCAAACACGCAGGCAACCAACGAGGCAGCCAGCAGTTTGTCTCCGCCCCCTCTCTGTCACTCTCTGCAGGTGAAACACTCATTCATGCCTTCATTACATCCCGCCTCGACTATTGCAACAGTATCCTCCACGGCACCACCTCCAAAGTCCTCAATAAACTTCAATATGTCCAGAACTCTGCTGCCCGCCTGCTCACCAGTACCCGCTCAAGTGACCATATTACACCTGTCCTCCGTGACCTTCATTGGCTCCCAGTCAAATACAGAATCCACTTACTCCTAAACACCTATAAAGCACTAAACCACCTCACTCCTCCATACCTCCGTGATCTCCTGGAACCCTATACCCCACCCCGCTCCCTCAGGTCTGGTGACGCAAACCTCCTTGTTGTCCCCACCACCAATAAACGTACCTGGGGCGACAGAGCTTTTGCTTTTGCTGCCCCAACCCTTTGGAAAGCCCCCACCCTCCAAACCTTCAAAACCGGTCTCAAAACCCACCTCTATCATATTGCTTTCTCCAGCTAATCTACTTCATGTTAATTGTTTTTAATTGGTTTTATTAGTCTTAGTGTTTTTTATTCTTTAATAAACCCTTGGATGCATGACCTACCAATACCTACACTCTTCCATGAGTGGGGTCAAAAATGACCCCAATTAAAATCAATGTGTTTTTGCAATAAACGACTTGCTCTCACACGTAACTCTGCCATACTTTTGCCTAGCAAAGTGATTTCAACTTTAAAACACTCACACGACTTGGGCCTTTTTTCTGCCAATAGGGACGAGCTGTAATTGTTGAAGCCCCGCCCCCTCTGTCTACTAAACGCATGCAGCAGCTGTCACACTTTGCTGTCACACTTTGCTCTCACACGTAACTCTGGCATAATTTTGCGTAGCAATGTGATTTCAACTTTAAAACGCTCACACGACTTGGCACTTTTTCCGGGCAATAGGGATGAGCTGTAATTGTTGAAGCCCCGCCCCCCTGTCTTCCTATTGGCCGGGCTTTAAATAGCCATAACTCCAGTTCGCAGCATGGTACCGTCTTGAAACTTGGTGTCTGGACTTAGACCACCATAGGGATGAGTTGCAATTATTGAAGCCCCGCCCCCTCTTTCCTCCTATTGGTTGGGCTTTAAACATCCATAACTCCAGTTTGCAGCATGGTACCGTCTCGAAACTTGGTGTCTGGACTTAGACAGCCAATATGGACGAGCTGTAATTGTTGAAGCCCTGCCCCCTCTTACAAGTCTGTTGTTTCCACCCGCCCTGACGGTCGCTTCTCGCCCTTAGGGCGTCTTACTGGTAATAGAAGTAGTAATAGTAGTAGTAATAGTAGTAATAGTAGTTATAGTAGTAGTTATAGTAGTAGTAGTAGTAATATTAGTAATAATAGTTGCGACCGTAGGTCGCAAGTTTAGTATGTGAACGGTCACAGCTTGTAGGTATGTATGTATGTATCTCTGTCATGCCTGACACCGTGGTTCTATGGGTTTGTCGCTCTGACATCATGCTCTGATGTCACTGTGATGTCAGGGGAACCACTCTAACAGAATGTGTTTGCCGCTCTGGCTTCACTGTGATGTCACACTAATCATTTTTATGCCCATACATCGAGATCCCTGTCTGTAGAACCAGTCACACAGATATGGGATGTCTTGGCCTTCTGCCTTGGCCATACATGGATTCTGTTAGTGTGGTATGTGGCCGATGTGATCTCCATATATGGGTATTCCCATATGAAGTCCTGTTAGATATGGGCATAATATTAATGACATCAGGGAACCCCATGTATGGGCATAAAAGGGATTCTGTTAGTGTGATATCATAGTGAAGCCAGAGCGTGAAGCCAGAGCGGCAAACCCATTCTGTTAGAGTGGTTCCCCTGACATCACAGTGGCATCAGAGCATGATGTCAGAGCGACAAGCCCATAGAACCACAGTGTCAGGCGTGACAGAGATACATACATACATACATACATATGGACAAGCTGTGACCGTTCACATACTAAACTTGCGATCTATGGTCTTAACTATTATTACTACTATTACTACTTTTATTACTACTACTATTACTACTATTACCAGCAAGACGCCCTAAGGGCGAGAAGCGACCATCAGGGCGGGTGGAAACAACAGACTTGTAAGAGGGGGTGCGGCTTCAACAATTACAGCTCGTCCATATTGGCCGTCTAAGTCCAGACACCAAGTTCCGAGACTGTACAATGCTGCAAACTGGAGTTATGGATGTTTAAAGCACAGCCAATGGGAGGGAAGAGGGGGTGTGGCTTCAACAATTGCAACTCATCCCTATGGTAGTCTAAGTCCAGAAACCACATTTCGAGACAGTACCATGCTGCGAACTGGAGTTATGGCTGTTTAAAGCCCAGCCAATAGGAAGACAGGGGGGCGGGGCTTCAACAATTACAGCTCGTCCCTATTGGCCGGAAAAAGGGCCAAGTCGTGTGAGCGTTTTAAAGTTGAAAACACGTTGCTACGCAAAAGTATGCCAGAGTTATGTGCGAGAGCGAAGTGTGACAGCAAAGTGTGACAGCTGCTGCATGCGTTTAGTAGACAGAGGGGGCGGGGCTTCAACAATTACAGCTCGTCCCTATTGGCAGATAAAAGGCCCAAGTCGTGTGAGCGTTTTAAAGTTGAAATCACGTTGATAGGCAAAAGTATGGCAGAATTATGTGTGAGAGCAAAGTAGTTTATTGCAAAAATGCATTGATTTTAATTGGGGTCATTTTTGACCCCACTCATGGAAGAGTGGGGTAGTGATACAAAAACTGAAATTTCTTAAAATTAATGAAAGGAATGATAAAAATACAAATGTCCTCATGTCACAAACATGTTTTATGAGGAATACCTGGAATATGAAAATATTTAAACTTTTTATTTTAAAGATATTGAAGAATAACATCCCCTGGGGTCGTTTTTGACCCCACTCATGCATCCTAGGGTTAATAAAGTTGTTTATTTTGTTATTTTTTGCCCCATGTAAAGCGTCTTTGGGTACTCAGAAAAGCGCTATATAAATTTGAGATATTATTATTATTATTAGGAGGTCTTTGAAATGATGAATAAAACTGTTTGAGAACCACTAGCAGTTACGTCAACCTTACGAGATGGGCGGAGAGACATACAGACATACAGACAGGCAGACAGACAGACAGACAGACAGACAGACAGACAGACAGACAGACAGACAGACAGACAGACAGACAGACAGACAGACAGACAGACAGACAGGCAGGCAGGCAGGCAGGCAGGCAGACAGACAGACAGACAGACAGACAGACAGACAGACAGACAGAGCAAAGTTTCCACAGAACAGGCAGGGAGTCATAAGAGGAGGAGTCAGATACAAGTTGCTACCTGATATTAAAATGTTTTCTATGTCCTGGTGAGATGAAGTGGTGAAGCTGGGTGCAGAGACACACAGAGAGAGAAAGGCTGTCAAACTGGTTTCCTTCCTATAAACATCTGATCATGTCCACACATGACACAACATCATTAGAAAAGAATGAACTGAAAAACAACAAGAGACATCCAAAAGACTCAAATGCATTTCCCCCGTTTCTATGATATTGATATGGAAATGTGCTTGTTTGTTTTACCTCTAGTGTCTTAAGCTAACTATGCTCTGAGAGAATAAAGCAACCATGCAGGTGCTCACCGGAGACATGATTTAAAACATAAAGTTAAAAGTCAAAAGGTGCTTGTGAATAAAGAACTGGCCCTTGTAAAAACACAAAACCTACCTCCCCCACCCCCACCTCAGCTGTTTACAGAACATATTACATATTGTTCCTTTTCTACTTGTTTATATGATGTTATGATGTTTTAGCATAGGCCTAGTATGTCATTAAATATTTCAATGAATTGAGTACACAGCCATCTAGACTTTCTTGAAAAAATCATTTTAGCTGACATTGTATTGTACTGTAATTCCCTGTACCTGTCTCTACAAACTGTTAATAAAGTATTCATCAGAATCTCTGATAAAAAGGATCCAAGCACTTGGTGTAAAAAGAGGAAACAGCCTTCATAAGGCCGAAGCCAAGTCTTCTGCAGGGCTTTTAAAAAATAAATATGAACATAGAATATCTGTTTACCTGAACAGAAAGAGACTAAACTATTAAAGCTGCCTTGACAAACATAAAACTAGTTTAGTTGGTAGAACTTGATCTCCTCCTGTCCTCAAGTAACCCTGTCCTCTGTAAAGCCAACAATCTGTAATGTAAATATGTGAGAGCCTGTGGCAGTAAAGTGATCCACCCACTGTGTAGCTAGAAAACTCATGTGACCTCAAATTCATTAAGCACCGTCATTTCCACCTGGCTGTGAGGCTGGGAAGCGCACGCACACATTTGTCAGCACTACAATACAGGCTTATCCTTCTTTTTTTTTTGCTGGTCATAAAATGATTGTAGACCTGTCAGTTAATGTCAGGTATAATGACTGTATCCAGGTCTAAAAATATATAAATCATTCATATCACATACATCATACGATTACAACAATACATTAACCACCTAGTTCCAAGGCCTAAGCCGGGGGTCAGCTACCTGCAGCTCTAGAGCCGCATGTGGCTCTTTAGCGCCACCCTAGTGGCTCCCTGGAGCTTTTTTCAAAAATGTATGAAAATGGAAAAAAATATATTTTTTGTTTTAATATGGTTTCTGTAGGAGGACAGACATGACACAAACATTCTTAATGTTTTCCAATGCTGTTAAAATGTGTAGAATAAATATAAAATTTCAACATTCTCTCCAGGATGCGCTGCAGGGAAAATAAACATTTAATCATGAATGCTCATTATGTATTTGTAGCCTACTTAGTCATTTTGATAGTAGGCTAATATAGCTAATATAGACACTAACAGCATGTATTGCCTTCATTATAAGGCTTATAAGGCTTTTATTTTTTTTGCGGCTCCAGACAGATTTGTTTTTTTGGTCCAATATGGCTCTTTCAACACATTTTGGGTTGCCGACCCCTGGCCTAAGCCCTATTTCAAAAATAATGAAAATAGTTGATCCACAAGCTCACATGGTGTTGTGTTGTGAGTGTAGTAAAAGGAACAACATTCCTGTGCCCAACAACTGGACAGAAAAGGGCTTACTAGCACAGTGGTTCTCAAAGTGTGGTCCAGGGACCCTCAGGATCCTTGAAGGGGTTCCAAATGGAACCATAAAGGTCTGTTTTAATGTAATACTTTAGTAGCAAGATTGTTAACTTGATTGTTAACGTGAAGCCAAGCCAAGAGCTTGGCTTCACGCTTGAAGGAAGTCAAGGACTTCAAGTACCTGGGCGCATGGGTCGACTCAACTGAGAAAGACCTCAAAGTAAGGAAGGCACTCGCTTGGAGGGCCCTGAACGGCATGAACAGTGTATGGAACTCTAGCCTCCCCCGCCAAATCAAACTTAGCTTCTTCTTTGCAACAGTGGAGTCTGTTCTCCTCTATGGCAGTGAATGCTGGACCCTGAAGCCAACCCTGCAGAAGTCTCTAAATGGGTGCTACATTAGAATGTTGCGTGCAGTACTCAACATCAACAGGAGCGCACATGTTACCAACAGGAGCCTGTATGAGGGAATACCAAGGGTAAGCGAGAAAATTGCCACCAGAAGAATGAGACTTGCAGGACACTGCCAAAGACACCAGGAGCTTCCAGCCAGCAAATTGGTACTGTGGGAGCCAACACATGGGCACCGGTCGCGAGGACGTCCCACAAAAACATACGTGGACATACTCAAGGAAGACGTAGGGACACAGAACACCAATGAGCTGGCCAGATGTATGGAGAACCGAGATGACTGGAAACAACGATGGAGGGCTCGTCTGAGGACGACCTAGATAGATAGATAAGATTGTTAACAGTATAAGTAGTAGTACTCAATTCATCAGTAGGCTATGCCAGGGTTAGAATCAAGTTTTAAGAATAACATTCAAAGAACTTATCACTGATCTGCAGGGGTATAATTGTTACGCCCAAGGGCTTCATTATTATTATTATTATTCTTACCATAATATCCAAGTATCCAACCCAGCCACCCGCTGCGACGGACAGGAGGTGACGGGGAGACGGAGTCCGGCCGTGGCTGAGCCTGTGAGGTGGCCGCTCCCCGCTGCGTGGCTACAAACCTTCAAACTGTCTTCGTCGAGTTCGCACTGCTGCTGCAGCTCCCCGCTGTACCTGACTGTTTGTTCGTTTTACTGGTTATTAGTTGTTGGAGTATGATTTGAGCCCGTCTGAACGGCTGCCTTTTGGTTAAGTTGTTTTCTATCTGTTTTGTTCTCCATAGCCTATCTTTTTGTTTGTATTTTGTACTAGACCATTATTTTGTCATTTCGTTATTGTTTGTTTATTGTTGAGAGCAAGCTCTGAGCCACTTCATTCTGCGGCCTGGCGCCGTCTAGAATTTAGATCATATTCTTACAAAGTAATATATTTAACATCTTCACCTTTTCTACATTTAACTTATTGTTAATGAAAAGAGACTTTGTACTGTAAACACTATTTTTCTACCAGATTGTAATAAAACCTCTATATTTTCTGCAAACTGGTTTAATAGTGAATATGTAGTACTCATTTAGCCCTAGACAACCCTGTGGGTTATTACAATAATATATAAACTGAAAGTTGGATGATTGAGTGTCCTTGAGCTTTATGGGATTACAGACACAGTAATATAATGAGGTGTTTGTTCAGTCTCTTCTTAAAGGCACCAATACTACTTGGGATGTAATGTCTCCAACAACCTGCAGGGGGAAGGCTGTTCCATGGTGTTATAGCAGAGTGGAGAAAGCTCCTATCAAGGCACTCCTATGAGGCAACTCAGGTCTGTTTTACTAAGCATAAAGCCATCATCAGCCATCAGCCAAACCATCACTGGTGATGGTTTGTTTAGTGAAATGGACATGACTAACTAGCTTGTTAATATAAATGATATTATATGATATGATATCCATTCACTGGCCAATGATTGAATGTTTCTACCCAGGCCTGGGTCAGCTGTGGTGATGACAGGTCGAGTAATAACGATAAATAAAATAAAGTAATAGGAGGAAAAAAGCCAACAGACAAACAACAAGTACGATCCCTCAGTCACTAACTAACCTGTTGGTAGACCTCAGTGAAGTCATCTTTTCGACACCCAAACCCAACCCTAACCCTAATATCCGTGGGGTGAGCCGCTAACCCTCCCGACGCTCCTTTGTCAAAATGACGGTCGTTCGAAAGAGTGAGATTTCCCGGAATGCGGATGATGATCAGGGGTTGACACTAAGGTCTCTTAGTCACTTGCCCAAAAAGTAAATCGTCCATTATAAAATGATAGGTAAAATTTGAATTACGGTTCAATGTAACACTTTTTGGGGCTATGCGATAACAAATTAAAAATGCATCCATATACCTACATAGCAATTGAATTGAATATGACTGAGTTCACACATTAATATTTTTAAGTGTAGCAACAGTGAAAACAGCACATTATAGGTAACTGCTCTTATTTTACATTCAACAGACCAGAAGACATGTTCAGGTGTTTAGACATAGACAGATACTGTATCTCGTGTTGTGTTTATCAATGGTTTGCGTCCCGCCTCTCATATGAGCACTTTCCCGGTCAAGCAACCTGAAAGCAAACTCCACCTGCCCGAAAGTTTTATTTACCTGCCAGGGGCAGGTGGGCAAGCCTTGTTGTCAATGCCTGATGATACTACATTACCTGCACATTATCCGGGGAGATGGACACCCTGTATGTGTAGGCAAAGTCCAACAGCAGTCCCAACATCTGAGCTTCCACTCCACTCATGATCACCCTGTCATCTGTAGACTCCTTCATGCCAGAGGTAAACATGGCCTGTGGAGGTTGGAAAGGTGAATGTTTGGGGCTAAGAGTAGGATTGGGACGATAATCGATAATTATCGTTTATCGTGATAAAAAACACTCACAATAATCGTATTGTGCAGTTTTAAATTTGGCGTGGAATTATCCTCAGTCATGCACTGGGATCAATTCACCTTTTATTTGCCAATCTACCAGTTAAACCCTCTTTAATGATAAAAACGGATCTGGAAATAATGTAATTGATACTGTATTTTTGTCACTCTCTACCAAATCTATTCGTCAAAAAATAGCCGATCTACAAGCTCACAACGCGACCCGTTTTGAGCTTGTAGATCTGCTATTTTTTGGCAAATGTTCCGCCCCAGGATAAGGGAAGTTGGGGATAGTTCTATTATCACGAAACTTCTTTGGTCACAATAATCATGACATGAAATGTTGATATCGTCTCATCCCTGGCTTGGGGTGTTCATGGTTTAGGATATTCGGTTGCGGTGAAAGCCTAGGCAGAATTGAAAATGTCATTTGCTTTATACGAAGATATTGGTATCGTAAAAACAGCAGGTCTATAAATGTGTGTATATTTGGGCCGGCTGTGGCTCAGGAGGTAGAGCAATGATACATGGGTCGGCGGTTCGAATCCCGGCTCTTCCTACTGTCCACACATCGAAGTGTCCTTGGGCAAGACACTGAACCTCACATTGCCTCCAGTGGTGTTAGCCTGTCTGTTGCCACCATTGGTGTGTGAATGTGGGAAGTGAGGTCATTGGCCGCCTCACCTCCCAATGAATGAATGAATGAACCACTGTAAAGCGCTCTGAGCTCTTAGAACAGAGGTTCTTAATCTGTGGGTCGGGACCCACAGGGGGGGTCCCCAAATAATGTTGGGGGATCCCCCAGATGATTAACTTAATGTGCAACATTGTTTTCTCACTCAACAGTAAACAAACCAACATAACGTTTAAGTGTATAGAGGGTATCTACACATTTCTAAAGTGACAATTTAAGGACTTTTTAATGCCTCTAAAATAACAAATTAAACATTGAACAAATTGTCAAATAATAGAGGCAGAAATTGTGAAAATAGCCGATCTACATGCTCACAACGCCTCGCAACGCGAATAAAACCGTGTTATGCATAATGTCGTTTCTCAGCTCTTAGTGCTCGTCAGGGTGGGGGGTCCCCAGTTGAAATATGATTATTTTGGGGGTCACGGCCTGAAAAGGAAAAGTCTTAGAAAAGCACCATAACAATGCAATTCATGTGTTTACCTCAAAGTAGGAGCTGAAGGAGGCCAGAACAGAACGATGGCAGGGGAACTGCTGTCCCTCACAGCACAGAGTCACATCACACAGGGTGTTGTTGAGACGCTGTCTGTTGAGACCCTCCAACACCTGGCTGGGATGGTTGGCCTCCACAAACACCTCAGTCTGCAGGGAGGATATGACATGTGTATTAATGTCATTATGTTATTAGTAAAGGATAGATACCTTCTACTCTGATGTAATTTTGTATGTACACATATTCCTGGAGAATGCCACTTCTCAAGTCCCTGGAGGGGTTTTAGGCATTATCCTTCAAATCTTTTGAATCTTTGTAACCAATTTAAAAATGTCTTGTAAGTGAAAACAGACAAATAAACAAGGATAGAGGTGCACTGCTCCTGAAAGTGCAACCACATTCAGAGTGAGATTTATGATCAGACAAATAAAACAACAACTATTCGTCCGTGAACGATCAAATGTTGCTGTGCTTCATGTGTCAGCTACTCACAATAGCTTTTTGAACGCGCACACACACACATGCGTGCACGCACACACACACACACACACACACGCACGCACAGTGCCCTGGCATTGGTCCGAAATCTCATTGTTCCTACATCCCATTAGTCAGAATCTGGTGATGTTAACCTGGTGAAAAATACTATGCCTAAACCTAAACCTAACCTCAGTAAAACTATGCCTAAACCTAACCCTAACCCTAACCCTAACCTCAGTAAAACTATGCCTAAACCTAACCCAAACCCTAACCCTAACCTCAGTAAAACTATGTCTAAACCTAACCCTAAAACACCAGTAAGGCTCCCTAATCGGGAGATAAGCGACCGTAGGTCACTTATCTCCACAAATAGGGCAAAAATGTGTTTTGCCAAAATCTTCCTGATCCATGTTGATGACATGAGTGTAGACATACTGTGTAGTGATTTTCGTGATTTTAGGGCAAAATCTGTAGGAGCAGTGTCCAAAAATGTGTTTTTAAAAATCGGCCTGGAGGTGGCGCTATATGGGACAGATTCATGTTGATGGGATGAGTGTAGACATACTGTGTACCGATTTGCGTGATTTTAGGGCGAAAATTGTAGGAGCAGTGTCCAAAAATGTGTTTTGCAAGAATAACCCTAACTAAATTCGGACTAATGAGATGTAGGACTAATGAGATTTCGGACTTATGGGCAGTCCCCGCACGCACACTCACACGCACGCACGCGAGAAGGAATCTATCACAGGTTTGGGTAAATCGTTCACGCCCCCCAGGCTCACGATGCAGACACACTTAAACAACACTGAACTAAAGTAGCCTCCACATTATTATGAACTACACCTAGGCTAGCAGCCCTTATCTAATGTAATTGTCCAAATACACACCTACAGTACGAAATATACACACAATCAGCCTGTGATTTACAATACACAACAATTACTTTGGCAGAATAACTTAATTAATTACGGAATACAAATGATACAATCATACAGAGTTATAGAGTTATTATTTCTCAAAGAAGTGTTTCTGCAGTAACGGGGGGCATCAACGTTTTACCCAAACCTGTGAGAGATGGCATCACAACACACACACACACACACACACACACACACACACACACACACACACACACACACACACACACAGCTCACACACACTCACATCCCGTCTCATCCTCTCGGCAGCCTGTGGTGATTCTCTCTGGCCGTCAGCATCCATGTTGTCATCCATGGCTGAGGTGAGGTGGAGAGGAGTGGGCCTGAGTGAGGTGAGGTGAGGTGAGGTGGAGAGGAGTGGGTCTGAGTGAGGTGATGTGTGCACTGGGCGCATACACCTGTACAACTTCACTGCAACAAACGCATCCCAGTGTCCTACATATAGAGAGGATGAAATTGGGGATAATTGTAGAGATGCCCAACTGCCAAAATAATGATAAAGAATGATAATGAATTTAATTGTATAGCACATTTCTAGACATAGTCAAAATAAAATCAAAATGAAACCAAAGAACTTTAGCATTACATCATCTTGTGGCTTGATACAGGGCTGCTACTTTGACATTCTTCCCATGTGTTCTGAACAACTGCAGGAGAACTGAACAAAATCTGCCTTTTATGGGAAGTTGTATATAAAAGAATTTGAGTTCATTTTTTGTAATTATGAAAATTGCAATTGAATATGCCCGAGTTAAATCACCTGCAAGGTGTTTTGTATTATGGCTCTTTGTCATTTTTGGTTTTCTGTTTTTTTTTTTTTTTTTTTTTTTATTGCATGTCTCCCGCCAGTAGCAATTGGGGGCGGGTGTAAGAGCCATGTTCTTTACTGATGACACTGAAGTTGGGGTATGGCCACGCCCTAATTGCCTATCACCAATTGTCTATTTAACCAGCTCTGTAACAAGCCACAGGTGTTGTTGATGTGAGAGGCACACGGTTCTTTGACTGTGTTTGTGACTGAGAGGCTGATGATATGTCTGTTTATTTCATTTATTAGCTAACTTATAGGACTTTGTAACGAAGAATAAACACCATTTATGTTGAACTTTATTGGAAGGTTTGGACATCAGTTCTTGGGACAGACCACACATCTGAACTGTCGGCAACCAGTAGCACCCATAGTTATAGGGACTTTGGGCACTACATTAATAATATTAATAAAAATAATTAAATAATAATAATAATAAAATCAATGGAATATATTTTGTATTGATCTGTAGGGGGCGCAGTTTAGTAACAAAAAAAATATTTTTTTATAAATATTTTATATTCTGGACAAAAAGTGTACAATACTGTACACCATGCTAATGTCAGCCTCAATCCAATAAACAACTACAAACACGTGCTCACAGCACGCATACACAATGTAAACGTGTTATAATGTACAACAACAAACCAAACACGCATACCTCGATGTCTGTGAATGACAACCAAGCGTCCACAACAGCAGCACAACAGACGGGCTGCACACACAGCGCTGGGAATAAGCCTGTCAACCAGTTAGTTAGTTAAATAAACGATGTAGTTTCCACTTTGAGACGTTTTAAACTTTAATAGAACAAAACAAACTGTGGTGAATAAACTGTACTGAATGTGTCAAACTCTCTGCTCCCGCTGCTCCTCTCAAGAGGTGCAACCACTAACTGTGTCCCCCTCACACAACACACTGCACAAACAGTTCCGGACACAAACGTCAATATTATTCCCAAAAAACAAAGTCCATGAAATAAATCACTGGTTCCCAAACAGTGGGTCGTGACCCATTTGTCGGTCACGGAACCAATTTTTATGGCTCATAACTCGAGTAAAAAAAAAATCTGATTTTCTTTTCCGACAATAAAATAAAATATACATTTCAAAAGATGGAAACCCTTTTGAAATGTATGTTTTAATGTTGTTTTATTTTAATTGTATAGGCTACATTTTCAAACAAGCAAACACATCTGAGAAATTCCATAGCCTAACTAAAATGTAATTATAATGAAGAAGTGGTGAAAATAGCCGATCTACAAGCTCTCAATGCGGCGCGAAGTGACGCGTTGTGAGCTTGTAGATCTGCTGTTTACACTAGTTTGGGTCCCGGTGTAATTTCTCTTCTGGGTCACAGGCTAAAATGTTTGGGAACCACTGAAATAAATCATACAAGAAATTACAAAAAAAAAATATATATATATATATTTAAAGCAAGTTTAAGCAATGATATTTCAAAAATATTATTGTGCCGTGGCAGTTAAATCTATTTATACTATTACCATTTGATTTGTCTATATAAATTAAAACACAACAGAATAATAGAAATAGAGATTGTGGCAGGTGAATATGTATACATAAAATACAATAGAAGAAAAACTAATCTAGATCAAGTGACAGTCAATGAATTAATTGGCAATTGAAACTTGGATGTTTTCTCAATGTTATTAGGTGATGTCAACTTGTGTCATTGAACTCCTGTATAATCCGCAGTGGATGGTATGGAGGTGGACTCCATGCTCTAACATTTAATTAAATCCTGTGGTCAGGTAGGACACCTATTGGTTGACAAGAGGTACTGCATTCCCAGACACGCTCTCATTGAGGACCCAGGTTCCAATCAATCCCAGGTAGGAGATGTAGGCCTACAGTAACCTGATCACCTGCTACTAGAAACGGTTAAATTTAAACAAAGCCCATCCTTACCTCCCCTGACCCTTCTATTGTAAATACCATTTATGTAGCATTGTGTTTACCAGTACCACTGTTTTTTTTCTGGTGATATAGGCCTATTCTGCATACTTACTATGTTCTATCTATCTGTCATTCAATGTTATATGAGTTAAAAAAGAAAGGGGAAAAATGGAAAAGAAACCTCAATTGAAATTGGGTGTAAACTCAATCAATCAATCAATCAATCAATCAAACCAGGCTAACAGAGTGAGGTGTGAGCCTGCTGGAACACATGTCCTGACTCGTGCTCCTCCCAGCTGTGCACACATCTGGATCTGAAGTGTTAGCAAACAAATGCTATGCTTGACAACAGTTCTATCAAAGAAACTCATGTATAAATCTCTTCAATAAAAGCTCACATGGTTGTAAATGTATCCATTGTAACTAGGGATGTCCCGATCGGATTGGGAGATCGGAAATCGGGGAGATTGGGGCCGATTTCAAAAGATTGGAATCGGGAGAAAACGATCGAGAAACACCTTGTCTTTATATATTTAAATAATATATAAGCTGATGAGTTTTATTTTTAATTTGTTTTGATACAATGCTGCACTATAAAGTGAAAAAAGAAACTTGGATAAAATGGATACTGTTATTTAAATTTAAAAAACAACCTTAACGGACAACATAAAAGCATTTTCTTCTTTTCTTTAATGCATTGCCGAAAGATCGGATCGGGAAGGATCGAGATCGAATCGAGAGCGAAAATATGTGATCGGGATCGGCAGCAAAAGAAATGTGATCGGGACATCCCTAATTGTAACATTGTAATGTTCAGAGCCCGACTGATGTGAGATTTGTGGAAAATTCATTATCAACATGTCATCCTTGACTGAAAAGAGAAAATCAAATATCAGCGTGATTCATCAGCTGGATGTATGTATATTTTTATTCTGTACTTATTTACAAAACAACTGACTTATTTACAATACAATATCATATACTATATCATATATAGACAACTATTTTCATCTGTACAACTCAAATGTAGTAAACTGATTTGAATGTTTCAGTACGCTGAAAAGAACAACAATGCACATGATATTGTGTAAGCTTGTAGATCTGCTACTTTGGTGCGTGACACCAGCCTGCAACAAAGTATAAATCAAGTCTAAAGTTTCATCTATGAAACATCTTCATCTCTCACACTCATCACACCAGAGTCTGCCTGGCTGGGAGCTATACTCATGCTGTCATATCCTGAAGAGGGCGCTATGGGTCCAAAATGAGTAGTCAGCCAATCAGAGACCTTGGCAGGTGACCAGCAGTATACACTTCCTGTTTCACCACTCACTGCAACAGAAGACAACAGACAACAAGACATTTACAATTAGAATAAAAAACATGAATGAACCATGATGTCATTTTCACCTTTGACACCCGATAGTTCATCCTTTCTTTAGGAGAGACAACTGATCATTACCTCCTAGTTTCATGAAAATACACAAATCCAATCTTGTTATTTTATAGCCTAGTACAAGGGTTCCCAAACTTTTTTGTCTCAGGGCACCCCATGAATATTGTTTTAATCCGAGTCACCCTTACATTATATTTTTTACTCCCAGCACCTTATATATCGCTGTTGTTGGGTGGAAACCATGTATGTTTTGTATTTATCATCTATAAAATGTACTAAACTAGTGAAAACAGCTGATCTACAGGCGTTGTGTGCTTGTAGATCAGCTGTTTTCACTAGTTTAGTGCGACAATCTTGTATGATGAAGCAGGGCTTTGCTTTACCAAAAGACGTACACATTTGAAACTTGGAGATACGAGGTTTCTGCCCGACAGTGACAATATTTTAGTGATTATGTTGCGAGGAAAACGTTGAGATAATAGCCATTTTGGTTAGAACTAACTGAAAAAAAGTTTAAAATGATACTAAATATTGTTTCAAGTGTCCAAATAAATGCAAAATATTATCACATTATCTCGCGGCACCGCTGGACTGCCGTCACGGCAGACCAGGGTGCCCCTTCACCCCTTTTGAAAACCCCTGGCCTAGTAAACTGACTCATCCCATCTTCTGTTCGAATGAAGGCAGGAGGAGGAGTCTGGTTTACAAGGCTAGTTATTTTCTGCATGCATGACCAAACACAATACACTTTTATTTATCTCCACATAAGAGGATGAAAGTAAGACTCACTTGGTTCTTGAGGCTCCATCATCACAAACTTCAACATCCTCTCTATCACCTCCTCCTCTCTCTTCTTCCATTCTTCTGCTGTTACAGTTTTCCTTCCTGTCAGTCTTTCAAACAAGGTCCTCGGTCGTGTCTCCTGTCACAATAACAAGCAAGAGAGGGAAAATTCACTCAATCTTTTTACATAGTGTTTGTATTTGTTGATTACATACTGTAGGAGCCAGGGAGGAAAAAGGAACACATATTACTGTGTTCTTACATTTATCATAGAAATAACGTCAATAATAATGATACGAAACACAATCTGTTACAAGGATCATGTATGATGAAAAATATAAAGTAAAGAAATAAGTCAAATTAGGTTTAGTCTATGAAACATCTTCATCTCTCACACTTACATCAATGTCTGCCAGGCTGGAGACTTCACTCATGGTGTCTGAAGAGCGTGTTTCACCACTCACTGGAACACAAGACCAGACAGCAAGACATTTATAATGACAATATAAACCATTATGTAATTTCCACCTTGACCTCTTTCACACAACATATATTATTTTCATGGCAGCCTACTGATCATTCCCCATCCCCTCCCTAAGTTTAATGAAAATACACTCATCCATAAAGTATGTTTTGTATAAATATTGAAAAGTATTAACAAGAGTTTGTGACTAATAGGCCTAACTACATTAAAGCACAGTTGTTGTTTGTTTTTCCATGTCTTGAAAAGTTATCATTATTGAACATCCAGTGTTTCCAGCTGCCAGTGATGATATGCAGTAAACAGGATAGATAGGCCTACTCACTGATACCGATATTTATACTCACTGCTTGGATAAAGGTGCTCTTTGCTGTTCCTTCTCCTGACAGCTGGTAGAGATGATTCTACTGGATCCTTCATCACAGACACAGACTGAAAATAACAGGAAATATAAAATGAAGAATTAAATGTGTTTTATTGAAACTGCAATGAAACATTCTCTACATCTCTCTCACTTACATCAGCGCCAGCCTGGCTGGAAACTTCACTCATGGTTCCAACTCCTGTAGAGCGAGTTCCACCACTCACTGGAACACAAGACAACACACATCATTACACTACCTCCAGGTTTGATCAAAATACACCCAGACATTCTTATGTTCTTTTGTAACCCCCCCCCCCCCCCCCCCCCCCACACACACACACACAATTATAAAGCCAACATTGTCGGGCAGAAGCCGTATCTCCATATTTGAACGTGTCAAACAAAAGTAGTGAAAATAGTCTGTCTGTGGGTTTTATAAATATTGAACCAATTCAAGTGACTGAATAAAAACTACATTGGATTCATTGAAACACAGGTTTTCTTCTCTTATTATTTCAGGGTTCCCACATATTTTTACAATAATTCAGCACAATAACGAGACGCTTACTCCTATGCGAAATGCCCAAAGACAGGTAGTGTATACCAGTGGTTCTCAACCTTTTCAGGCCATGACCCCCGAAATAATCATATTTGAACTGGGGACCCCGGCACCCTGACGAGCACTAAAGGGTAGATGAATTGTGTATAACAAGGTTTTATTGTGAAAATAGCCGATCTACATGCTCACAACGCCTCGCAACGCAAGACGTTTTGGTATAACAAGGTTTTATTGTGAAAATAGCCGATCTACATGCTCACAACGCCTCGCAACGCAAGGCGTTGTGAACATGTAGATCTGCTATTTTCACAATTTCTGCCTCTAATATTTGACAATTTGGCCAATGTTTAATTTGTCATTTCAGAGTTATTAACAAAATCAATAACCAAAGACAATGCATAGCTATTTTTTCCAGGACCTTCCAGGACCCTTGATCAATTCCAAAACTTTTCCAGTACTGGAAAATATTTTTCTAATTTCAAAATATTTCCAGGAATTTCATAACCGTGGAAACCCTGTTATTTGTATTCTGTAACGTTATTGAACATCAAAG